>NC_079316.1:114302189-114609272 GCF_029931775.1 Euleptes europaea
TTTATATTATGACAGACACTATGAAACTGGAGTCGACTTCTATTCTGACCATTTGCTACAACTGCTGTAGTTTCAGAGTCTAGATTGTCAACAACATAGATATCTTGAACAACGTTAATTTTTTTGAATTTCACACTCAAGGAGAAGCCTTTACCAAGTGAGTAGTGTCAGAACAAACACGTCTGTCCGTCTTTTTCCTTTCTCAAAGCCATCTTTTGCCCCAGCAGACGGTCACTTCTTGCATGCACGAGGTTGTAGCGTTCCCACCCTTAGCGGTCACTTTGATTGTGTCAACCACCGTTGTGATGGAGTTTTTTCTATATCTGCCCTCCAGGAGCCTTAAAACTATTACTTTCAAATGGTAGACTGGAATGTTGAAAAGGGGGAAAAATGAGGAGTTTGGCAGTTTAACTGCTGGCCGACTGACAGAATTGGGGGCTGTTGGATTTTGGGGAGAGAACTGTTAGGAGGTCTGCTGGTTAGACAGGTAGTCCATTTGGGACTTCAGGTATTTTGCAAACAGGCAGGCTTTGGGCGCTGTCCCTGTCAAAAAACGGTTAAAAGTTAAAAGCCTTTCTGTTCCATGTGGCAAGTCTGAATCAGCCAAGCAAGAATCCTGCTTTGCAACTGTTATATGCTTTCTCAGGCTCCAAGTCTCCAGTGACTTTGTTCCTGTAATACTGAGAGTGATGGAGAAAAGGAAAACAAAAAGGGTGCTTTCACACACGCTGCATAATGTGCTTTCGATCCACTTCCAATACACTTTAACGATCATTTGCAAGTGGATTTTGACGGTTCACACTGTAAAAGCCAGCTGCAAAGTGCTTTGAAAATGGATTGAAAGTGTGTGAAAGCGCCCAAAGAAACAACCAAGCCAGGCATGTCATGGAATCATAGAATCATAGAATCATGGAAGGAGGAGAGGGGGAGCTCACCACCTCCCTAGGCAGGCAGTTCCACTGCTGAACTACTCTCACTGTAAATCCCCCCCCCCAATATCCAGGCGGTACCTTTCCGCCCGTAATTTATATCTGTTATTGCACATCCCATCCTCTTCTGCCAATGGGAACAGCTCCCTCCCCTCCTCTCAGTGACAGCCCTTCAGATACTTCAAGAGAGCAATCCTGTCGTCGTCCCCCCTCAACCTCCTCTTCTCCAGACTAAACATTCCCAAGTCCCTCAGCCTTTCCTCGCAGGGCTCGGTCTCCAGGCCCCCGATCCTCCTCGGCGCTCTCCTCTGCACCCGCTCCATTCTGCCCACATCCTTTTTGAAGGGAGGCCTCCAAAAATGCACACAATACTCCAGGTGTGGCCCGACCAATGTGGTGTACAGCGGAACAATGACATCTTATTATTTGGATGCTATTCCTCTGTTGATGCACCCCAAGATCGCATTAGTCTTTTTTGCCACTGCATCACACTGGCTGCTCCTATTTCACTTACACTCCACCCATACCCTGAGATCCTGTTCACACACACTGCTATAACAACCAGATCTTAATGTTTCCAATTGACACTGACGGCCAGAAATTATCATGGTTGGATTAGTTATATTGCCAATATTAAAGAAGGGAGACAATCTTCAGGTCAGATCTCGATTCAGTATTATCTAACAGCCCATCTCTGCTCAGGCCTGTAACGACGGGTGCCGGAATGGACCAGAGGCTATTTCTACTGGTCTGCTGCTGTCCCTGAATATATTGTTCTCACTTATGAGGACAAGGGTCAACTCGGAGGAAGGTACAAAAGTCCTTGGGGGGGGGGAGCCCTTAAGAGGGGGGCTTGCTATCAGCAGAATGCATGTCTTCCCTACCGGCTTTGCTTCAACCTTCCCTGCGTTTCCCAAAGAATCCCTCATACTCCAGGTGGGCCCCGGAACGGCCTGCGTCTGTGAGCCTCTTTGTAGTGGTGCACCAACCGGTTTAAGGGTGGTAATTATCTCTCCGCGAGAAACTGTAAATTGGATTAGGGCTCTGAGATGCAGCTGAGTGCCCTCCTCCATTGCCCCACCTGGTGGGCCGCTCTGCGATAACAAATATTTTTTTAAAAAAGTGCAGAGAAATCGAATTTGGATTCCACTTCGCACTCGTGGCTTCCTTCTGGAAAAAATGAATTTTTTCCAGCAGAAAAGGCTGGCATAAGCTTCGCTGGCAGTATCAGTGCCGGGGCCTCGTATCATCTGCTGGCGCTCTTCCGGAAACGCGATCCCCTCCATTATCAGGAGGAAATAAATAAATAAGCAGCGGGAGGTGTTTTGGCAGAGGAGCAGGGAAGGAACAGAGAGCCATGCGTGTCGACACAGTGTGCTGGCGGCCGAGCAGGCGAGGGCAGGGAGGGGGATGCGATGGGAGTCGGGACTATTCTTTTTTCCTGTCTATTTATGTCACTGAAGGGGTGGGGGGGGGGAGGAAACCCTGCCATTTTCAGGAATCCACACAAAGGTAGAAATCCCACATCGAGAATCCCTGCTAGAGAAGGTGGTCTGAGGAAACTGCAGCAGCTCTCGATGGGGAACCTCTGTGGAATGCCAGACCTGGTTTTTTCTCCTGGGATCCCCCTGGCCAAAATCCTCAGGGCCCGCTCCGGACGGCCTCGCGGCAGCCTTAGGATTTGTTGTAGGGGACGTGGAGGCGGGGAGAGGAAGCAACCCGAAGGCCTGCTGCCCGGGCACCAAATAGTTGACAACTGGCATCGGCTTGGGAAATTTCTAGAGCTTTAGGGATGCTGCCTGGGGAGTGGTGTTTAGGGTTGCCAGGTCCCTCTTCACCACCGGTGGGAGGTTTTGGGGGTGGAGCCTGAGGAGGGCAGGGATTTGGGGAGGGGCTTCAATGCCATAGAGTCCAATGCCCAAAGTGGCCATTTTCTCCAGGGGAACTGACCTATATCGGCCGGAGATCAGCTGTAACATCAGGAGATCTCCAGCTAGTACCTGGAGGTTGGCTACCCTAGATGTGATGCCATAGAATCCCCCCCACCCTCCAAAGTGGCCATTTTCTCCAGGGGAACGGGGGCTCTGTCGTCTGAAGATCAGTTTTCATTCCGGGAGAACTCCAGGCCCTTCTTGGATGTTGGCAGCCCGAAAGGAGTCAACCCTCATGGCAGAGACAGTGGTTTCCGCAGGACCGAGCCCGTCCAGGAGGCGCCGTTATTGCTTTTGCTCTTACCAGAACCTGAATCTTGCACGTCTGAGGGTGACCCAGATGGTTTATGATTGTGATTGATCACAATGCAATTAGATCAAATAATACTCGTGTAATCTGTGAAGTCTTCGTAATTTATTTTGCTCTCATGGAACACACGGGACTTGAGGTGGCTTTTAAAAAAAGGATATTTCTAGCCGGAAGTAAACCAACGTCTTGGTTTACTTATCTCCTCAACCAGAGTTCAATCTGCATAAAGGGGATGGGTAAGTGACATGTCCTTGGGGCTCTTTGCCAGGGCCAGATCTACATTTTTTGAAGGGGGCCAAAAAATACAAAATGACGCTCCCCATATATGATATACTTTTTTTTTTTAGAGGAAGGCTCCTGTGATTCTCCCATTGCTGCTGCCCAACATACTACTGGGGATCTTTTAGTTGGTTTATAAAATCAGCAATTGAATATTATTGTATCAATATAACCTGGTTCCATTTGCAAGACCCAAGCAAGGCTGCTGCCAATAGGGTGTTTTGGAGATCATCAATTCATAGAGTTCCCTGACCTCAATAGCCCTAGGCCAGCCTGACCTCGTCGGATCTCAGATTTTCTAGACATTAGGAAGACTTTTCTAACAGTTAGAGCAGTTCCTCAGTGGAACAGGTTTCCTCAGGAGGTGGTGAGCTCTCCTTCCCTGGAGGTTTTTAAGCAAAGGCTAGATGGCCATCTGTCAGCAAGGCTGATTCTGTGAACTTGGGAAGATCATGAGAGGGAGGGCATCTTGGCCATCTTCTAGGCATGGAGTAGGGGTCACTGGGTGTGTGTGTGGGGGGAGGTAGTTGGGAATTTCCTGCATTGTGCAGGGGGTTGGACTAGATGACTCTGGTCCCTTCCAACTCTATGATTCTGTGATTCTAAGCAGGGTCGACCCTGCTTAGTATTTGCATGGGGGACCTCCAAGGAATTACCCGGATCATGATGCAGAGGCAGGCAATGGCAAACCACTTCCGAACTCCTCTTTCCTTGAAAACCCCACCAGGGGTTGCCAGAAGTCAGAAGTGACTTGGCAGCACACACACACACACACACACACAATTTGATAGACGCATAGTTATACGGATACAACAATATTCAACTGCTGATAAGAAAACAAACAAACAAACAAACAAACAAACAAAAAGACCTCTCCCACACCTTCCCAGGGTAGGGGGCAGAAAACTGGCTGCCATCCAGGCATGGGCAATGAAATGTGAAAATGGAGCCATGTGGCTTGGTTGGGAAATTGAGCACCACAGAGAACCTGGCTTGGGAAACCCCGCGGGTCGGGCTCTTTCTGCCCAGAGCCCGGCCAAGGTGTGCACGTGCTGCTGCCCCTGTCTGTGTGCCACCCCAGGCAGGTGCCCCCCCTTTCGCCCCCTGTTCTTTGCAACAACATGCATTTTACATTTTCTGCCTTACACAAATGGAGAGCACGCAGGATGCACACGTGTCCTGGGTGGGTGTGAGGGCAGACGTGGAGGAAAAGCTTCGGACCTAAACCCATCGTGGCTCGAAAAGGCTGCAGAAAACAACAGAGGGACAGAAGGCATTTATTCATTTATATTTGCTTACCATTTAAATTGGCAATTTTACATTTTAAGCCAATAGTTTAAAGATTTTTCAAACATTACAGATCATTAAGTTAAATGCAAATGTAAACCATTTAAAGCCGTATCCCTGTTCACCAGCCTCTTCCTCCAAGACAGAGGTGCTCTGGGTTAGTAGAAAGGCAGATCAGGAACTTGAGCCCTCCCCTGCCTTGAACGGGGTCCCACTCCCCTTCAATGGTCAGGTTCACCGCTTGGGAGCGCTGCTTGACACAGCAGTCACCTGCCAAACTTGGACGGGTGAGCCGGCTGCGTCCGTTCCTGGGTCAGTCAGATCTGGCCACAGTGATCCATGCTTTAGTTACAGCTAGACTGGACTACTGCATTGTGCTCTGCTTGGGACTGCCCTTGAAGAGTGTCCAGAGACTGCAGCTAGTGCAGAATGCTGCAGCTAGACTGCTGGCCAGGGCCAGTTACTGGGATCGTGTGACCCTCACCTTACAGCAATTAGACTGGCTTCCAATCTACTCCCCAGCCCAACATGTTGGCTTTGACCTTTAAAGCCCTGCATGACTTGGGACCAGAGTAGCTGAAGGACTGCCTTCTCTCATACGTTCCTGCCTGGGAACTAAGATCACAGGGAGAGACCCTCGCCATCACCTCTCCGGTGACTCCGGGTCTTTGTGTTGATTCTGCCTGCCGTCACCGACCATCAGAGGTCGCCTCCCCCTCCCCCTGCCTTTCCCTGCGTTGTGCCCGCTTTTCCAAATTTGTGATAAAATAGGTCCCTGAAAAGGTCGGCAAAAGGGGGGAAATGGCAGGGGGGAGGGCTAGGCGATCCCTGTTGGTCAGAAATCCCATGGAGAATCAACACAAAGACCCGGAGTCATCGGAGGGGTGACGGCAAGGGAAACAGCCGTGCACAAAAGGCCTCTGGTTCTATGCCAAGCCACGGAAGTGCCATAACTCTCCTTTTCCTCCACCAACAGGTCTCTTGCTGGCAGGGGGCTCAGCAGCGGCCCCAGTGCTGCCCTATAGAGTCAGCCCTATGTATAGGACCAAAGTTCCAGTCTGCTGGGATGCTTATGGTGTAGTGGATAACAGTGGTGGTTTGGAGAGGTGGACTCTGATCTGGAGAACCGGGTTCGATTCTCTGCTCTTCCACACGAGCAGTGGAGGCTAATCTGGTGAACTGGATTTGTTTCCCCGCTCCTACACACGAAGCCAACTGGGTGACCTTGGGCTAGTCGCAGATCTCTCAGCCTCACCTACCTCACTGGGTGTCTGTTGTGGGGAGGGGAAGGGAAGGTGATTGTAAACCGGTTTGATTCTTCCTTAAGTGGTAGAGAAAGTCAGCATATAAAAAACAACTCTTCTTCTTCTTCTTCTTCTTCTTCTTCTTCTTCTTCTTCTTCTTCTTCTTCTTCTTCTTCTTCTTCTTCTTCTTCTTCTTCTTCTTCTCCCCACACCTAAGCCCAGGGTTGGGGGAACGACAACGGTCCTGGCTTGGGCTGCAAGCTCATTCCCACAGCCTAGTTGGTTGACGTTATTGCAGAAACGGTAATGTTTTCTGTGATGACTCAGGGATGGGAAGCATGGAGGACCAGCGTTATGCTCACGCCAGATGCTCGGGCCCTCTGTGGGCTGCCTGATGTGCCCCGGGCACTTCGCCTCACAGCGACTGGCAATTCTCTCAGCAGCTGTCAGCGGCTGGGTTGCCAACTCTGACTGGGGAGACTCTTGGAGAGTTGGAGGCAGTGCGTGGGGGAGGTGGAGTTTGGGGAGGGGGTGGGAGCTCAGTAGGGCATAATGACCAACAGCCCACGCTCCAAAGCTGCCCATTCGTCCAGGGGAGTGGATCTCTCTGTAGTCAGGAGGTCAGATTCCTGATCACAAGTCTCAGTGAACAGGCGCAAAATCCATGTGCAGTTTACACTAAAAAACAAACAAACAAACAAACAAATGCGCATTGACTAATTCTCATGTTCAGCATATACAGCTGAAGGTGTAGCAGCCCCCACTCCAGTTTACCCAGGTGCAGGTTCCTGATTTCGATTGCAAAGTGAATGTGCATTACCTCTTCCTTACAAACAGACATTAGGGTTGCCAACCTCCAGGTGGTGGCTGGAGATCTCCCACTATTACAACTGATCTCCATCAAATAGAGATCAGTTCACCTGGAGAAAATGGCCGCTTTGACAATTGGCCTCTATGGCACTGAAGTCCCTCCCCTCCCCAAACCCCTCCCTCCTCAGTCTCCGCCCCCAAAACCTCCCACCAGTGGCGAAGAGGGACCTGGCAACCATAAAAGAGGAAATCGTGGGAGAGGGGGGAATGAGATGCCCCTCATAAATCCCTGTGGGTTCCACTTGTATGGCATAAAGCCCTCCCCAAGCACGGTTGCCAGGTCCCTCTTCGCCACCACCGGGAGGTTTTTGGGGTTGAGCCTTGGGGTTTGGGGAGGGGAGGAATATCATTGCCATAAAGTCTAATTGCCAAAGCGGCGATTTACTTCAGGTGAACTGATCTCTATCGGCTGGAGATCAGTTGTAATAGAAGGAGATCTCCAGCTAGAACCTGGAGGTTGGCAACTCTATCCCCAAGCCAGAAGTACAATGGTGAAAACACTATAGAACAGTGATGGCAAACCTTTTAGAGACCGAGTGCCCAAACTGCAACCCAAAACCCACTTATTTATCGCCAAGTGCCAATACGGCAATTTAACCTGAATACTGAGGTTTTAGTTTAGAAAAAAACAACTCATACATTCACATATTTTGTGTTAAAAGTAAAACACAATATCAGAGCTTTCAATGATACAAACAACTTTTTATTGAAAGGTAAAAGTTTGCATTTGGCATGCATCTCTCCAGGACTCGTCCTCTGCTCAGCCACCGGACATTATTGTACATAAGTAAACAATTAGACTGTGCCTGAACCTCCTCAAGAAGTGCTTGAAACTGTCGACAATTCAGAGCACGAGCCATGATGTAATTCACCATTTTTGTGACATCTTTGAGGACATCGTCACATTTTTTGAACAATTAATGTGATTTTTGCTGTTGTGTGCATGCTGATAATTTGTCTACCCTTGGCTCATACTTTGGTTTGTTTGAGAGCAACACATGCAGCACTCAGGTCATCTGTTAGCCTGTTTCTGGGGTCAGATTTGATATAATTCAAAGCTGAAAACAGCTGCTCACAAGCATAAGATGATCCAAACAAAGTAAGGAAAGCAATCCCAAGTGCTTTCATTGACTTAAAATTATTTGGCAGAGAATTCTACACTTTAGGGATTTCATTTTCAGAACTAACTGTGCTGTCCTTTGGCATCCCTTCTATCTTCTCAAGTGTTTCACGCAGGTCATAGAATTTATTTTTCCAGATAGAGCTTTCTTGAAATTCTGTTAGCTCCATTTCCAGATTTTCTAAATCTAACTAGTGTAGGCAGGAAAGATCAAGTTCTTCAAATTTGGCTTTATCTGGAGAAGTAAGAAAACACAGGGTTGTCTCCATCTTACGGAACTGTAAAAATCTGGTACTAAAATTCACCTTTGCAGCTGCTACAATGCTAGAAAATTCCTTGTAGATTTCCTGATGGCTTGTAGGATTGTCTGCAAATGTAGAATTTTCTAAATGCTTTTTTAGATGGGTGGGGCCCCAGACAAACTGAAGATGGGTGGGGCCCTGACAAACAGCTGAGCTGCCCCGCAGCTCAGCTGAGAGGGGGGCTGTGGCAAGGTGCTCGACCACAGCCTCCCGGTCCAAACTGAAGATGGGTGGGGCGCCCCAACAAACAGCTGAGCTAGGGCCGCAGCTCAGCTGAGAGAGAGGGAGGGGCTTGCCCCAGGTGCAAGGAGAGGGAGGGCGCCAGTGCAGGCTTGGGGAGCATGGGCTTGGGGAGAAGGAGCACTGCCCTCAGCGCCCTCACCACGGCAACACGGCACAGCCCTAGGCAGACGCCACGGGTCCGCGCGTGCCCACAGAGAGGGCTCGGTGTGCCGGCTGCGGCACGCGTGCCATAGGTTCACCAACACAGCTATAGAAAGATAGGCCTATCAGTGCAAGCCTATTCAGTGGGGAGATCTGTGTAACTCTGCAGACTGGAAAGTGTCCCTGTCACTTAACTTTATTTGCCAGCTCGTTCGTTCTGCTATCACCCCCGCTGCGAACTCTAAGCCAGAAAGCCAGGTGCCAGAGTAATTGTTTCAAAGATGAACAGATATTACTGAATGTCTTTATTTCCCCAGCTGAGATTCAGTATAATAATAAGGTTAATGAAAGCGCTTATACATTCACTCTCTTGCCCAGTGTCCCGCACTGTTCTCATCTTTCTTCCCTCCTCTGACACACCCACTCAGTGAAAGAACACTGGGGAGGGGCAACAGGATCCAGTTGGGTTGCCAGCTCCAGGTTGAGAAATACCTGGATATTTTGGGGGTGGAGCCTGATGAGGGCGGGGTTTGGGGAGGGGAGGGACTTCAATGCCATAGAGTCCAATTGCCAAAGTGGCCATTTTTCTCTAGGTGAACTGATCTCTGTCACCTGGAGATCAGTTGTAATAGCAGATCTCCAGCCACCACCTGGAGGTTGGAGAGAAATTAACATCTATAAGTAAATCAGAACTTTTGTCATCTAGCATTGCTTTGCGCACGCGAATTGTCATTGTACATAGAAATATTGAGTGTGATTGTTATTTGTTTGTACTGTCATCATTTCACTTCACCTTTGATGTATGGACACATTATTCACTATGTCTTTTGTATAGTTGATTTTGCAATGTAGAATTTGCAATTACCTTTGAGCCTTGTGCTAGTGTTTCTCATCGCCACCAGGAGGTTGGCAACCCTAGGATGCAGGGAGAAAGTGGCTAGCAGAGAAAGAGTTTAATGCCCCCTCTTAAGGCTTCCCCCTGCAGCAAAGAAAGGGCAGCCCCATTTCCCAGTCCCTTTTCTTCCTCCTGATCACCGGGGCCTGAACGGTCCTGCCTGCCGACCCTACTTCTGGCATGGGAGCAGCTCAGTTTCTATTGCGTAAATTAATTCCATTTTATCCCCAGCAAATTGTCTCTTCAAACATTTTGATCTCTCCTCTGTCTCTCCCTCAGTCCCCTTTTACTGCATGCTTTATCATCCTTGCTGCTTTAAAAAGCAGGAATATGATTTATGTCAGAAATTAATGAGTAAAATCAGCTGATGCTTGAACCAGCCCCGCGTCTTACAGTTCGAAACTGTTGTGCGGCTATTTAAACAAGGCGAAGAATAACGGGGAGGATCTTCGACCCAACTCCACAATAAAGGCACTGCTGCAATGGACTGGCAGCGGCGGGGCCTTGTAGCTGTGGAATCCCGGTAGCTGGGGGGCAGAGAGATCTGTGGACGAGAAGGAAGGCCTTGCTATGAAATTAAGCCCAGTTAGCAGCAGCCCTGCTTTGAAGACCGAGGAGGGGGCCCTGAAGCAACTTTTTTTTATTAATGAGATTTTTTCAACAAAACCATTGGAGTTTTTAAAGTGTTTGTTATTAAACTAAAGCTATTTTAGTGATAGAATCATAAGCCAATGGGTTGAAGTACTTAATATTGACCCCCACCACCTGTTGCCCTATTGTTGCTGGTTGCAAAGGAGCCCCCATAACAGTTCAACCTTCAGGGTCTCAAAAATGTAGTTCCGCCACTGAATTTATGTAGTCTGGAGATCTCTCCGGTATCAGAGGAGCCGGCCTATTCTGTTAGGGGCTGTGGAACATAGGCAGGATAATAATGTTGCTGCATTCGTCTTGTTTGTGGTCTTCCTAGAGGCCCCTGGTTGGGCCACTGTGGGAACAGACTGCTGGACTTGATGGACCTTGATGGAGGGGGGGGGGTCACTTTCCTTGAAAAGTAGACTTTCAGTGCAATATTAAACAGTCATACCCTTCAATTGACGGTTTAGAAGGGCATGATGTGGGCTTGGTTTAGGATCAAACTGTCAGATCCCAACAGTGCAGTCCTAAAGTGCATCTGCTTGGCATGCAGAAGGTCCCAGGTTCAATCCCTGGCATCTCCAGTTAAAGGGACTAGGCAGGTAGGTGATGTGAAAGACCTCTGCCTGAGACCCTGCTGCCGGTCTGAGTAGACAGTACTGACTTTGATGGACCCAGGGTCCGGTTCAGTATAAGGCAGCTTCGTGTGTTCATGTGACCTGAGTTTGATCCAGTATGGCCTTTCTTATGTTCCTATGTTCTTATGAGATCAATTGTCATTCTGGGAGATCTCCAGCCCCCACCTGGAGGATGGCAACCCTGTTCCAGCTGTTTCTGGGGGGGGGGAATGATGTGAGCACCAAACCTGCCTCCTACCCCTTCCACAGAGCTCATTGCAGTGGTGGTATCTGACCAAGGATGGGATGGCAGTCCCCTCACCTGCCACTGATGTCCAAGAGTGAGTCGAACTCCTCTGGGGCATCAGCACCCTCCCCCCTGCACCACCAGAGAACACGCTGCCTTATACTGAATCAGAACTGTGGTCCCTCAAGGTCAGATGGGCAGTGGTCTCAGATGGAGGTCTTTCCCTTCACCTCCTGCCTGTTCCACGTAAACAGGAAGTGATGTCATCACGTAGATGACACCGATCGCTCCCCCTCTTCCCCGGGCCTGCTTCCGCCCGCCAACCAGCTGAGGGGCAGCAGGGAGCCCAGGAAAAGGTGTGCCCTTCTCTAAGGCTGCCTCAACGCAAGCACTGGTGACCCCCAGCCCCCTCGACCCCTCAGATCCACTACAGCTGTGGTTTCTACTTGTGTGTATTTAATTTTATTCATTTAATTTTTATATTCATACTCCACTTTTCTCCCCACCAGGACCCACAATGGCTTACCACATCTATCTCCCCCAGGGTTGCCAGGTCTCTCTTCGCCACCAGCGGGAGGTTTTTGGGGCGGAGCCTGAGGTTTGGGGAGGGGAGGGACTTCAATGCCATAGAGTCCAATTGCCAAAGCGGCCATTTTCTCCAGGGGAACTGATCTCTATCGGCTGGAGAGCAGTTGTAATAGCAGGAGATCTTCAGCCAACACATTTTTGTTCAATAATAACCCATTTGACAATGATCTCATTCTGTATAAACGTTTTGTGGACGATTTGTTATTTTTATTTAATTCTTCTTCCAGTTTTGACAAACTTTCCAAATGGATCAACACTCTTGATACTCACCTACAGTTTACAGGAACTTGCCGTTCAGAATACATTCATTTTTTAGATTTAAAATTTTTTACAACTTCACAGCGGACCCTGGCTATTAAACAGTACAAAAAGCCCATGTCCTGCAATACAGGACTAAATTTCTCCTCATCCCATCCCATCCATTTAAGAGGGAATCTTCCTTATAGCCAGCTATTATGCCTCAAAAGAAATTCCACTAATCAAGAGGATTATAACGAATCAGCTACACAACTAACTTATACTTTGATTAATAGAGGCTATCCTATAGAAGTGTTATAAACTGCCCTCTCCAGAACGGAAAGGTTGCAACGCTCTGATCTGTTGCATAACAAACCACCTACTAACAGAACTAACTTGTTCTGTTCTCTTACATACAGCAAACACTCTCACGCAATACAAAAAATCCTACAAAGACACTGGCACATTATCTCCAGTATTCCAGGATGTTCAGCTCCACCTACTTTTGGCCTCCGCCGCACAGCCTCCTTACGAGATCAACTTGTGCATTCGGATGTGGCTGCCCCCCTAACCATCTCCACCAGCCGTTGGACATTTTAGATGCGGATCATGTACCATCTGTGCACTGAGTCTGCCAGTAAAGGAGTTTCATTCTCCTTCTTCCAACTTCAGATTTAAATTACAACATTTTTCAAATTGTGCCACCAGCAGGGTGGTTTACACCATTACCTGCGCATGCGCAAAACTTTACATTGGTAGCACAATGCATCCTAAACGAGTCTGGAACGGAGAGCACCGATCACGGATCAGGGCCCAAATTCAAGACACGCCCCTAGTCTCCCATTTCCTCGGAAAAAAAGCATAATGAAAATGACCTAAGGTTTTTTGTTGTTTGGGTATATAAAGGACATCAATACAATTCTAATAACATACAAAAAACTTTATTGCAACAAAAATATATTCATCTTTTCAGAACTTTGGCACCTTTAGGATTAAATACAGATTCTGATTTATCTTGTTACTTATAAACATCTTATTAAATTTGATTTAGCTTTCCTAACACAACTCATAATTTTTATTAGACATGGTCCCTCTAGAACACCAAGACCTTAGAGCCAGCAAAGTAAGTTAAAAAGTAACACCTGAGAATAGAAGCTTTACTCAGAAAGCTCAAGTGACCAATACATAGGCAAGAATCAACTTGCAGACTACTATGTAGCATTAAGAAAGTAACAAGGTAATACAACTTACTTTATTCTACTTACCACTGTGTGTTTGGAAATAGAAATTTTAATAATTATATTTTAATATATTGTGCACTTAGGCTGAAGAAGCCATTATTGGTGAAAGCGTCTGTTACCTGGAAGATGCTTCCATTTGATATTAAGTGCCAGCTGGGTCCTCGTCTGAATTTCCCGCAGCACACGGCCAGCGGATTAAAGAGTCCGATTCCCGATAAGGACCCTATATAAAAATCTACAGGAATTTTTTCCACTTCTTGGACCAGCTCTTACAAAGACTGACATCATAACAGGAAAGTCTTAAGGACTCAAAGGGAAACATTCAACATAGATTTCTTGTATATATTGTTCTTTGACTTCATTCTTTGATACTTGTTGTACTATGTTCCCTTGTTTGACTATCACTCACTTGTAGATATTGCTTGCACTACTTTTTGTATTGACTGTCTCCTTTTGAATATATGTGTAGAACTGAGCCTAGTGTTGATTATTTTTGCATATGCAACACCTGGAGGTTGGCAACCCTAATCTCCCCTCTTCCATTTTATCCTTACAACAACCCTGTGAGGAAGGTGAGGCTGAGTGGAAGGAACTGGTCTGAGTTACCCAGTGAGCATCCATGGCAAGCAGGGATTCGAACCTGAGTTTCCCTGATCCTAATTGGATACTAACCGCTATACCCCACTGGCGAAAGTGCGGCCTAATTTTGGACACAGGAGGAAGGAAATCTTCAAGCTACCTGTGGGTGGAAAGGCGAGAGAAACTTTGTAGAGTCGAGGTGTGCACTTTGTAGCAGAGGTTCTGCCCGGACTAGAAATTGTGTCCATTTTAATCAGCAGGTGAAATATCTGCTTGCATTACCCTATTAAATGTGGTGGCATTTAAATAATTCATCCTCTTCAAAGACTTATGAAATAGCCTTTTGTCCGGACTCACACCTGTTAGCCCCCAAGTGACCTCTGAAAGCATCTCTGCTCTTTCAGAGGCATCCTGTTTCGGTCTTGGCTGCAGCACCATTGAGGGGGTGCGACAAAAAAGAGAAAGAAGGTAGTGGGGGAAGGAGAGCCAGAGGAAAGAGCCGGGCAGGAGGGAGGGGGAAGGAGAAACTGTGTGCTTTTGTGTCAGAGGGAGCAAGGCCAGAGGAAAGAAAGAAAATAAAAGTGAAAATCTGCGTGAAAACTTGACGAGAAGGAAGCAGAGAAGTGAAAGAACCCCCTGTGGACACAGCGGGAACACCTTCCTTTTCTGGTTGATATACGCTCAAGCCACTAATGGGATTCACCAGAGAGCCAGCATAGTGTAGTGGTTGAAAGAGAGGGTTCAAACTCGGTTCTGCTGTTCAGAGTCCACTGCTCATGTGGAGGAGTGGGGAATCGAACCCGGTTCTCCAGATTAGAGTCTGGAGAGCGAGGCGACCTCTGATGGTTGGGAAAGGCAGGCATAATCAAACGGAAGCCCTGAAGCAGTTGGCGGGGTGACCACGAGGGAAACAGCCCTGCGTTAAGTGGCCAAAGAAAACAAATAGGAATGTTAAAGAACAAAATGACCTGAATGTAATTTCTGCGCAGACCCATAGGAGGTCAGGCAATGACAGCTGCAGAGACGGACAGATCTGCAATTAATTTGTGAGCCATCAGTGGGTATCGCTTAAGAGCTTTGCATTTGTGAACACACCAATATGCACGGTTAGGCCATGACAATAACAGATTCGAAAGGTGCACAGTTTTTGTCTTTTCCTTTTGCCCCTTCTCTTTCTTTCTTTTACTCTGAAGGGATATTCCTGAATCTCCCATTCACTGCCTCGGATCAGGTCAGCAGACGAATGCCTGTTGGTATCTCCAGCAACCTCCCGAGTACACATGACTTCAGCAGGGACACGTTCCTTCACTGTGGTGACCCCAACACTGTGGGGCAGCCTTTCCTTGGCTCTCTCCTGTGCCCCCTCCCTTATTCCAAGGGATTTTGGCAAAAAATATCAGGTGTGCCGGCACTGAGGCAAACTCATTGTACTATGGCTGTTCCTGTGGTCTGTTTAAGGTGCTTTTATGTTTTATTGTCTCACTGGTGGCTTATTATTGTTTTATTGTACGTTTGTTGGTTTATTGTGTTTTAACTTGTGTATATTGTTGACCAGTTTGAGCAGACTATGAAGTTTCAAATAAATAGACAGATAGAACAAATGCTATAGTAAATTCTGATAACGGACTTATAGACAGAGAATTAACAGTCAGACTTAAGCTAGAGCTAATGATAATGCAAACACCAAAGGAAAATGGGGAGGGGAGGGGGATATCTCATTGTCAAGATAAAGAAAGCAGCATGCTTTCACACACTAGCAAAAACAGGAAAAGATTCACACTCTCTCTCAAACACTGTAGCTAAGCAGTTCCAAAAGAACCTGAAAACACTTCTCAAAGAAAATGAGTTTAGGCAAGATTGAGAGAGCTGGTGTTAATGTGAGACCAGGAAAACTCTTCCTAATGATTAGTAGGGTCACGCTGCAGAGACAGACAAGTCAGGAAAAAAAACCCCTCCTCTTTCTTATTTATTTATTTATTTATTTATACTTATACCCCACCTTTCCTCAACTTGGGACCAAAGCCACTTATGACACTGTTTCCCCTTCCTCCGTTTAAAATTTCACAAGCACTCTAACCACTATACATGATATCTGCTGATTCAAAACATTTCCTGTTCGTTTCCTTCTGCCTCTTTCCACCTGGGATTCAGATTAAACCGTCTAAGGCCTTTTATGCACAGGTTGTTTCCATTGCCATCACACATCCCCACCCCCGCCGCGACAACTTCAGGGCTTTGTTTTCATCATGCACGCCTTTTCCGACCTTTAGAAGTCACTTTGCTCTCTCCCCGCATTTTCTGGATGCTGCCAGAAACAGCATCTGGAGAATGCTGGGGAAATGCGGGGAGAGAGCGAAGCGACTTCTAAAGGCTGGAAAGGACGAGCATAATGAAAACAAAGCCCCGAAGTTATCAGGGGGTGGGTGGGTGATCGCCACAGAAACAACCGTGCACAAAAGACCTAAGCTAGATAGCCCGGTGCTAAAACGCTGAATATCAATGAGTATTAATGAATATTGTTATTTGTCTTATTTATCTCTGTAACCAATAGAACTCCCACCCCCTTCCATTTTTCATCAGGGTATAAATTAATGCATATTTGTGAGGGGAGGAAGAGGGATAGTTTAATCTGAGCGTAGCTTGTACTTTTTATTCTAGTTGCACCGCTCTTGTGAGGGAGAATGGCCAGAATATATTTTCTGTCCCAGCGGATGTAGTGACGTTGTTGTCCTGTCATGAACAGAAATGCCGGGTGTGGTTGCTTCTGATGGGGAGCATCCACCATAAGTGCCCAGCAGGGGCATTTATGGGGCTCAAAGACCCTTTGGAGAACGCTGGTAGCTGCTCCCCATGACCAGACTCTATTGCACCACTGGCATCTGCACAGACTTTTTTCGGGGGGTGGGGCGAGGATGCCTGCACTTCCCATTAAGGGTGAGGCATCCTTTCACTTTAGGGCAGGGTTGCCAGGGCCCTCTTTGCCACCAGTGGGAGTTTTTTGGGGCGGAGCCTGAGGAGGGTGGGGTTTGGGAAGGGAAGGGACTTAGAGTCCAATGGCCAAAGCAGCCATTTTTCTCCAGGGGAACTGATCTCTATCGGATGGAGATCAGTTGTAATAGCAGGAGACCTCCAGCTAGTACCTGGAGGTTGGTACCCTACTTTAGGGCCACTGTCTGGGGCTTCAGGTCCCCTACAATAAGCATTGCCAGTTCCAGAACTGCCTGGAAATCTGGGGACGGAGATTGGGGAGGGGAGGGACCTCAGCAGGGTTGGGATGCCCAACAATCCGCCCTCCAGAGCAACCATTTCTTCCCAGGAACTGATCTCTGCAGGCTGGACGTCAGTTGAAGATCCGGGAGAACTCCAGGCCCCATTTGCAACCTGCCTTCAGTCCCATATCGAAAAGGCATGATGTAGCCTGGAAAATTCTCTCACCTTTGTATTCAAAATTCAGTAAGTGGGAAACAGCTGTAACAAGCATGTTATTGAGCGTGTAAAGACCCTTGAATTCCAGGCCTGCCAAGCAATCACTTTTCTCTGCTGCGTATTTTGCAAAGTGCCGCGTTCTTCTCCCTCCTTTAGAGCTGGGGTGTCGGTGCTTAGATGCCTCCTGCCCTCTGCTGACCAAGCTGCTCAGATTCCTGAAGAACTTGGAGTCTTTGAAAAGAGGAGGAGAAGTAGAAGGGATGTTGTCTGTTTAGAGGGGTGGGGGCAGAGGAGGAAAGCATTTTTTTAATATAAAAAAACCCAAGTGCATTCTTTCTGCAACACTCAGGAAAAAGAATGTTTCACAGGGGATTGGAAAGGCGAAATTTTTTCACATCCAAATGGATTGCAATTTCCCTCCATTTAGCACCTGAAGGTAATTAGCTCAAAGAGACTGTCGAGTGAGAAACACGTTCATGGAACATTAACTCTCATACATTCTCCAGTTGCTGGGAATTAATAGGAAAGATTAAAGTTTAAAGAGAGCAAAATGCCATTACCTCGCAAGCCACCTCTCTCAGCGGCAGTAACTAGCCCTCACTAACCTAGAAGCGCCACCAGAGACTCGGACTCCTGCTTCAGGCAACAACAGATTGGATGGGGGTTCATCCGCTACCCTCGGCCTGTCCACGGACTCCCAGGCCTGGGACCCTCGCTCGTGCGAAGAGGCTGTGGAATTTTTTAAAAGAGTGCTCATCCGTATGTGTCTGCCATCATTCACATGTGTGGGCAAGCAGTCTTTTGTGGACAAACTCATGGGCCACACCCTTTCCTACAAGGAAAGAAGAGAGCTGTCCCAGTCCATTTTGCACATTGCTGAGTGCATCATGAGCACGCAGGGTGCTCAGAGTGGAGCACCGTGGCTGTCTCGGGCTCACACAGAGATGGAGAGGAGAGTTTACTTCTCCTTTCCGGTGTAGATCTCAAATGCCGCCGCCGCCACCACCCCATCCCCATGACATCTTTCATAAGTTAATTCTAATGCCACACTGGGCTAAGTCAAACCCAGGGGCAACACCAGAAAGGAACGGGAATCGCCATGAAGAAGAAGGCGGCTCATGACCCCCATATCTTCTGCCCATACAAAAGACAGAAAGGAGAAAGGGGGGACCCTTCCTTCACAACCCCACTGACGTTTTATATGAAGCCTCCACACTATGAAGATTTCCATGTTGCTTTTGCATTTCAGGGGGAGACTGAATAAGAAAGAGAGAGAGGGAGAGAGAGGGAGAGAGAGAGAGAGAGAGAGACAGGGAGAGCGAACGAGCGAGAGAGATGAAATTGAGACATGGAAGAATTTATTGCCCAGAAAATTCCATTCTGCTATCTGATTCGAAAAGTCCAGTCCCCCCAGCTTCGGAAAATCTATTTTCCACATTTTAATACCCTGCAGAACAGTCCTCATAACTCATCCGAGTGTGTTAAGCACAGTTTTATTAGATCTGAAACAAATTTTGGTGGGGAGATACTATAGGTCATTAACCATGGAGTAATTTTATCCTTGTTTCCCTAATGATGCCATAATGGCGAGCGAATTTCTTAACTAAAGACCAAAGAACATTTTGAAGGTCAGTTTCATCTGTGAGCTCCTTCAAGCGCTTCTCGGAGAAGATTGGAAAACTCGCCGATTTTTTGAAGAGTCATTAATAATGTGAAAGCTGAAAGAGTGCTCCCATTTGCGTTCCTGCTTTTTACCTTTTAATTTTATATCGCTTTAGTCTCTCTCTCTCCCTCTCCCTCTCCCTCCCTCTCTCTCCCTCCCTCCCTCTCCCTCTTTCTCTCTCTCCTTCTTTCTTCCTTAAACTCTCTTTCTGGAGATGCCCATCCTGGCCTGCTAAAAAAAGAATCACCAGGCAATTGGTGGGGGACACAGTCATTCACGGCCTCAGTCGGGGGGAGACGGGACCAAAGAAGCTACCCAAAATATGCCCAAGCACTGTGACTTTCTTTGTGCCAAAGATAATCAGGAGTACCCTGTTCATCCATTACTTTCCTCCATATGGATAAAATCCCTGTGCCGGGAAAATGCTTTTGTACGGTTATGTAGGAAAGTGACACGGGTGTTTCTCAACCATGGCTACATGGACTGGCCAAACTCCAACAGGGGAAAGAGAGCCTTATCCGGAGGCCTCAGAGTCCGTGGAGATACTCAGTTTAAAATGGGTCTTCTGCCTACAGTCCCAGGTGCATTGTTTTTACCTCCAGCTTCAAGTCTATCTCCCACCACTGATAGGAGTTCAGTTCAAGGATTTACTGGGGCAACAATCACCTAAATCCCATCTAACAGGGAGCAACTAACAGGATAAAATTAATTTACCGGGGACAAACCTCCCAACGCTGCATTGTGGAAACACGTCTTCAGTGGGATTGGGGTCAGCCCTGTGGCAAGAATGCATTTCTGTCCTCTGCTGTCTGCATTAGAGCATTTTGTTTCCCACCCAGGCAGAAGGCACCCATGTGAAAGCCACAACAGCCAGAGGTGAATGCAAGAACATGATGCATGTCAGAGCATAGCATGTGCCTTCTCAGCCGTAAGACAGTAATGGCACATGTGCATGTTTATGTATATTTTGAAAATGTGGGAAAGAATTACGCACAGAGAGAGGTGTTATACATTGAACAGTCCTAGATAACATTTGCTGCGCTTCGGAGACGGCCGCCTCCGGAAGGCTCAAGGTGACATTGCTGCCTCTGGAATCGTCTTGCCTGCAAGCCTGCAGATGATTATTTATCCCATTTCACAGACAGGGAAGATTGGCTGAAAACTAGCAATGTGACAGAACCACACAGCAAACCCACAGCCCAGTCTAGGTCTCCAAAGCCAGGGCTGTTCCTCTTGACCCCGAATTCATCTTCAGGATGCCTTTGCACCTCATGGAGACCGCTCTGCATCAGCAGAACCATGCATCAATCCAGTTGTCTCTTCGTAGCGAGCAACAGAAATTCTTCTGCGATTGCCGACAGTGCTGTCTCAGGCTACTGAGATGACATGCTGGATTTTTAAAAAACTTTTAAAAAAAGATAAGGGGGGGGGGAAATGCCACAGAAGCTTTATCAATTTCTCTGCATGTGACCTACAAGCCCGTTTCCAGAGGATCTCTCTGCGTCCAGACTGTTTCCAGCCCTCAAGCTCTTCAAGAAACAAGGCGAGCTTCCTGGGTAGGAGGCAGCAGGTCCAAAGGAATCCCGAAACGCAACTGTATAGTTTATGTGCCCGGGGTCGTGAAATGAATTTGCTTCCCAGAATTTTTTGGTGAACATTGTTACGGAATATTTTGCAGGTATTCTCCAGTGACTGGAATATTTGTCGAATATCCACTGCATATTTTATATCTGTTTGACACCCAGTGATATTTGATTTCACTATTTGATATCATTGGATATTTGACAGTATGAGGTTGTCATATTTTAACTGATATCATTGGATTAATAACACATTATGGCAATTAGCATTTCAGAGGCTACCTTACTTCACATTTGAAGCCGGCAAAGAAAGATGTGTCAAAAAGTCTAAAAGCACTTGCATTGGGAGGGGGGGGGGTTTCATATTGAAAGTGCATATTTTTCATTCCAGCTTGGAAAAAAACCTGTTGAGTTTTGATGTTTTAGCTCTAATGTTGTGGTGTTGTTTGATGCCTCCGCATGTTTGTTTTGCTGGTATCCTTATGTTGTGTTTGCACTGAGCTAAATCCTGAAAAGAATGTTCCAGGCTGAAGAAGACCCCCGAACCCCCCCAGCTGACACTAAGGCTAGGGCCTGGTCCCCCTGAGTGTAAGCTCCTTAGGTGCAGATGGGAGTTCCGTGTAATGGGAGAAAATAAAGGGCCCAGCAGAAGATGGTTGGATCTAGAAGGCCAGTTTCACTCGTGGGGGGCACTCTTTTCTGGTGGAAGGAGAATCGGGGAAGGCTCCTGCCAGAGCAAAGGACCTCCGCTGGAAGACTACTACATCTCAGGGTTCCAACTCAGAGTTAGGTTTGCAGGTAAAATACACACCCAGTGGTAGCCACTAAACGGGATGCGGAACTCTGGCCTGGCATCATCCTCTCTTGCCATATGGATCCACACAGTGAGCTTGTGGAAATCTTTGCCTCATTTTCCCCATGTATGAAACAGGAATAATGATGATGACTTTACTTCCTATAGCTGCAGACAACGAGGATGAAAATAACAGAGTTAAAAAAAACATACACACTGCAAACTAAAAGTGTTATAAAAGAGAAATAAGCACTTCTGCTAATAATCTAGCACCATCCTAGTCTGCGCTGGCCATGGGGGAGAGAGCCAGTGTGGGGCTTCAGAAGGCAAGCATAGATGCTCCCCCCCCATTGGAGTACTGTGTGCATGTTTAGGGAGGGGGCTCCACCCAGTGAATGGGGGGAAGGGGAGGGAGGTGGGGGGGCTGTGTGGTGACACTTTCTACTCCCAGATGTGATGCCAGCGATAATTTCAATTTTATGCCTTTGTTATGGCTTTAATCACTTTCTTTATGCGTTTTGTTCCAGCGATCAGGGAGAGACACCTGATAGGCAAAAAGGATATCAGGGGAACAATTTTTATTTGGAATGTGGTGAGAAGGTCTAATTAGAATTTGAATTCTGCTGAGCCTTGAAATGGTCGGTACTTTATCCTGATCGCCTTAGATATTGTTTCGAGTCAATCATCTGTCACCGCGTGGCACGCAGGGCTGAGGCTCGCCAGCCAACGGCATGCGCTGCTCCGTACTCGGGGGGCACCGGGAGGGAAGCGGAGGGCGGGGCAGGCAGGGGCCTTCCCTCCAACAGCCCTGCCAGGAGCCAAGCGCAGAAGGACGGGTGCCAAATGGGCAGCAGCCCAGCCCAGCCTGGCCCAGATCAGCAGTGGGGCAGCGGCTTCCTTTGCAGTCCTGCTGAGCCCGACAAACAGCCGAGCTAAATGGCCCATGCAGGGAGGGGGAATCTTCCAAAGAGGGAGAGGGAAGTGAGGGCAGATGCCACCTCAGCGTTCTTGCCCACTCCTGCACTTGGCTTCTAGTAGGGTTGCCAACCTCCAGATACTAGCTGGAGATCTCCTGCTGTTACAACTGATCTCCAGCTGATAGAGCTCAGTTCCCCTGGAGAAAATGGTCAATTGGACTCTATGGCATTGAAGTCCCTCCCCTCCCAAACCCCGCCCTCCTCAGGCTCTGCCTCAAAAACCTCCTGCTAGTGGCGAAGAGGGGCCTGGCAACCCTAGCTTCTAGTCACAGGCATCCCTGAGGGGACCCAGGAGGGGGAGGGCAAGGGGGGGCATTGGTGAACTCTGCCCTGGGAAGCCTGTCATGAGCTGTGGCCCCTTTCCCATTGGTAAGCCCCAAATTACAATACAAACAACATCATCATTATCATCAGCAATAATACTAATAATAGTGGCCTGCCTTACAAGATGGTTGTGAGGATGAAACGACTTTGCACTTTGAATGCTGTAAGATGCCACACGTTTGTGCGTCATATATTTTCACCATCTGGCCCACAGAGAGCATTTCACACATGCTGAAACTAATGTTGTCACTCCATTAAAGACATTTTGCTCAGTTAATCAAAAATTTTAGTTGATTAATTAAATGTGCATATATTTGCATATGAATTAGTCCTGTGTTTATCATTAAATGTAATCTTTTTAAAAAACATAATTCCAGAAAAAAAAAGCTGGATTTAAAAAAAGTTTTTAGGGAGGGAGGAGGAACCCCTCCTCGTAATGATATCTAACTGCTGCCAGTGTAGTGTAGTGGTTAAGAGCGGTGGAGTCTGATCTGGAGAACTGGGTTTGATTCCCCACTCCTCTTCCACATGAAGCCTGCTGGGCGACCTTGGGTCAGTCACAGTTCTCTCTGAACTCTCTCAGCCCCACCGACCTCACAGGGTGTCTGTTGTGGGGGAGGACAAGGGAAAGGGATTGTATGCTGCTTTGAGACGTCTTTCTGTACATAAAAGTGGGTTTTAAAAACCAACTCTTCTCTTTCTCGTTCCATTAGTGGCTTGGTGCAGCTGCAAGCTGTGTCACTTCTGCTCCTGGTCAAACTGAATGTGGATTTGGCTGTTTGGTAGTTTTAAAAACATGAGTCGGTGACATTAATCTAGGAGGTAAAGCAAGTCGTATTGGTTAGCCAATCTGATAGCTGTCACTGGTTTCATTTGGAGACGTTTCTGGGTGCATCTCACAGCCTTGTATGAGGGTGGGGTTGCCAGCTCCAGGCTGGGAAATACCTGGAGATTTTGAGGGTGGAGCCTGAGGAGGGCGGGGTTTGGGGAGGGGAGGGACTTCAATGCCATAGAGTCTAGTTGTCAAAGCAGCCATTTTCTGTTATATGAGGGGATACGGCACAGTGAGGCCGCTCCTCTCTCCACCCCAGTCCCCAAAGCAAGGGAGCTGCCTGTGGAGGAGGGGACCGCTGCCCCCCTTCCCATGTGGTGCAGCCCCGCCCGCCTCACAATTGCCAGGCAAAGAGGCCAGGTGTGATGGCAATGCCCACCGCGGGAGTCGAGCCTCGGCGGGCTCCTCCTGTTCTTTCTGTGCCCCGGCCACCCACTGCAAAGAGCCGGCCACGGGGCTTCGCTAGGCAAGGTTTGTTCTTCCCGCTTTGGTGCCCGGGCACTAGGGAAGTCGATCAATCCAAATCTCTCCCAAGGGTCATGGTGGGGTCAGGTCATTAAAGTGCACAGTTCACTTAGTTGTCAGTGTGCAAGGCGCCCATTTATTATTTTTACAGTTTAGAAATGGTTTTAAAAGCCATTATTTTTATTGACAGAGTGAGGGGGGAAAGTAAACTACAACTCCCATGAGGCTGTGTGAGAACACTGCTGCACATACTACTTTGGATCTGAACAATGCACAAATTCTCAGAACTTTGTAGGACATACAGACATGGATACCCAACCAACAAGCCTGTGGGTCATGTTTTTGTTGACCAGGGCAGTGGCCTGGGGGAAGACAACAACGGCAGCAACGAAAGAAAGCTTCTCTGCGCATCTACAGACAGCGTTGACAGGACAGACATGCCCATTTGAACATTCTGCTCTTATGATCATGATGCGCTTCTAGTCTGTCTTCCAGCAGGCATAAGCAACATTTGCCCCGGCTGCCCAGCAGATAAGAGCAGAACTAGTGAATGAAGAGGTCATTCAAACGGGAGGATCCCTGTTCAGAAAGCTCTCCCAAAGCACGAGACAGTTAAATGAATGGTGGAAATAGGTGCACGCAGAAACACCGGTGAGAATTATCCCATTTGGAATGGCAGGAGCAATAGTCCACTGCTCTGGGAGGATGATGCCCTCATCACACCCTTATCATCTGCTGAGTCATTTGCTTCTCTTGCTCCACCTCTTCCCTCCCACTCGCAGGAAACTGAAACCAGACAGCAAAGCACAATAATAACTATCAGTTCAGAAGGTCTTTTTTATTTTTATAATGCTTGTAATAATGCTTTTGGGGATTCAGTTCACCCTAAACAGGAATGCTTATTGGCTGAGACTGGGTGCGCGTTTCCAAACAAAAGGCCGCAAGCCGTCAAACCAATTTCGGTTGGCTCAGGAGTTGTAGGATTTGCGTGGGGAGGGATCTGTTGTGGCACACATTTCGACGGAGCCTGGATGAATCGTTTAATGCTGTGACTCTAGTTGTTGACACCAGCAGAGCATCCGTATAATGAAGGAAATGCAAGACGCGGCCAGAGCTCAGCAGAGGAACATCATGTCTGCACTGTAGCTTTATCAGTACCAAAAGGCAAGAGCTGGTGATGACTGCAACACTCCCGAGGAAGGGTTCAGGGATCTGATCTGTGAAGAGCGCCGGGCTCAGGGCCTGGGTTGCAGCGACCGGAGGAAGCGGCACCAGTGGTGACAGGCATCAAATCTCATTAACCAAGGTGAAAGTAATTATTTGCCCATAATAAGGAGAATCCATCTATCTTACCTGGTTTGAATTAACTCACCAGCTGAGCAATTCGCAGTCTATGTAGTCATAGTCTACGGTGCTTCGTTGCTCCCCTTATCCAAAGCTTGAAATGGAAAAGTGGGTTGGAGAAGAATAGAAAACTGGGTTTGTCTGAAGTGGCCGGAAAGACCCCTGCCCCGAGGCCAAACTATCCCAAATAGAGCACGCCAACTCAACCTCTGCGGAGAAGGGCAGGCAAGCCAAGTGACTTCTCTGGTTGGGCAAACCCACCCCGCTATTCTCTAGCACAGTGGTTCTCAATCTGAGGGTCGGGACCCCCAAGGGGGTCGCGAAGTGTTTTTTGGGGGGTCGCCGCCACTGTCCTGGGACAGCCCCCATCGCGGGCTGTCCAGGACTAACCCAGACGCCCTGTAACCCTGATCCGTCTGCGAGGGCAGGGAAGACCCCAAGCAGAGAGGTGAGGAACTGGCCGACCGACAGCCAGAAGGAGCCGGGCTGCAGAGACGCGGCGGCGTGCCGCCGCACACCTGCTGTAGCCCCGCTGCCCAGCTGAGAGGCGGGCGGGCCAGCCCTGAGCGCAGTCGCACTTGCACCGGGCGGATGATGCGGCAGGATGTGTGGGAGGCCGAGGAAGCTCCCCTGGCTCGGCCAGTTCAGGTCTCAGAGGAGAAGAGGGAGGTCCCCCTTGAGGCCGCTACAGCCATGTTGTTTTTACTTTTAGCCACGCTTGGGTGGGGCGGGAGCTTCAGCCTGGAATCCAAGTGTGCATGTCTGTAGTGTGGCTTCGCTTTTCTGCCCCGAGTCATCAGTTCCGCTCTGCCCTGAGTCATCAGTTCCGCTCTGGCAAGGCCAAGGGGGAGAGAGTCGAGGTGCATGCGCAGTTCGGGATTTCCCCCTCGAGCGCGCAGGTTCGGTGAGGCGCAGAAGGAGCGGTGACTGGTGGAGGGGAGAAAAAGGCACCAAAAGTCCGAGCGGGATAAGCGGCCCTCGGCTCTTTCCTGGCCTTTCGCTCTCATGAGGTGATTAAACGGAGCTCCGCTTTGAGGGATAACTGCAGTTCTGTGCACAAGCAGTGTCCCAGTCACAAGAGAGGGGGTTTCCTCGCGAGTGCCCTGGCCTGCTTGGAATGCAGTGCATGCTCAGAGGCACTCTTTCCTCTGTGCCAGGAAAGGTTGCCGTGCATGCTCAGAGGCACTCTTTCCTCTGTGCCAGGAAAGGTTGCCGCGCCACACAGTCACAGCCGCTGAGCAACAGGTGGTAGTACCGTTTGCTTGTTTGTTTTAAACTTTAAAATTTAAAGTAATTATATATATGGATACCCTGGACTGCCAAAAAAACAAATGTCTTTGTTTATCCTATTGAAAATGTCATTTATGCAAATTTATGCAAATTTATGCAAATGTGACAAGGGTCGCAGGTTACTTGGCATTTGTAAAAGGGGGTCGCGACTCGAAAAAGGTTGAGAACCACTGCTCTAGCATAAGCTCAGGGTGCAGACATCTGAAGAGCACCCCCTCAGGAGAGGCCGACAGAGCCAGAGGATCCCGCATCATCCTGTGTTTATTTTTCCCCATGTGGGAAGCAACAGGATCAACAGCAGCTGGAAAACCAAACCAAACCCTGCTTTCTACATGGGGGGGGGGGGCGACCCCTTCCGGACCCTATAAAATCATACCCCATTACCCCCTTACTCCCCTTCACCAAACTTCAGGGTTCATGCAAGCAGAGTCCCGTGAAGCTACCCTGCTAATTTGGGTACTCTACCCCCCAAAAATGCCCCCACAGGAGCTTTGAAAAAAATCCCCATAGATTATAATGGACCCTATTTTTTTATTTTTTTGGGTAAACCTGGAAGTAAAGCCAAAATACCCTTTTACCGATATGGGTATTTGGCTTATTCCAAGTTTACCGAAAATATTTGGCCCAATAAACCCAAACCTGAAATTTACCCAAAATCTTTTTGCGCAACCCTAGTCACAGTTCTCTCCACATTATCTCAGTCCCGCCTACCTCACAAGGTCTCTGTTGTGGGGAGAGGCAGGAGAGGATATTGTAAACTGGTTTGAGGCTCCTTAAAAAGGTAGAGAAAAGTCTTCTGAAGTGAGAGCAAAGACTTCCCCACCATCCCAGTAATAGGAGGGCCAGGATGGCCACCAATCACATGGCTAGCTCAGCCTAGTGGGGAGGGCTTTCATATATATGCATCTGCTCCATCTCTCCCTGCCTGATACAAGAGTGAATTGAAAGGAACAAAGGAAAACAAATGATTTTTTTTAAAGAGTGGAAATAAACATTTGCATACCTCTTGGAAAGTATCTTCTCTGAGTTCATCATTAATGGAAAACAATACTTAATTGTGACAACTGTGTTATCACTACCCTCTGCTTCCACATTTTAACTAGTTACAAATATTTGCTTTTGTCTCACTGCGAACACCAGCAATTATATTGTCGAAGGCTTTCACGGTCAGAGTTCATTGGTTCTTGTAGGTTATCCGGGCTGTGTGACCGTGGTCTTGGTATTTTCTTTCCTGACACCGTCCTTCAGTGTGACTCCTCTGAAGATGCCGGCCACAGCTTGTGGCAGAACATCAGGAAAGAACATACCAAGACCACGGTCACACAGCCCGGATAACCCACAAGAACCAACCAGCAATTCTGTTTGTTTAAGTCCATGTTATCGGTGTTAGGTGGCACACTGGATTTTTGCACAGCCTCATGGGAAGAGTACCTCCCCCTGCCCACACACCATGTCATTCAATTCACTGACTGGCCCGACATTCATTTAATGACTGACCGGCCCACCCATGATCCCGGGTAGAGTCACCTCAGCTACCGGGAGGAGGCATAAGCCCCCATAAGGTCAGGAAATGAAATCCCAACGCCAGGGCTGCTGCACAGCTGCTCGTGCACTCGACAGCTGTTCGAGGTGGATGGTGGGGAGGCAAACAGATTGGAGGTTTGGCTCGTAGGGGACCACGCGGCTGTCCAAGACGGCAGGTTTGCCGCAAAGTTCACAGCATCCCAACTTCTGGCACATTTTTTTCTTTGTGTGGTGGGAGCTTCCCCCCTTGCCCTCTCAGTTGGGAGATAACCCCCAAGGTTCAGGATTGGGACCTTCTGCCCCCTGAACTGGTGCAGTGCGACAGGACTAAGCTGCTGGCCACCATCCTGGCTTATATGGCTGGTGCCCTCACCTGGACCCAGGAGTGATCTCAAACACTCTGTGATGCACGTGCATCCTATGTAGGGTTACCAACCTCCAGGTGGTGGCTGGAGATCTCCTGCTACTACAACTGATCTCCAGCTGACAGAGATCAGTTTCCCTGGAGAAAATGGCCTCTTTGGTGATTGGTCTCTATGGCGTTGAAGTCCCTCCCCTCCCCAAACTCCACCCTCCTCAGGCTCCACCCCCCAAATCTCTAGGTGTCTCCCAACATGGAGCTGTCAACCCGAGACCTCAGTGGGGCATAATGCTACAGAGTCCACCCTCCAAAGAAGCCATTTCCTCCAGAGGAACTGACAGGGCTGCCAAGTCCCCTTTCATCACCTGTGGGAGGTTTTTGGGGCGGAGCCTGTGGAGGGCGAGGTTTGGGGAGGGGGAGGGACTTCAATGTCATAGAGTCCAATAGCCAAAGCAGCCATTTTCTCCAGGGGAACTGATCTCTATCGGCTGGAGATCAGTTGTAACAGCAGGAGATCTCCATGTAGTACCTGGAGGTTGGCAACCCTATCCCGTGCTCATGTGGAGGAGTGGGGAATCAAACCCAGTTCACCAGATTAGAGTCTGCCGCTCACGTGGACGAAACCAACCCGGTTCACCAGAGTAGAGTCCTCCACTCTTAACCACTACAGCACGCTGGAGGGCAGAGTGTTTTGGGAGGGGAGGGACCTCAGTGGGATAGGAGGCCCAGGAGTCCACCCTGCAAAGCAGCCGTTTCCTCCAGGGGAACTGATCTCTGTTGTCTGGAGTTCAGTGGTAATTCTGGGAGATCTCCAGGCCTCACCTGGAAGTTGGCAACTCTACTTGAAGAACACATTACCACCTAAAGCCCCCACCCATAAAACCACTTAGTCCAGAGTCTAGAATTGCTTGTTTGGGCACAAGCACCCCTCGCTTCTCCCCACTGCTCTGCAGAGCGCCTGTTCTTCCTTAGGCCTGGGCTTTCCTTCCTGTTAGCTGCAGCCCCTCGCAGGCTGGTTAGCCACTTGCCCCGACCAGCCCGACCAGCCCGGTGCCCCCCGGTGCCCATGCTCCCTGTCCCCCCCCCTCCGCCTCCTTCCCTTCCCCTTCCCTCCAGATCTGTGCCATAAGTTTAATTGGAAACCCCAAGGCTGACTCGGAGGTGAGGCAGCAGGGAAGAGCCGGTGTCGGCTGACACCATGATCGATTACCTGGAACTCCACCTGACACTGAAATTAGGGTTTTTTAATGATAGGCCGGCTCTCCCTGGATGTGAAATTCAAATGCTCTCCAATGCTTTCCTCCGACCATCAGTCGCTGCACGCAGTGGTAGACACCGCACGCAGGTGCTTTGTCTCTGTCAGTGCTGAAAGGACATTGTTATTACCAACAACTCTTTGTATTAACCAGTCTCCCTACCTAATAGACAACACTTTACGTTCTGCACCGTTACCCAGTCAGGGCTGCCATGCGCCAGAGAAACACACGCTCCTTCCAAACTCCCCCGGGCAACAAAAAACCTAGTGCTTAAAAACCAGAGTGCATAAGTGGGACACAAATGCCTCACCCCCACGCCCTCCCCCAGATCGGACTGCTGTTCTGACGCCCCTTGGAACCTAAGTGAATCTGCAAATAGACCGGAGAACAGAACGGGTCGTGGGCACGTCTGCACTGTGTGCCGATACAAGCAATATGTTGGGGCGCCATGTTAAAAGTGGGGGATGTCTTAGCAAATGGCGCTGGGCAACTGAAAAAGAGGTTTTGCTTCGAAGCATCCTGCAAATGAATAGTTTCCTTTAAAAAAACCTTTCTGGGTTTTTTGCAACTGAAAAAATTACAGCTGTTCAATAAATGTATGTTAGAGAAAATTCCTGATTTGTTATGACTTGTATACTTCCAAATGGCCAGGATAGGGAAAACCCTTCCTTTTATCATATTTATACTTGGAAAATCCCCATGAAATGTTACTGATGCCAACACAACTAATAGACGGTGACCTGCACAAACCCCCATCGAACTGGGAATTGAACCCAGACCTCCCAGGCTCATGTCCCAAACCTAGGCTTGCCAACTTCCAGGTGGTGGCTGGAAATCTCCTGCTATTACGTGAAGTGATGGTATCACTTTACTCTGCTCTAATTAGACCTCACCTAGAGTATTGTGTTCAGTTTTGGGCACCACAATTTAAGAAAGATGTAGATAAGCTGGAACACGTCCAGAGGAGGGCAACAAAGATGGTGAAGGGTCTGGAGACCAAGTCGTATGAGGAAAGGTTGAAGGAGCTGAGTATGTTTAGCATGAAAAGGAGAAGACTGAGAGGGGACATGAGAACCATCTTCAAGTACCTGAAGGGCTGTCATAGGATGGTGCCGAGTTGTTTTCTGTTGCCCCAGAAGGTCGGACCAGAACCAACAGGTTGGAATTAAATCAGAAGAGTTTCTATCTAGTCATTAGGAATAATTTTCTAACAGTTAAGAGCGGTTCCTCAGTGGAACAGGCTTCCTCGGGAGGTGGTGAGCTCTCCTTCCCTGGAGGTTTTTAAGCAGAAGCTAGATGGCCATCTGTCAGCAACGCTGATTCTATGAACTTAGGCAGTTCATGAGAGGGAGGGCATCTTGGCCATCTTCTGGGCACTGGGTGTGTGTGGGGGAGGTAGTTGTGAATTTCCTGCATTGTGCAGGGGGTTGGACTAGATGACCCTGGTGTTCCCTTCTAACTCTATGGTTCTATGATTCTATGACAACAGATCTCCAGGCGAAAGAGATCAGTTCCCCTGGAGACAATGGCCGCTTTGGCCACTGGATTCTATGGCATTGAAGTCCCTCCCCTCCCCAAACAGCACCCTAATCAGACTCTGCCCCCAGAATCTCCAGGTATTTCGCAGCCTGGAGCTGGCAACCCTACCCAAACCCGAGAGCCGCATATAACTCTGTGTATATGAATGTGATGGTGGGGGGGGGATATCATTAATTTCTATTACTAAATATTATTTTGTGTATTATTTTATATATCAGAAGTTGAACCTAAGGTTTCGTTTCGTTTACATTGCTGAAATCTCAACATTTATAAATGAGGTTATAATATTTGGATTTTATTGTACGGTGCAGTGGTATCCGCTAAAAGAGTAAAGGTTCTGCTTCGGTTCCCTGTCACTCCTGTCCTAGGCATTTCAGACTCACGTCCCATGTGGAAAGGGTGTTTTACTATTTCCAATTATTCATGTTCCCAAATATACCTCACATTACTGTGGGCTGCCATATATTCTGACCAAACGGTATCTCACATTTAATGGAACGCCAGCTTGTTGTTTTGCTGCCTTGCTGTTCCCTGCAACCATTGGCTGAGCTGCTATGACATCATGTACTGTGTACAAATGTTCTCACTACGCTGAGAAGGACAGAGGAGTCAGTCCTTGGAATGTAAGTAAGCATTCTACTGTCTTTGAGAGAAACGGAAGGACAGGTTGGCTTGGGGGGGGGGGGGCACATATTTATTTATTTGATATAAAATATAATACTCAAGAAACACACTTTCCCTAAGTGTTCTAGGTATGACACACTATCTCAATAGTGAGACAGCAACCCCTGTATGGTAACCCACCATTAGCACCCCTCCAGTTTATGGATTAGGGCTGAGAAATAAGCAGCTTGTGTAAGTCCCCTCAGTGACATCATGGCTGTTTTGTAGGGTTGCCAACCTCCAGGTACTATTCAAAAAAATGTAAATTCAACTGTAAATTGGTAGTATTCAAAAATCACAGATGTAGGCTAATGATTCACTTATATCAATATTTATAAATATAATTTCCTCAGATTGCACTATTGCTTCATAGTGCCTTTTCAATCAACAAAATTAAATGTACAGTATTATATATACAACAAGGCAAAATTCATAAAAAATCAAATTCAACAGAAATTAGCAACTGATCTCCACCTGATAATCAGTTCCCCTGGAGAAAATGGCCGCTTTGGCAATTGGACTCTATCTCATCTGGCTCTGCCTCAAAAATCTCCAGGTATTTCCCAACCCAGAGCTGGCAACCCTACTGATTTGGAACAGGGCACCCCAAATAGAGGCTCATGTGGTCAACTGTTGTATATGTAGCCCACTACACGTATCCTACTCATATAAAATTAAAATCATATCTTATATTCACTTCAGCTTAACCATAAAGCCATTTAATATAGTATAATAAATTAAGCAAACAAATTTAAAAAATACACGACCACATACGCATAACAAGAACAGCAAGTATATAAAACAGTCCATTGCCAGAATTTAAGCGTTGCCATCCTGGGAAGCCAAAATATACTTGGATTGCCAAATGTTGGCCAAGATGGATTCTCGTCCACGTTGGTGAGATGATTTGCCCCAGACCTGTTGTAGAGATCATGTTGATACCCCCTCACAAATGTTACTTCCTTCAGAGAGGGAATTTTTTGCAGGGCGTGCATGGTGTAATGAAAGGAGGCGCTGGGGATTACAGAGCCTCTCTGGTAAAAATGTTTGCTTGCCCCTGGACTTAAGAAAGGCACACTTGTACCAAAACATGGCCCACAAGTCAGTCTACACTTTTAAAAAGCTTCTCTCTTGGGAAGGGCTCCATAACTGAGATGACACGATGGGGAGGGTCTCACTGCAGACCACCCTCCCAAATATTTATTTATTCAAAATATTTATAACCCACCTTTTACTCCATAGGGTCAAGACTCCTTTGTCTCCGAATATAACAATACCTTTACCTTTGTCTCCCATCCAGTTGCTAACCAGGGCTGACCCTGCTTAGCTTCTGAGATCTGATGAGATCAGGCTAGCCTGGGACATCCAGCCCAGGGCTGGCAACCCTAATTGAAGGGGTAACAGGACTCGGAGGAGAAGATCTCGACCAGTTCTGCTCCCTCAGTACCCACACATAATCAGGTCCTGGCTGGCTGGATCCCAACATCCAACTAGAGCCAGCGTGGTGTAGTGGTTAGGAGCGGTAGTTTGGAGCAGTGGACTCTGTTCTGGAGAACCGGGTTTGATTCCCCACTCCTCCACATGAGCAGCGGAGGCTAATCTGGTGAACTGGATTTGTTTCCCCACTACTACATATGAAGCTAGCTGGGTGTCCTTGGACTAGTCACAGCTCTCTTAGAGCTCTCTCTGCCCCACCTAACTCACAGGGTGTCTGTTGTGGGAAAGGGAAGGGAAGGTGATTGTTAGCCAGTTTGATTCTTCCTTAAGTGGTAGAGAAAGTCGGCATTTAAAAACCAACTCTTCTTCTTCTTCTTCTTCTTCTTCTTCTTCTTCTTCTTCTTCTTCTTCTTCTTCCACTATCTCTTTCACTGTCTGCTTCTGGCATAGGGTTGCCAACCTCCAGGTAGTTCCAAAACGGGGGAAGAACTGCTGTAGCGCATAGATATATGAAAACAAACAGCAAATCAAGGTACTACATACAAGAAGAACCAATACACAAAATAATAAGCTATGGACTTTACAGGAACGGTACAAGAATTTGACCTCTGTTATAAGTTTGATAAGGACTTTAATATTTATAAGAACTAGCTTATTATTGGTTTGTGAGTTGTGATTGATTCTTTAATGTGAATATAATTTCTTGGCATTATTGTATGTACTAGCATGATTTGCTGTTTATTTTCATATAACCTCCAGGTGGTGGCTGGAGATCTCCCACTATTACAACTGATCTCCTCCCGATAGAAATCAGTTCCACTGGGGAAAATGGCCGCTCTGGCAACTGGACTCTATGGCATTGAAGTCCCACCCCTCCCCAAACCCCGCCCTTCTCAAGCTCCACCCCCAAAACCTCCCACCGGTGGCAAAGAGGGACTTGGCAACCCTGTTCTGGCACCTGATATTTAGGCCCTCTTATAATAGTTCAGAGCCTCGATACAGACCAATAACTTCGGTTCCAGTCCTCTGGGCAATTCTTACAGCTCTCTGTCTTTTGTATTATGTCTTTAACCGAAGAACTGGGGGGGGGGGGGGTGGAAACAAAAACTTTTGGCTTAGTTACTCTTAGGCACCAACGTGAAAAGGTCTTTGTTAAACCAACCTTTCTATTACACCAGCAAGTGGTCCTGTCAATCACATCGTCTTCCACAGCTACGGCCGCCACATCTGATAAACGGTCTGAGCATGACCAAGACAATGTTCACCTCTTGCCTAGGAATATCTTTCTTGTTAGGCTTCATCACACCCCACCACAAGCCCCCCCCCCCCTTGGCAAAGGCTCAGACCAGACAATCGCCGTTCCCGGGCCATTCCCTTCTTAATAATCTTCAGGTCCTTTTGGGCCTAATGACTAGGGTTGCCAGCTCTGGGTTGGTAAATGCATGGAGATTTTTTTTTGGGGGGGGGACCTGAAGAGGGTAGGGTTTGTGGAGGAAACGGACTTCAATGCCATAGAGTCCAATTGCCAAAGTGGCCATTTTCTCCAGGGGAACTGATTTCTGTTTGCTAGAGATCAGTTGTAATAGCAGGAGATCTCCAGCCACCACCTGGAGGTTGACAACCCTATTTATGTGTAATTCAAAATATTTTTTCTACTAACTGCCATTTGGTGCACTCCATTCCTTGGATGAATGGAGATATATGGATTTGTGTGTGTGTGTGTGTGCATATGTTAATACATGGGGTTGCCGTGAGATTTTTGGGGTGGAGCCTGAGGAGGGTGGGGTTTGGAGAGGGGAGGGCCTTCAATGCCATAGAGTCCAATTGCCAAAGCGGCCATTTTCTCCAGTTGAACTGATCTCTGTCAGCTGTTGTAATAGCAGGAGATCTCCAGACATCACCTGGAGGTTGGCAACCCTAGGGATGGCCTTAAATAGCTTCCTCTTCACTGACAGTCCATTGGCCCAGGGCCAGGTGAAGTGGCCGTTTTCCTTCTGATGTGCGTCTGGTGCATTCAAATCTCTAAGTATGTGTGGATGGTGAACGCATCCTCCTCGTGATTTGCATGGGGAAAGGTGGGGCCCCCCTTGCCAGTCAGTCAGTATTTTGATGCGAAATCAGCTCCATATAAATAAAAGACAAAGGAATTAAAATAAGATTAACAGATTATAAATCTAAATCAAAAGAATAGGCTATAAAAGAGGGGGGATGCCACCTATGGAGTGGGATTGCTGGTACATTTCTTGTAAACTCACTTTTTCAACTGTATTTTTTTCTGGAATTTGAATGAAAAACCTTTTTTTGAAATTTTTTTGTTGGATTTTTAGGGTACAAAATGAAACAGGAAGGGGGAAGGGAGGGGAGAGTAAAAATGAGCATATATTTCTGTGACAAACTGTTCAGTATTTTGATCATTTATGCCTAATAAAGGTAATGATGATGATGATGATGATATTTTGATCATTTATTTATTTATTTGCGTAATTTATAGCCCACCTTTCTTACTGGGACTTAAGGTGGATTAAAGGTAAAGGTAGTCCCCTGTTCAAGCACATGGGGTGACCCATGGGGTGACGTCACATCCTGACGTTTACTAGGCAGACTGTGTTTATGGGGTGGTTTGCCACTGCCTTCCCCAGTCATCTTCCCTTTACCCCCAGCAAGCTGGGTACTCGTTTTACCTACCTCGGAAGGATGGAAGGCTGAGTCAACCTTGAGCCGGATACCTGAAACCGACTTCTGCTGGGATCAAACTCAGGTCGTGAGCAGAGTTTTTGAATGTAGTACTACAGATTACCACTCTGTGCCACGGGGCTCTCTGTGGATTACACAGAGTGAGTCAATACATTCAACAAAATGGGACATTCAATAAACAATGCAATAGGATTAGAGTTGTAGAACCAACCAGAAGTCTAAAAACAGAACAGAAGAAAAAGAAAGAAAGAAAGAAAGAAAGAAAGAAAGAAAGAAAGAAAGAAAAGAAAAGAAAAGAAAAGAAAAGAAAAGAAGAAGAGTTGGCTTTTATACCCCGATTTCCTCTACCTTTTAAGGAGACTCAAAGCAGCTTACAATAGCCTTCCCTTCCTCTCCCCACTACAAACACCTTGGACGTTTATGCTTGGTAATTAGCAGTGCGTTCCAGGCTGAAGAGCCCCACATATTTTTTTATTCCTTAACGCTGAGATGTCTTCCAGATGTTACTGCGAAGCCGCCGCATACCTGCTTTGCATTTCTTAAGAGCCCCTTTAACGTGACCTTTTTTTATTTGCCCCGCTTCCACATTGAAGCATTCACTGAAAGAAGCATGCAGAATCCCAGCCTCAGTTTAGCTATGCAAACGACTATTGCTAATGGCTATGCAAACGAAGGAACGAAGGAGCAGGCGAGTGGGGGGTGGAATTTGTTTGACTTTCTCCTCTTTCATCGGGATCATGAATATTAATTTTAAAGGTTGGATTTTAAAAATCAGAATTGAGTGAGGAGCAGAATCGACCCTGCATAAATGGACCTTGCAAATCAAAAATACTAACATGGCACAGTTTTCAGATATTCGTTGCAGATCTGGTGGGCACGTGATTCATGTCTGTGATGGGAACCCCTGTCCTCATTGACTTGCTCACCTAAACTCCATTGCAATATTTACACTTGTGAGCATTTGACAAAGCACAGAAGGTATATTACATTTTCTTACACCCTCCTAGGTTCCAAAAAAATCCAACTTTTCTTTGTTTCCACTATTTTCAGAGGAAGATTCCACTCTTTCATTAAACTCTAACATTTTAAACCATACCCTTCCTGTCTATCCAATACTTTAAGGAGTCTCTTCTCATGCTCTTCCAGTGCTTTCCCTGAAGCAATAATATCCTCAAGGTAAATCAATCCTTGCAAATAATTAACATTTCCTACAAGTGATTCCATTAAATGCTGGAAAGTAGCTGAAGCCCCTGAAAGATCCTGAGTTGTACGTTCCAACTGATAACCTTCCAGGAGGCAAATAAAAGCCATCTTCTGTGAGCAGCCGTGCCCCATGGAGTCTAGGTAATATCCATTTCTCAGGTTTAGCGCTGAGAACCAGCGACTTCCTGATAAAGAGTCAACATCAAGTTGGATCTTGGACATGGAGTATTAGTCCATTTCACTCTTCTTCTTTAAAGTTTGCAATCGAATAACGACTTTCCCCTTTTCTGTTCATCTTTCCTACAACCATTGCTGGTGGAGCACAAGGGCTTTCCTGATGCCAACAGTCTAGCAGCTCTTACATGTGTTTCTCTGACATCATTAATTTCAGAAGGCGCAATCCTTCTGGATCTCTCTCTGAAGGGACATGTATCTTGTCACTTAATACGGTGCTGCGCTCCTCTTGCACATCACGCATGGCATTCATGCAAAGAAAACACATTAGGCCTCTCACAAAGCTCACTCCTTAGTCTCTCTTTCCACACCTCAGGGGCTGAAGAATCACCAGAATCAAACCACATAGGCTCTCTTTGGGTTTTTGTGTTCTGACACGGTTGTTCAATGCTGAGGTTTGTACATTCCTGCCACCTGTTGACCAGACTTCAATGTAATGTAATACTCTGTATCTACAGGTTGAGTATCTCTCATTCAGACAGCCGATCTCTGGGCTGATCCGAAAACTGGACCTTTTGAACCACCGGCACGCAGGCATCACTCGCAGGGCCCTCAGCAGCAGCGCCACCGATGGTTCAATGTACACAAAATTATTAAAAATATTGTTTAAAGTTACACATGAACACACGAAACTGCCTTATACTGAATCAGACCATCAAAGTCCATCAAAGTCAGTATTGTCTACTCAGACCGGCACGGCTCTCCAGAGTCTCAGGCAGAAAAAGGTCTTTCACATCCCCTACTTGCCTGGTCCCTGTAACTAAAGATGCTGGGGATTGAACCTGGGACCTTCTGCATGCCAAGAAGATGCTCTGCCACTGAGCCACATTCCCTCCCATTTAGGCTATGTGTATAAAGTGTATATAAAACATAACCCCAAGATATCTCATTATTCATATGCAAAAATTCCAAAATATCAAAATATCTGAAATACAGACCACTTCTGGTCCCAAGCAGTCCAGATAAGGGATACTCAACCTGCATTACTAACTAATTAAGTTATGAATTGTATTAGTAACTAATACAGGAACCTGTGTTTAATTGGTTTAATGATGTGTGTGTGTGTGTGTGTGTGTGTGTGTGTGTGTTTTGGGGGGGGAGGTGATTTTAACAGTTTTAAAATGTGATTTTATCATACATGTTTTAAATTGTTAGCTGCCTTGGTGGCCCTTGTTAGGACAGAAAGGCGGGATACATATTTTGTAAATAAAATAATAATCATCATCATCCTCTTACTCACTTGACCTTCAGTACCGGCTGAATGTGTTTAAGATATTAGTGATATTTATCCTATGCAGCTAATAATATTATCATTAAGTTATGAATTGTTTATTCGTAATTGTTTTGCACTTTTGTCTGAATTTTGTTTTCCCTTGATCGTTTCAGACCGGGGCCTCCCGCTAAGAGTGTGACCCACCTATTACAGAAATAATAAGCAACATTTGGGTTATGAAGTCATGGTTGGCTCAGGCTGCAGAGGGGAACAGCTGTCCCCTTGAATCCTATCGGGTTAGAATTGCCAGCCTCCAGGAAGTAGCTGGAGATCTCCAGGGATTACAACTGATCTCCAGGCGATAGGGATCAGTTCACCTGGAGAAAATGGCTGCTTTGGAAGGTAGATTCTATGGTATTACACTACGGTTGCCAGGTCCCTCTTCACTATTGCCGGGAGATTTTTGGGGCGGAGCCTGAAAAGGGAGGGGTTTGGGAGGGGAGGGACTTCAATGCCATAGAGTCCAATTGCCAAAGCGGCCATTTTCTCCAGGTGAACTGATCTCTATTGGCTGGAGGTCAGTTGTAATAGGAGGAGATCTCCAGCTAGTGCCTGGAGGTTGGCAACCCCACGTTACACCCTGCTGAGCTCTCTTTCATCCCCCAAACCCCACCCTCCTCAGACTCCACCCAGAAAATCTGCAGGTATTTCTCAGTCCAGAGCTGGCAACCCTATACTGGGTAAGTAGTACAATCCAGTGAAGTTTGCTATCTGTATCTAGTTCCACACGTAGCTCCCTACTTCCCCAAGAGACTGAATGTTCCAGGAGCTGCCGGAACAACATCTGTTTCCTTGAGAGAGCCAGAGAGATGAGTGGCATTTCTGTCATTTCTGTCTCCTAACATTGCTGGTCTTGAAAGCAGCATCAGTCGTCCCCCAAAAGCACAGCAGTCTCCAAGGCGGCTGTGAAACTCCAGTTTCTTCCTCCCTTGCTGGCTACATCCCAGCCCCTCAAAGGGATTTTCTCTGCTCCACAGCCAAGTCAGAGGAATCATCAGTGTTCATTAAAGAGCCACTGTAGGGTAGTGGTGAAGAAGAAGGAGGAGGAGGAGGAGGAGGAAAATAAGGAGGAAGAGAAGGAGGAGGAGGAGGAGGAGGAGGAGATCTGGGTTTGATTCCCCACTCCTCCTCCACATGAGCAGCAGCTAATCTGGTGAACTGGATTTGTTTCCCCACTCCTACACACAAAACCAGCTGGGTGACCTTGGGCTAGTCACAGCTCTTAGAGCTCTCTCAGCCTCACCTACCTCACAGGGTGTCTGTTGAGGGGAGGGGAAGGGAAGGGGATTGTAAGCCGGTTTGAAAAAACTGGCATATAAAAACCAACTCTTCTTCTTATTCCCTTCTTTTCTCTCTTTCAAAAGAGCAATTTCTCTATATTTTCGCTTTGGTTTCTCTTTGCAGTTGTTGGTTAAGCCAACGGGCAGTGCTTTATGTACCTTTTAATAACTTCATCCCTTGCATTTTTTTATGTTACACACCACAGAGAGGTGCTCTAGCAGGAGGATAGGAAGGATTGGGAAGACATCACCTGCCTCTGAGTATCCACAGAGTGGAAATCCTGAAATGTAGCAGAACCTTCCTTCCTGCGCTTCAAATTTCTCTTTTGATCAAAACAGACTGCACGTTTCTAAAAGGGAAATAAAAAGCTAGTTGGATTTCAGGTAGAAATTGGGTAAAGAGGAATTAAACAGATTTTCCTTAACAACACTGTTTTCACACCATATTCTGTTTCTCCCGACACTACTTCCCATGCATTTTTTTCAGTGTTAATTGTGCCTCAGCTGTAAAGAGATATGTATACATGATGTATGTTGTATAATACTATATAAATTGCATATAAAAACCATGCAACTTAGCATATACAAATCTGCAAAACCATCAGCAAAAAGTAGAGAACTGGAACTGTTAAAAAAAATGAAAAGAAAGTGGGAATTCTTTCACTTGTGACTAGAACATGCGGCAAGGAGGAACATAAGAACATCAGAAAAGGCCCTGCTGGATCAGACCCATGCCCATCCAGTCCAGAAGTCTGTTCACACAGGGGCCAACCAGGTGCCTCTAGGAAGCCCACAAGCAAGACGACTGCAGCAGCACCATCCTGCCTGTGCTCCACAGCACCCAATATAAGAGGCATGCTCCTTTGAGCCTGGAGAGAATGAACCCACTAATTAAAATAAGGAACAACTTAAATTAATCTTGAAACAGGGATGCTCTAGGCTGATCCTGCATTAAGCAAGGGATTGGACTAGATGGCCTGTATGGCCCCTTCCAAGTCTATGATTCTATGAATCAATGCCATAGAGTCCAATTGCCAAAGAGGCCATTTTCTCCAGGGGAACTGATCTCTGTTGCCTGGAGATCAGCTGTAGTAGCGGGAGATCGCCAGCCACCACCTGGAGGTTGGCAACCCTAGTGTTACCTGACCATCTCGGATTGGAGTCACATTGCTCGGTGGCCCACACACAAACTGTGTGTGCCCGAGATTCCCTGCCTCACCCAGCGCGCAGGACTTAATCCGAGGGGTGTGCCGGCACTCATGCCGTTAATAACGATGGATCAGACCTTGCGAAGTGTTTTAATTGATGTCTATATCCTGCGAAACATTTTTTTTTTAAAACGGCCCCGCAAACCTCTCCGCGACTATTATGTTATCAAAGGTTTTGATGTGGTTGCGGTGAAGAGGATGTCAGGGGGGAAAAATTCATGTCTGCGAGGCACAAACAGGCGAAGTAATGGGATATAAATCAAAAAACGGGGAGGGAGAGGAGAGAGAAAGCGAGAGAGAGAGAGAGAGAGAGAGAGAGAGAGAGAGAGAGAGGCCAGGGAGAGAAGGCCGGAGCGTCTCTGGTCTCCCTGCTCTCCCCCGGTCCTTCCTCCACGTCTTCTCTTGACGGAGGGTATGAAACAAAACTCCTGGGCAAGGAGTGAGAGCAGCAGATAAAAGATGTGCCACCTCTGGCCATAACGAGAGCAAGCGAGTGCCTTCCGCCTGTTGGTTGGGGGGGGGGGCTGCCTGTCATAGAAACAAGGATCCCCCCCCTCCAATGTTTTTGCAAACTGACCTAAAGGTTTTTTTTTTGTGCATTCATTTTTTATATAATTTTTTTATTGTTTTCTAGTTACAACATATTCATCAATCAATCATCCAATGTCATACATTGATAACCTAATCATTACCTTTTCAATCATTATATATAATCCAAACAGTATTGACTTCCCCTCCCCCCTCCTCTATCTTTTTGATATACCTGTTCTTCCCTTTGTATTTAATTTCTAATCCGTTATAGTAATATAGATTTAAATTAAATATACTTTCAATTATCTTAAAATATAAAATTTAACATTAATACTAATATGTGGTAATCAGGATTAGAGCAACACATATCCTTTAATTTCTCCCGTATACAGTTCATTTACACAGTAAGTCGTCCATGCTTCCCATTCTCCCACAAATTCCGTATTCTCTTTTTGATTTATTAATGCAGTTAGTTTAGCCATTTCTGCCAGTTCTAGCATTTTTTGTATCCAGTCACTCTTATCTGGTGTCTCTGATAATTTCCATTTTGCTGCATATACCAGTCGTGCAGCCGTGGTGGCATATATCAAAAATGATCTCTGAGTTAAAATAGAATCCGGTATGATACTTAGCAACATCATTTCCGGGGTTTTAGGAATATTTTGTTGTAGTATCAATCTTAGTTCGTTATAGATCATGTCCCAGAAATTCTTTGTTTTTTCACATAACCACCAAACATGATGAAAAGAGCCAATCTCGTCCTTACATTTCCAACAGTTTGGTGACATTGTTTTATGCATTGTAGCTAGCTTTTTTGGTGTCAAGTACCATCTGTAAATCATCTTGTATATGTTCTCTCTCAATGATTGTGAAAGTATGGATTTCATATCTCGTGACCGGAGTCTTTCCCATCTATTCAAAGGAATGTTGTGACCCAACATCTGTGCCCAGGTAATCATCATAGGTTTAATCTGGTCTTGCTCTGTATATATAGTTAGCAACAGTTTATACATCTTTGAAATTAGATGATCATTTGTATCCAACAGCGTTTGTTGTAAAATTGATTTTTCTTTAGTAAAACCTAGCTTCATATCCTGAGTATAAACAGACTTTATTTGCTGATATTGAAACCAGGTCAGGCGTTCTTTTAATTCTTCATGTTCTTTTAGGGCACATCTGTTGTAGTCCCATTTTAAAAGGTCCTGGTATATAACAAATTGGGAAGGTCTCAATGGTCGTAATGTCAACATTTCTTGCGATGAAATCCACAATGGCGTTTTAGTTTCTAAAAGATGTTTATACCTTTGCCAAGTTTTTATTAAAGAAGATTTAACAATATGATGCTGAAATGCCGTATGTATTTTAAGTTTATCATACCACATATAACCATGCCACCCAAATCTATTGTCAAAGCCTTCTAAATCCAATAAACGAGTATTCTTCAATTGTATCCAATCCTTTAGCCACACAAAGGCCGAAGCCTCCGCATATAGTTTAAAATTAGGAAGAGCAAATCCTCCTCTTTCTTTAGAGTCCACCAAATATTTATAGGCAATTCTAGGTTTTTCCCCTTGCCAAACAAAATTCAATAAGTCCTTCCTCCACATGTCAAAATATTTTGCTTGTGTAATTATTGGTGAAATAAAAACAACAGTCTTGGCAATATGTCCATTTGAACTACTGAAATCCATCCCAGAAAGGAAATATTTTTATTTGACCACGTTATCATATCTTTTCTGATTACTCCCCACAGCTTAACATAATTATTAACAATTAGATCTTTACTTTTATTTGTAATCCAAGTACCTAAGTACTTTGCTTTGTTTGTTTTCTCCCATCCTGAAATATCTACAAAGTCTTTTTGTTCTCCCCTTGAGAGATTTTTAAACAACATATGAGTCTTATCTTGATTGATCTTAAATCCCGAAACCTCACCATATTGCTTCAATAAATCCAACAAAAAATTTATAGATTGGTTCGGGTCATTCAAAATGAGTAGTAAGTCATCTGCAAAGGCTCTCATTTTAAATTCCATGTTTGTTTATCTTGAGGCCATGGATTGCATCTGTATCCCGTATCTTACAACATAAAGTTTCTAGGACTAGGATAAAAAGTAGAGGAGAAAGTGGGCAACCTTGTCTAGTTCCTCTTTGTATTTCACAATTTTCGGAAATTGATTCATTCACTAATATTTTGGCTTTCTGAGTTGTATATATAGCATCAATTCCAGTCCGAAATCTGTCACCAAAATTCATTTTTTCCAAATCTTTTTCCATATATTCCCATGAAACCATATCAAAGGCTTTCTCCGCATCTAAGAAAATGAAAGCAGCTTTATGTTGGTTGTTATGTTCATAATATTCCATTGCATCTAATAAGACCCTCAAATTGTCTTTAATCTGTCTTCCGGGGATAAAACCCGCCTGATCTTCATGAATCAAGGTTGTAATAAATCGCTTAAGTCGGTTCAATAATATAGAAGCATATATTTTATAATCTACGTTCAGTAAAGAAATAGGTCTATAATTAGTTACTCTTTCTGAATCTATCCCAGGTTTGTGAATTAACGATATAAAAGCATGTGACCACGTCTCAGGAGAAAGTCCCGTATCTAATATGGTATTACATACCATCGTAAATGGGCTCTTCAAATCGTCTTTAAACTATTTAAAAAATAAAAGTGTAATTCCATCTGGGCCGGGTGTTTTATCCATTTTTTGTCTTGTTATTGCTTCTTCTAATTATGTTGTTGTTATTGGGGCATCTATAGACTTTTGTTGTTCGGAGGTTAATTTAGTAATGTTTACCTTTTTCAGATATTTATCCATTTTCTTCTCAGAGATAGAATCTTTCTGATACAATTTAGTATAAAAAGATACAAATTCTTTTTGTACATCAGTTGTTGTGTGTACCGGTCCCTTTTCGGTCTGAATTGTACTAATTATCTTCTTCTGCATAGAGTTTCTTAATTGGCTGGCCAAAAGTTTACCTGGACGGTTTGCATGTTCGAAATATCTTTGCTTCGCATATTTCATATTTTTATTCATTTCTTCCATGACCACCAAATTAAGTTGATGTTTAGCAACTTTAATCTTTAATAAAATATCTTTTCTCTGGAGTTCTTTAGATTCTAAAATCAGTTGTTCTAAGTTTTGTAGTTCCCAGAGTATGTCATTTGTTTGCTATAATTGTTTTTTTCCTCCATGCAGTATTCTTCTGAATCAAAAATCCTCTCAGTACTGCCTTAAAACCATCCCAAATGGTATTTAGATTGGTTTCTCCATTCATATTAATCTCAAAAAACACTTTAATAAGAGTGTGTAATTCTTTTTTTATTTTATCCTCTCAAAAGTCTGTCATTTAATCTCCATCTGAATGCTTGTCTGCTTTTCCATTCAAAGGAAACCGGATTATGATCAGAAAAAGTTCTTGGTATTACATGTACTTTGCGTAGTTGAGTAAAAATAGACTTGCTTGCCCATATCATATCTATACGTGAATGTGATTCATATCTTGAGGAGAAAAAAGTGTATTCTCTAGACGACAAATTCATTGTCCTCTAAATGTCTTGTATTTTAAACTCCTCAATAAGTTGAAAGAATGTTTTAGAAAGGCATCCTTCCTTGTCATCTTTGGCTTTTGATTTTTTGTCAATCGCACCGTCTATAACTCCATTAAAGTTGCCCATTATCAAAATCTATTCTTCAGCATACTGCAATAAGGTATCGTGAAGTTGTTTATAGAATTGTGCTTTTCCATCATTAGGTGCTTAGATCCCTACCACCAATGTCTTTTGGCCTAATATTTTAGCTCTAATCATAAGTATTCTGCCCTCCCCATCTCTATATACAAGTTCAGGAGCAAATGAGGCTTGTGCATATATAACTACTCCTTTGGTTTTTGTATTAGATGAGGAGATGAAGGTTTGCCCCTAAGAATTTCTTTCTAAGTACTTTTTATCTTTCTTAGAGATATGACTTTCCTGCATCCATATTAAAGAATATTTTTGTTTTTGTAGAAATTAAAAAATTCTTCCTCTTTTCACCTTTTCATTTAAACCATTTACATTCCACAAAATTACTTTAGCCATGTCGTCAGGGTTTTTAAAAATATAAATTTTATAATCCACGTGTTGCTCCTTTTGTCGAATCATCTGCTTCATCTTCTTGAGCTTGAGCTTGTCCCTGTTCTGGTGTAAGGCCTGTGAGTTCCTTCCTGTACTTTCTCAAAAATTTCCCAACATCTTCCATCGTGGTGATAACACATTTTACTTCTTTATAGGTGAATGCAAGTCCTTGTGGTAACAGCCATCTGTATTTTATTCCACTTTTCCTCAATGTCATTGTGAAATCTTTAAAGATATTTCTTTTGGCCATCAGATGTCTTGGAATGTCTTTAAGAAGTATTAATGGGTTGCCTTCCAGAACAATTGGATCTTTGTAATGTAGTTGCATTATTGTATCTTTCATTCTGACATCATAGAAGGAAATCATAACATCTCTTGCCTTTGCCCTCTTCAGTCTAGGAGGCAGAGGCATCCTGTATATTCTGTTGTCAGCATTATCTAGCTCTTGTTCTTCTATGTGGAATAAGGCAGCCAAGATTTTCACCAATGATTCTCTTGTATCACCACAGTCTTCAGGAAGGTTTCGCAGGCATAGATTAGGCTGCCTCACTTTCAGATCCATCATAGCCAATTGATCTTTCGTGGTTTCTTCCTGTATTTGGATTGTTTCCAGTTGTTTCTCATGACTTTCAACTTTCCTCTTCACTTCTTTATGTTCTTCTGTCATTTTCTTAACTGAAGTATCCATTGTCTTCATGTCTGCTTGCAGCAAAGTAACTTGAGTCTTTACCTCCTTCACTTCCTTTGTCATAGTGTCCAGTTTTTCAGCTAACATCTCAGTTAGCTGATTCATCTGTTTTTCTTGCTGTTTAGACATTTGTTCCATTTGTTTAGTAAAAGCATCTGTTTGTTTGGCTAAAGGTTCTTGCATCTTCTTTTCTGTCTTCTCCATTGTTGTGTCAGTAGAAGGATCTTTAAGTTTAGGCAATGCAGGGCTATGCAGTGATCCGGAACGTTGACGTGAAGCTGACATATATTCTGGCAGCTTTTCTCAATATCTAGGAAGGTTTCAGATTTGTCAGTCCTTTAATATATAAGTTCTTATTCACCCTCCTAATTAATTCATCTTATTTGCTTAATTTTTACCCTCCAAATGAATGCAGAAATCAATTTTTTAAAATCGAGGTACCATAGAGAAAAGGGACGCTCTAGCATGGCATCTTGGGCAGGAAGCAGGAAGTATCGCGGACCTTCTGTCGTTTCCTTTCTATGATCAAAGGGGGTAAGACGTATTTACCCGTTGCACAGGGAAACTCACTTCCGGTCCTACCATGTCGTCTTTCAGCCGGTCTTCTCTGCCCTCTCTGATTGCAAGGTACCTCTATCCTGAGCGACGTGGCCGGAGGATCTTTAGAGCGGCAGCCATTAAAATAGAGGAGGAACTTCTTCAACTTCCTCCTTCTCTCTCCTTTGTCTCAGCATTTAATTGGAGGTTAGAATGTCATTTTAAAGTCTCGGTTGTTTAGTCTATCTCCAGATAGACTTGATAAGTTTCATGCCGGTTAAATCAATTGTTTTTATAAAATCCGATTCATTTTTATGTTAGGGTGGGAGGCACGGATTCTATAGCTCTTTGTTTTTAAAGTCTCAGTTGTTTTATTGCTGGGTGAAAACAAAAGGGTTCTTTTAAACTCACTCAGATTTCGGAGGGTGAGATTTTCTTCTCCGCCTCAAAAATCTCCAGGTATTTCCCAACCCAGAGCTGGTAACCCTACATTTATATTATATCTGGCCCTCCTAATGATTGAGTTTGACACCGCTGCTCTAAGGTGTCTCTGGACGTCTGTTTTATTTTGCTGCAGCAGATCAGTATGGTCACCCCTCTGCTGTCCACCCTGAACCAACTTCCCTCTTCTTAGAGCAGGGCTGTGCATGGCAGTGATTGGCTGGCCTTTGGGTCAATCACAAAGCCATGGTCCCCCTACCAGAGGAGTAGACTTCCAAATTTAAGTCAACAGTGGGTGCTGGGGAAAGAAACTTAAAGAAAAAAACATCACCAAAGAGATGTTAGAAAGGATAAGCATGTTGGGGAACTTGAGAAGAAACAAAGCAAAATAGGTAAAGAGCTCTTCATCCAAAACAAAGAGGGCGAGATCCGCTTTTCAGTCTCCAGGCAGAGCTTGTGAGTTTGGAAAAGTGACGGGAATGGGAAAAACCAGAGTTTACCCCCATGTCCCCAAACCATCTTCTGCAGTTTGGAAAAGCCTTTATTGTTGGTGAACTGGCTAGTCTCTTTGTCTCCAGCGGCTTTAATTCCCTGCAGTCCTGTGGGATGAATCCTCCCCCACACTTGGCATACTGTGTACAGTTCTGGTCACCACAGCTGGAAAAGGATACTGCGGAGCTTGAGAAGGTGCAGAAAAGAGCAACCAAAATGACCGGGGGGAACTGGAGCAACGGCCCTATGAGGAGCAGTTGAAACTCTTAGGGCTGGTTAGCTTGGAAAGAAGGCGGATAAGGGGGGACATGATAGAGGTCTATAAAATTATGCATGGTGTGGAGAGGGTGGACAGGGAGAAGCTTTTCTCCCTCTCTCATAATACTAGAATGTGGGGTCATCTGCTGAAGCTGGAGGCTGAGAGATTCAAAACTGATAAAAGCAAATATTTCTTCACACAACACATAGTTAAATGGTGGAACTCCCTGCCCCAGGATATGGTGATGGCTGCCAACTTGGAAGGCTTGAAGAGGGGAGTGGACATGTTCGTGGAGGAGAGGGCTATCCATGGCTACTAGTCAAAATGAATACGAGTCATGATGCACACCTATTCTCTCCAGGATCCGAGGAGCATGCCTGTTATATTCGATGCTGTGGAACACAGGCAGGATAATGCTGCTTCCTGGAGGCACCTGGTTGGCCCCTGTGGGAACGGACTGCTGGACTTGATGGGCCCTGGTCTGATCCAGCAGGGCTTTTCTTAATGTTCTTATGTTCTTATGAGCATGTCTATTATATTAGGTGCTGTGGAACACAGGCAGGATAAATGCTGCTGCAGTCATCTTTGTTTGTGGGCTTCCTAGAGGCCCCTGGTTGGCCCCTGAGTGAACAGACTGCTGGACTTGATGGGCCCGGGTCTGATCCAGCAGGGCTTTTCCTTATGTTCTTCAAGGCCAAAGCCCCAGCCCTGTGGCTGAGCCAATACTGGGCACAGCGGAGAGGTGTTTGCATCTGCTGGGCCTGCACGGTGCCCTGGGAAAGGCGGGGAGAAGGAGATGAAAAGGTGGATAAAAAGAAATTTGAAAAAAAGAAGAAGTGAAATATTCAAACTGGAAAGTGATATTACAGAAAGCTGCAGGGAACACGCTTGAGTGCATTCAAATTTATTCAAACTCTGTGCCTGACATTGATGAATGCAACAGCTTTTCCCACAATATGTAGAGCGCACAGGGCACCGAGGAGAGCCCCGTCCCCTTTCCCTGCAGCTGTCTCAGGCCCGGTTCCGAATGCCATGGCGACCCCCACCCCCAGTGCCTCCTGGCATCCTTCCCGATCTCTGAAAGGAGAAGCCAAGGAAATTAGGATGTGTTTGCGGTGGGGGGAGAAATCTGGCGCTGAGGACATTCTTTTTCTCTCTGAAGGTATGGACAGGTTTGTCATTAAAAGCTCAGGCAGCTGTCCAGAGCTCCTAAACTGAGAAGGGGCTTCACTTGTAGGGCTGCCAGGTCCCTCTTCACCACCAGCGGGAGGTTTGGGGGGCAGAGCCTGAGAAGGGCGGGATTTGGGGAGGGGAGGGACTTCAATGCCATAGAGTCCAATTGCCAAAGCGGCCATTTCCTCCTGGGGAACTGATCTCTATCGGCTGGAGATCTGTTGTATTAGCAAGGGATCTCCAGCTATTACCTGGGGGTTGAGCAAACCAAAATCAACACCTCTGCACTAATATCAAGGATAAGGAAAGTAGTGCAGGAATCTTAGGCTATAATTACTACAACACAAATGAGTGAAATAGTCCATAAGGGTACATAGATCCAAGAAGATTCCAATAGCTGGTCACAAGAACTCATCTGCTCATCTTCTTGACTTCCCAGAATATTTCCAAAAAGGAGTCATCCTCAGTCAAAACTGAGATACGGAATAGTCATACGGAGGCAGGTGGCTCCTTCTGGGCCGGGGAGAGAGGAGAAAGCAAGCGACAGCCATCGATTTCCCAAGTCCATCTGGGCCACCCATGCCTGGGTCTCGCCCACAACAGTGATGGAGATAGTAAATGCCCACCAGCTGGGCCAGGGAGCCCGCCGTAAGGTTGCCAGCACTGCCTTGGCAAGTGCTGGGAGATTCTGAGGGAGGTGCCTGGAAGGGTGAAGTTTGGGGATAGGGTCGCCAGCTCCAGGTTGGGAAATACCTGGAGATTTTGGGGGTGGAGCCTGAGAAGGGTGGGGTTTGTGGAGGGGAGGGACCTCAGTGGGGTATAATGCCATAAAGCCCACCTTCCAAAGCAGCCATTTTTCTCCAGGTGAACTGATCTCTATCGCCTGAAGATCACCTGTAATTCCAGGAGATCTCCAGCCACCACCTGGAGGTTGGCAACCCTATATGGGGAGGATGTGATGTCGGTTTTGGATGACTCTGTGAGAGTCACCCAGTGTGGTTTAGTGGTTAAGAGTGGTGGTTTGGAGCAGTGGACTCTGATCTGGAGAACAAGGTTCGATTCCTTGCTCCTCCACATGAGCTGCGGATGCTTGTTATATTCCCTGTGCAACAATCCCAAGCAGTCCGGGAATAAACACTCAGAGCTGGGGGGACTTCCTAATTGTACCACTCCAACCCCCCCCCCTCCAGCTGCCGATGGTTGAACGGTGTATTCAGGCCCCATGAGCCAATCAGAAACAGCCATCAGAACAAGGCATATACACATGTGTTAGGGTTGCCAACTCCAGTCCAGGTTGGGAAACTGCTGCAGATTTCAGGTGGAGCAGGATTCGGGAAGGGGAAGAACTGGGGATATAATGGCATAGAGACCTTCCTCCAAAGCAGCTGCTGTCTGCAGGGGAACTGTTGCTGAGAGATCAGTTGTAATCCCAGGGGAACTACAGGCCCTACCTGAAGGTTGGCAACCCTAACACATGTCCCCCCAAATATTAGAGTTGCCAACCGCCAGATGGTAGCTGGAGATCTCCCGCTATTACAACTCATATCCAGGAGACAGAGATCAGTTCACCTGGAGAAAATGACCGCTTGGGCAATTGGACTCAGTGTCACAAAGTCCCTCCCCTCTCCAAGCCCCACCCTCCACAGGCTCTATCCACAAAATCTCCAGGTATTTCCCAACATGGAGCTGGCAACTAGGGTTGCCAACCTCCAGGTACTAGCTGGAGATCTCCTGCTATTACAACTGATCTCCAGCCGATAGAGATCAGTTCCCCTGGAGAAAATGGCTGCTTTGGCCATTGGACTCTATGGCATTGTGATCCCTCCCCTCCCCAAACCCCTCTTCTCAGGCTCTGCCCCCACCAGTGTCAAAGAGGGACCTGGAAACCCTTCTGGCAACCCTACCAAATATGTACTGAGTGTGATGGGTATCCTCTGCCCACATTTAATTCTAAACATGCCCAGAAGTGGCCTTTCTGGCATTTGCCCCAGTTCCAAACTGGTTAGTGATCTGTGAGGCTGTGGAGAGAAAATAAGCCTGATGCTGTTGTTCAAGAAGACCCCCCGGGGTGGGCCGTGGAGCCAAAGCCTTTCCCTTCTGTGTAATGCAAGGCAGGCCGAATGGGTGGGCCAGCTGGGGGCTGAAATCTCTCCCTCCCCCCCCCTCCTCACGATGTAAACAAACAGGCTAAACTCGGTGAGATTTACCGTGCCCGGCTCCGGTGCCTTCCACTGGCATGCAGTGAGATATTTCTGTACAGGCAGGGTAAGCACTTTCCATTTTATACCTCAGCAACTTTATAGCATCTTAAGGATTTCTGTACATGCCTGGCTTCACATCCAGGGGAAAAAAATCAAGCTTGTAAATAAATACTAAATATATATGAACAGAAAAGACAGAGAAGGAGAGCGCATGAAAGAGCAACACAAGTAGACACAGGAAGATGGAGACAGCAGGAAAGGGGAGCGGGAAAAGGGAGACGGAAAGGGATGGGCTGGCTTGGTGTGAATGGAAAAAGAGACACTGAGGCCAAGCATCAATATTGGGGAGAGACAGGAGGTAAGGGTGAGGTGGAGAAGATTCTACATAAAGGAAGGAAGGAAGGAAGGAAGGAAGGAAGGAGAGTTGGTTTTTATATCCTGCTTTTCTCTTCCTTTTAAGGAGAATCTAACCAGCTTACAATCTCCTTCCCTTCCTCTCCCCACAAATACCTGTGAGGTAGGTGGGGCTGAGAGAGTTCGGAGAGAACTGTGACTAGCCCAAGGTCAACAAGCTGGATTCATGTGGAGGAGTGGGGAAACCAACTCAGTTCTCCAGAACAGAGCCCACCACTCCTAACCACTACACCAAGGCCAACCATAAGGAAGGAAGGAAGGAAGGAAGGAAGGAAGGAAGGAAGGAAGGAAGGAAGGAAGGAAGGAAGGAAGGAAGGAAGGAAGGAGCGAGGGAAGGAAGGAAGGAAGGAAGGAAGGAAGGAAGGAAGGGGGGAAGGAGGGAGGGAAGGAGCGAAGGAAGGAAGGAAGGAAGGAAGGAAGGAAGGAAGGAGCGAGGGAAGGAAGGAAGGAAGGAAGGAAGGAAGGAAGGAAGGAAGAAGGCAGGATGAGATGATTGTACATAGAGGGAGGGACAGAGGGAGGGGAAGGAAGGAAGGAAGGAAGGAAGGAAGGAAGGAAGGAAGGAAGGAAGGAAGGAAGGAAGGAAGGAAGGAAGGAAGAAGGAAGGAAGGTTGTCCAGCTGCCAAACAGCAACCCTTGTGCTGGCAACTCTGCAGGAAAGTGAGAGCGCTGAACTGGCCAATATCCATGGAAGAGGTTCAGCTTTCTGGGTGGCCCAAAGGAGCTTTGTGCGATGCCCGACTGGCCCAGATCCTCTCTTTGTGACCCTCCCTTCTTCTGGGTTCACCTTTGTTTGTGAAGGAGTGAAGACTACAGCTAAAAGCCCCCCCCCACAAAAAAACCCAAAATGTTCTTTCCTCAGGTGACTGTGGGCAGTGCTATGAAAGGCCTCAATGTCTAAACTGGACCTCCTAACCCAGGGGTGGGGAACCTTTTTCCTGCCAAGGGCCATTTGCACATTTATAACATCATTCGGGGGCCGTACCAGGTGTAGATCTCCCGGTGGGGGGGGAGAGGCTAGGGTTGCCAGGTCTCCGGCCACCACCTGGAGGTTGGCAACCCCAGGGGAGGCCATGCAGAGAAGGCCTCCCCCGGAGGGCTCCCCCTTGTCCTCCCCCCTCCCAGGCGGGAGGGCAGCCAGCGGTGGGCCCGAGCAAACGGGGCGCCAGGGAGGCGTAGCCCGCGGTCGATTGGCAAGGGAGGAAGGAAGGAAAACAGAGAAAGAGGAAAGGGGAGAGAGGGAGAAAGAAATGGAAAGGGGGGGAGAAAGAAAAGGACGGAGGGAGACAGACAAAGAAAGAGACAGAAAGAGAGGGAGAGAGAAAAGCCTCCCCCCCCACACACACACCCGCCGGCCCCACGCGACCTGGCCCCAGGCTCCATGCCCTCCCCACCCCAGAGTCCACAAGAGGCCCCCTGAAGCCCGATGGGCTCCTGAGTGCATGCTCTGCCACTGGTAGCCACGGGCCTCTTTCCCCCCTCCCTCTAACTGCTCAACAGCCGACAGGCAGCAAGAGGGGCTTACAGTGTGCCCCGGCAACCTTGGGGGAAGCGTCCCTCCCTCTCCTCTCGCCGACCAACAGCCGTCAGTCAATGAGAGGAGGTCCAAAGGGCGCCACAGCACCCCTGCAAGCCGTGGCCCCAGGAACACCCTCAGGGAGGGCCACCCTATGCCGCACCTCCGCAGCGGGGCCACGGAGCTCCCGAGGGCCACAAAAAATGTCCTCGGGCCTGAGGTTCCCCATCCCTGTCCTAACCCATTTCAGCCCTTTGGGTCCATTCCTTAATTACAGATGTTCATTATTTGGATTTAAAGCCCACAAGATCCCACGTTGTCTTCCACCTCGTCTCATTGAGATGCTACTTTGGGTACAGTCCAGTGGTCACAGGATGCTATGGCTAGGGTAGCCAGTCCCCCGGCAGGGACGGGGTGGGTGGGTCTCCTGCCCCTGCCTCTTGCTTGGAGTGGTAGTAAGAGAAAAAAAAGGGGGGAGGCTACTGAGCCGATGGTGAGAGGTCACACTTCCCTACACCCGTTATCTATCTCCCAGGTCATAGAATCATACAGTTGGAAGGGACCACCAGGGTCATCTAGTCCAACCCCCTGAACAATGCAGGAAATTCATAACTACCTACCCTCCCACACCCCCAGTGACCCCTACTCTCCATGCCCAGAAGATGGCCCAAAAAAACCCTCCAGGATCCCGGGCCAATCTGGTCTGGAGGAAATTCCTTCTTGACCCCAAAGTGGTGATCAGCATTACCCTGGGCATGTAAGAAAGGGCCACAAGAGTCAAACACTGACGCAACCCTTCCTGCCCTCCCTCTCATGATCTGCCTAAGTTCACAGAATCAGCATTGCTAAGAGATGGCCATCTAGCCTCTTGCTTAAAACCCTCCAAAGAAGGAGAGCCCACCACCTCTTGAGGAAGCCTGTTGCACTGAGGAACCGCTCTAACTGTCAGGAAGTTCTTCCGAATGTTTAGCTGGGAACTCTTTTGATTTAATTTCAAACTGATGCTTCAGGCCCACAATTTGACAAATGTCCAATGCCAACTCCAGGATTTGGTAGACCCTCAATTATTTGTATCATGCTCAATTCTGATTGGCTGAAAGACCTACTCCGGCCTCGTTGGCTGACGGACCTTGGTCCTGCTCTGCAGAATGAGTCTGGTCTAGCAATGTCTTCAGCTTTCCTCCTAGTACTTGCACCTACTGGCTGCACACGGTACGTCGAAACCTTTGGTACCTAGAATCCACGTGGCCAGAGACATCCTGGCATTTCTGAAATGGCCTGAAATACCGAATTTGTGGAACACACACGCTTTCCCCCCCACTGCCCTGCTTGGTAATTCCATTTTAGTCAAGCAGTGAAGCAAAGCACCGTGTCCAAGTAATCTTGCATTTTGCTGCTTTGTGTTATTTCCGTTTGTTTGTTTTTGGTTTTGAGAAGATTTTTTATATCCATTTTGCACACAAGCATTTCTGTGACTTGCCTAAATTGCTTGGCCATGCGTTTTAATTTAAAGGCAGGGAGAACACAGAAAGTTGGGGGCACCCCAAGTCTCAAAAGAAGATCTGCCCCACACAGTCTGTGTTTCTCTTTGGCCATTTATGCATGGCTGTTTCCCCGGAATCACCCCACCAACTACTTCGGAGCTTTGCTTTGGTTATGATTACATTTTCTGACCATCAGAGGTCGCCTTGCTCTTCCCTCGTGTTTCTATGTGTTTTGCTCACGTTTTCTGGATTTGTGACTTGCCAGCATATAGAAAACACGAGGAAAATGCATGGGGAGAGCGAGGTGACCTCTGACGGTCAGAAAATGCATGCATAATCAAAGCCAAGCCCCAAAGTAGTCGGTGGGGTGACCACGAGGAAACAACCATGCATAAATGGCCTTTGGGGGGCCCCCCATGGCTCTTGATAGCTTGGTAGCTGCAATTTTGGCAAAGTTCTTGTGAGATAATAGCTTCAGCCACTAACAGGGTTTGGACTGAGAACTTTCCTCCTCTACCAAGACACCTGGCAATCGAACTGCAGTAAAGAAAAAGGGATATAGTACCAACACTGCCCCCAATTGAGTGTTTCCTTTCCAAAGTCCTAAGGTTGCCAACCTCCAAATACTAGCTGGAGATCTGCTAATTCAACTGATCTCCAGCCAATAGTGATCAGTTCACCTGGAGAAAATGGCCACTTTGGCAATTGGACTCTATGGCATCGAAGTCTCTCCCTTCCCCAAACCCCACCCTCTTCAGGCTCCACCCCAAAAACCTCCCGCTGGTGGTGAAGAGGGACCTGGCAACCCTACCAAGTCTGAGCCCCTTTTAGTCTTTCTTTCTGTTGAAGCTAGGGTTGCCAGGTCCGTCTTTGCCACTGGTGGGAGATTTTTGGGGCGGAGCCTGAGGAGGGCGGGGTTTGGGGAGGGGAGGGACTTCAATGCCATAGAGTTCAATTGCCAAAGCGGCCATTTTTCTCCAGGTAATCAGATCTCTATTGACTGGAGATCAGTTGAATTAGCAGGAGATCTCCTGCTACTACCTGGCAGTTGGCAACCCTAGTTTAAGCTGCCCTTCAGTAGCCAGAGAGAGGGTCTTTCCACAAGAGTAAGATTTTGATGTTGAAATTTGACCTCAGCATTCATCATTCACATTTAAATGTGCACGTTTTGATTGTTGGTGTGGAATGCTGCAGAATGGTTATTCTCAGGAGCTAGGTGGAGCACGCATATTATACCCATTCTGCAGTCCATCTATTGGCTGCTCTTCAAGGCAGATGCTAAATAGCTAAGTAAATAAATAAATAAATTTACTAAACCCCTCTGTCAGAACCTTTCAACTATTGATTACCACTTCCTGCAATCTTTCAAATACTGTCCAGTGTTAACTGGTGCAAGTTTTGTACAGTCAAATACTACAAAGAGCTGCTGGAGGAGGGCAACAAAGATGGTGGGGGTCTGGAGACCAGATCCTATGAGGAAAGGCTGAAGGAGCTGGGTGTGTTTAGCCTGAAGAGGAGAAGACTGAGAGGGGACAGGATCACCATCTACAAGTACTTGAAGGGCTGTCATAGAGAGGAGGGTGCTGCTGAGTTGTTTTCTGTTGCCCCAGAAGGTCTGACCAGAACCAACAGGTTGAAATTAAATCAAAAGAGTTTCCGTCTAGACATTAGGAAGAACTTTCTGACACTTAGAGCGGTTCCTCAGTGGAACAGGCTTCCTCGGGAGGTGGTGAGCTCTCCTTCCCTGGAGGCTTTTAAGCAGAGGCTAAATGGCCTTCTGTCCGCAAGGCTGATTTAGGCAGATCATGAAAGGGAGGGAGGGAGGGAAGGGTTGTGTCCGTGTGTGGCTCTCGTGGCCCTTTCTTACATGCCCTGGGTAATGCCAATCACCACTTTGGGGTCAGGAAGACATTTTCCTCCAGGCCAGATTGGCCAGGGATCCTGGAGGGTTTTGTTGCCATTTTCTGGGCATGGAGCAGGGGTCACTGGGGGTGGGACGGTGGGGTAGCTGTGAATTTCCTGCATTGTGCAGGGGGTTGGACTAGATGACCCTGACCGTCCCTTCCAACTGTATGTTTCTATGTTTCGAGGACACAGAGGGATATGTGTTCATTTCCCCAAATGGAAAACTTTTCTTCCCACCCTCTTGTCCATTCCCTGGAGGGCAAGCCGACTCCGACTATTTTTTTAAAACAAAAGCAAAACAATACAAACCCTGATGATTTTCCTGCCAGATTCTTCTTTTCTTTCTTGCCTTCTGTTTTTTCCGCCTTCTCCCTTTCACCTTGCTTCTTCTTATCTGTTGATTCTTGTGCAGTCAGTTCTTTTGTGAGAAGATCAGCTTGGTCAGTATTTGAAATTATGTTACTACCCAAAGGTAAGACAACCTCTAATGCTGAAGGAATCAACCACCCATATCTGATTTCTCTCCTAATAAAGATCTGTCTCAGGAAATTAAATTCCTTCCTCTTCCTCACGACACTTGCTGGTAAATCCTGAAATATTTGAATTTCTCCCGCACGCTGAGGACCACGTTCTCCCGGCACCAGCAAGTGCAACGCCCCAGGTGCGTCAGAAAGAGCTTCCAAGGTGCTGAGGAAGTGAGGAGGAAAGGGAGAGGCCTGTAGCTACTCTCCCGCCTGCCGGCCAGCTATTTCCCCTCTGCCAGGCTGCTATCACTGGTCTTCTGGTCTGGATCCACCATTGTGTCAGAATGAGCTGCGCCCACCCAGTAAGGAGGTGAGAGGAGAACAGCTGGGGATCTCTCTTGGTTTCCAAAAGAATGGAGGTGCATGAAGCAACGGACCAAATGTGTGCTTGCGCTGTTTTTGAGGGGGAAATGTTGTGCTTCTGTAATTAGTGAATATTTGATAACGTTTTATATGATATACAGGAGCAATCAGAGAATTTGCAACGAATATTAAGTCCTCAACCAATAGTGCTGTAATTATAGTTTTGCTGTTTTTTCTTTCTTTTTTTGTTTGCTTTATGCATTTTTGTGTTCCTGTGTTTGTGAACTGTGATTGTATCTATATCTGTTAATAAAATGTTATTTAAAAAATATCTATATCTGTTAATAAAATGTAATTTAAAAAACAAACCCTGAGCTCCAGACTACAGAGGTGAGTTTCCCTGGAGAAAACGGATCATTTGGAGGGTAGACTGTATGGCATTATACTTAGGGTTGCTAGCTCTGGGTTGGGAAATACGTGGAGATTTTGGGGGTGGAGCTGTCAGAGTATCAAGTTGATTGTAATAATTTGACAAGTAACAGCTGTGTGAGAGCTGTCAGATCTTGGAGATCTGAGAGGCCAAAGATGATGTCAGCAGAAGCAATAGCCTTGCTGGTACCAAAGGGAACTGCAGGAATCTGGATCTGGGCAGTTTGCTGATGTAATGCTTGGGAAGGTCCACAGGTGGCCTAATGCAGATCAGGTGCAGTGGGTGTATATAAGGCTATGTAACTGTGCTTCTGTAACACCAATGATACCAATTATAGCCTGGAAGTAGTAGTGGAGAAGTGTACGTGATGGTATGTTTTATCTGTGCACTGTAAATAAAAGACACTGTTTCTTATAAAGCAAGACTGCTGGTGGTTATGTCCTGGAGGAACTCCTAAACCACTTGCTTCCACGTCAGGAGCCTGAGGAGGGCGGGGTTTGGGGAGGGGAGGGACTTCAATGGAAGAGTCCACCTTCCAAAGCAGCCATTTTCTCCAGGTGAACTGAACTCTGTTGCCTGGAGATCAGGTGTAATAGTGGGAGATCTTCAGCCACCACCTGGAGGTTGCCAACCCTGCTAATTATACTCCTTCCTCAAACTCCACCTTCCTCAGGCCTGTTCCCAAGTCTCCAGGAATTTCCCAAACCAGAGTTGGCAACCCTACGACAGGGGGGAAGATTCTTTCTTGCCTGACCTGGAGAAGTTTGCTGTGGGAGTACTTGAGTGAGTATTCTTGCTCTTAGAGGTGGATGAAAACCCAATGAGGGCGACTCCCATTTACCCCTAGTATAGCCGGAGGACAGACAGAGTTTGGATGTTCTGACCTAGGTGGAGGAGGAGGCAGAGAGACAGACCTGGAGCCGGCCGGTTCTCCCCAACATACCCCTTGCCTCTCTCCACCCCCTGCCCCGACCTGGTCCCTACACAGGAGCTAACATGGACCGGCCCAGACAAAATCTGTTCATTCTTTCCAGGCCCCTGACTAGCTTCCCCTTCTCAGATATTAAGTATTCAAACCTCATTTACATCCTTATTTTTCAATTTGCTGCCACAGTAGTTTAATTTATTCTATATAATTTCTTTTTCTGAGGGGACATTAATCATTGCCCTGTGCTTTTTGGTGCCTCTGGGATATGTGTGTGTGTGTGTGTGTGTGGCGTGTTTTTTTTTAAATCAATAAAACAAAGCAACCGTCCTTTCTCCTCACCAACCCCCCCAGCCCCCCGCCCCAGTCCCATCTAGTACCTACCCCGCTCTGCCCCTTTGCCGGAGGAGAGAAACATAATTTCTCTCTCACTTCTTTTCATTGTTTCCTACATTTGATGATTAACTTCTCTCCATATTTCTGACAACTGTGGCTGGGAATGTAGAGGTGGGGTTTCCCCTGCTGCACAGCTGGAGTTTAGATCCAGTTTATGAAGAAACAAAAAATATGCTTCTTTCTTTCTTTCTTTCTTTCTTTCTTTCTTTCTTTCTTTCTTTCTTTCTTTCTTTCTTTCTTTCTTTCTTTCTTTCTTTCTTTCTTTCTTTCTTTCTTTCTTTCTTTCTTTCTTTCTTTCTTTCTTTCTTTCTGCAAAATGACAGAGAGAGCAGAGGGGGGAAAAACACACATCATGAGCTGATGAAAGAAGCCCAAAGGAAGTGAAAAAGGAAAGGGGAAATAAAAGGAAACAGTCACAACTTCTAGAGCAGAGAGAGCCTCTTCTTAACAAGCACACATAAAATGTAACTTGTAACACAAATATTGCAAATTCAACACATTCTATTATTACCTCTTTATGATCTTCTATACCTAGCGATTTCGTACCTATTTTATACTGCCACATAGTACATAGAAGAAAAGCAATGGTAGAAATCAATGCCTAGACCAACAAAAATCTAACTCTTCTAGTTTGTAAAGAAAAAAAAAAAAGGTTGTCCCCCCCTCCCATCTCTTATTCATAGTAATTCTGTGAGTCTGGTTAACTCACTAGAAACCACACTTTATGAATCCACATTCTAATACCAAGCGTTCTAGAGCTCTTCCAGTTTTTTGGGGCTATCAATGATTTGGCAGCTGTCATTAAATCATATATCACATGATCAGTAGACCAGAGACTTTCTCAAAGAATATCCAGAACCTCCTTAAGGGCCACCGAGGGTGCGATGTCAGGCCTGCTTTCCACTGCTCTTGGACTGAGAATGTTTTGGTTTCGGTTCCACCAGGTGCCCCTCAAGGCCGAGCCTGCTGCTGAATTCCTGTTCCAGCGCTATCTCCCGTGGGAATGGCTCCTCGTTAGGAGGGGGGTTGCCATGACTCGTTGTGACTAATGCTTTCCCATATAGGCTCTGTACTGTGCTACCAGTTCCCATTCGTGCCAATTTTTACCTGTTAGCTCTGTATACCTGTAGGTTTTCTAATAAATCAACTCTTTCTTGGACTCCTCATCTGTGGATGTTGTTTGTGGGATTACCATGGGGACAAGTGCTTACATTTTGGAACAAATCCCTTCTCTATTTTTACCTGCCTGGCTGGAGCCCTGGAGGGTTCACCGGGGTCTCGGATTGGAGCAGGGAACATGCTCTCCAAGTGAATTACCCGTGGCTGGAGCCCCGGAGGGTTCGCCTAGGTCCCGGGTGGGAGTAGGGACAGCGCTCCCCGGGTAGAGGGTTTCTGGCCGAAACCCTGGAGGGTCCTGAACCTTGGTACCCTCTGTTGGAACCGTCGGACGAGTACCCCGCCGACCCTTCTTTGCCGAATGACATTCTTGCTGAGGCGCTGCGGACGGATGTGGAGATCAATCGCCTGATTGTACTCATTCGAGTTCAGTGGCATTGCCTGGCTGACATGACCCCCTGGACGAACCCTGACGCAGATCAAAGTGCCCAGCCTGACCTCCGAATACTGGACAGTTTGGTGGAAGAGGTTCGACTGGCGCAGGAGGATTTAGCAGCCTTGACCCATTTGTTAGTGGGGTTGACTGTATGTGAGGAGCAACAAGAGCCGGTAGCGGCCCCGATCCGCCCCACTCCGCCCTGATCCATGGTGGGAACACGGGCGGAGGAGGTCCCAATCCCAACTGCTCCTGAACCCAACTTGTGCTTGAAAGAAGCACGGGATGTAGCGGCCCGGATGGCCTTACTGTTTGTGGGACTGACCTTGGCCACGGCCACAGTGGCTGAACTCACGAGGCGTTTAACCCCTGAGTTTGGAGCAGACGCTGCTGCTCTGGCAGTTCAGGTTCAACCGTTATTGGACCTAAAGGATTCCTCTGAACTCCTTCTGCTTCTGGAGCAAGAAGCTCTCCCGATCGTCACCACGGCGATTACAGTGCTCGCTGACCAAAGGCAAGCCGAGGAACAGTTGCGGGCAGCGGATGCGGCGGCAGCTCGGGCGCGGGACGAGAAAGAAGAGGAGCAACGTTTGGCCGCCGCTCGAGCCCACACGGTCACGGACGTGCGTTCCAAAGACAGCACAGGATTCGGGGTTATCCCCTCATTTCCCCCAACTTTTGGCCCATCTCGCGACGCTCAATGCGCATGTCGGCTTGCAGGTCGCTTGATCGAGCCGGACTACTTGGATGAGGAGGACCTGTATGGTGAGGGACCCCACTGGGCTACTGATCTCTGAGTCAGCCAGTCCTGACGCACAGGGGGAGCTGGGGACCGAAATGCGTCTCTTGCGGGGCCAGAACCGGGACTTGACTGATCGTGTGGCCCATCTGCAGGACCAAATGGAACAACTACTTCGAGAAAATGAATGTTTACAACGAGCTCAAACCCCCCCCAGTCCAACCAGTGCCAACTCAGCCAACTCTGCCGGCTCCACGACCACAATTTCTGCTGCTGAGGGCACCACTTCTCCCCCCTCCGGGACAACCAGCCCAGCCGCCTCCAAGACTTCCGGCTCAGCCGGTCCCAGGAGCACCGGTTCTGCCACCCCCAGGGCAGCCAATTTTGCCGCCCCCAGGGCAACTGCCAGTGCTACCCCCAGCGCCCCCTCTCATACAGTGGAAACAAACTTGGTTAAGGGTGACCTACGATGGCTCAGTTGAGGCTCTGCCCTGTTTCCTACACCAAGTGGACAGTTATACGAGGGAACAGGGGCAGCACTTCCCCACCGAAGACAGCCGAGTGTGCTTCGCTGCCTCCCTATTGACTGGAAAAGCCACCGACTGGATGGTCCTCCAGTTTGACACTCGGGCCCGATCCATACGCTCACTCAACGAGTTCATGCGAACGTTACGGCGACGTTTTGAGGACCCTTTCCTGGGAGAGAAGGCCAAGGCAGCCCTCCTGAAACTTCGACAAGGATCTACACCAGTGCGGGAATTCGTGGACGAATTCCAAAGGCTCGCCAGTAAAACAGTGGACTGGACCGAGGCTACCCGAATACATTATTTCCGGGAAGCCTTACATCCTGAGACATTGAACTGGGCTTATATGCAACGAGACCCGGACACTCTTGAAGAATGGATTTTACTAGCTGAGGAGGTGGAGTCGTCGCCAATTCATTTTGCTGGCCCGACGTCGAGCCAGAGAGGGGGGCAACCAAAAGCCCCCGACTAAGGCTGCAGCTCCTACACCACAGAGACCTGCTCTACCCTCGCAAGACCGCATGTCTCGGTTTCAAAGGGGAGCCTGTCTCGTTTGTGGAACCATAGGCCACTTTGCAGCAGCCTGCCCGCTTCGACCGGACCGGTTGGTTCCTTCTCGACTGGACGGACCACGCTGGAATCGGGGGCGATCTCAGTGTAGAGGCACCACGGCCAACCATAGCTCTGCTCCAGGACGGACCACGCCATTGACTCTCCACTTCGGAGATGCGCCTCGCGAACCTGCACCAGCGAGCCCATTGGGGTTCCGGATTACAAGTGCCCCACTTGGGGACAGCTCACCGTCTTCGGATGAGGACAGGGACTGGGACCCCCCTGCTTTGAACCTTGAATCTCCTTTGGCTCTGTCAAAAAACAGGCACGGTCTGCGGTGAATGGAGCGACACCACGGACCCTTGCAGCTATTCCTGCAAAACCCAAAGCTCCAGTGAAGGTGAGTGAGATCGAAGATACTGTGTATGTGGACGTAGTGTTACGGCACCATAAAAGGGCCCCCCAGTTACAAGTCAAAGCGCTCATAGACTCTGGGTGTGCTCGATCCCTGATCAACGAGGCCACTTTTAAAGCGCTCAAAGTCAAGTCAGAGACCCTGCCAACTCCCATCCAGTTCGCCCAAGTGGATGGCAGTGACTTCAAGGGTGGGCCAGTAGATTGTTGCACTCGCGGAGTGGCGATGGGCATTGGCCACCATTGGGAACAAATAGACTTCACAATAGCCCCTATCAGATACGAAGTGGTGTTGGGGATTAACTGGCTCAAGGGGCACAGCCCTTATATTGACTGGGGGGCTGGGACTATAAAGTTCTCAGATTCTAATTGCGACCAACACCATCTCGAGGTGGCTGTTGTGCCTCCGCTGACCTCGGCTTTAGTCTCAGACACCCCCTCGTCCTCTCCACTGCCTGTTGAATATCAAGACTTTGCGGACCTTTTTGATGTGCAGGAATGTGATATACTGCCCCCCCCCACCAAACAGACTGTGCTATTGAAGTAGTGGGAAATGAAAAACTGCCTAAAAGTAAGATTTATCCCGTGAGCGCTTCCGAACGTACCGTGCTACGTGAATTCTTGGACAAGAATTTGGCTTGAGGTTTCATCCGGCCATCTACCGCCCCTTCTTCGGCCCCTGCTTTCTTTGTGCGCAAAAAAACGGGTGACTTGCGCTTATGCATCGACTTTCGAAAACTCAATGCAGTCACCCAGTCCAATGCCTATCCCATTCCTTTGATTTCGGATCTCTTGGGACAATTAAAGGAGGGGCGTATCTTTACAAAACTTGACTTGGTGGAAGCCTATTATAGAATCAGGATTCAGGAGGGCGATGTACCTGTAACAGCCTTTTCCAGTTGCTTTGGCATGTATGAATTCTTAGTGATGCCTTTCGGATTAAAAGGGGCCCCGGGGGTCTTCATGCAATTCATTAATGAGATCCTACATGACTTGTTGTATAGGGGCATGGTGGTTTATTTAGATGATATTCTTATTTACTCTAAAACTATGGACAAACATGTTGCCCTGGTGAGGGAAGTATTGCAATGCCTCAGAGACAATCAGCTTTATGCTAAGGTGCCAAGTGTGAATTTCACCAAAAACAATTAACCTTCCTGGGCTATATAATTTCACACCACGGACTCACTATGGACCCTGACAAGGTGCAGTCAGTAACCATTTGGGAACCACCCTCCACCTGTAAGCGTCCAGCAATTTCTTGGGTTTGTTAACTTCTACAGGGGGTTCATCCCCAACTTCATTCAAATCGCACTCCCCATCACGGACCTCCTTAAGACTAAGGGAAAAGGCAGCGCCGCCGCGTTGCCCTCAGCTAGAATCAACTGGACCCCCCAGTGCCAAACCGCTTTCGATACTCTCAAGCGACTGTTTACCTCTGAACTGGTGTTAAAGCACCCTGATCCCGATCAGATGTTCATAGTCCAGGTTGACGCCTCAGACGTGGCAATGGGGGGTGCGCTTCTACAGCAGGGGAGGGACGGTCTTTTGCATCCATGAACTTACTTCTCTAAGAAGTTCGCGCAAGCTCAACTCAACTGGCCAATCTGGGAAAAGGAAGCGGCTGCCGTCCACCATGCCCTTACGGTGTGGAAACAGTTTTTGGAGGTATTGTCGAAGGCTTTCACGGTCAGAGTTCATTGGTTCTTGTAGGTTATCCGGGCTGTGTAACCGTGGTCTTGGAATTTTCTTTCCTGACGTTTCGACACTGTCCTTCAGTGTTACTACTCTGAAGATGCCTGCCACAGTTGCTGGCGAAACGTCAGGAAAGAAAATTCCAAGACCACGGTTACACAGCCCGGATAACCTACAAGAACCAAAGTTTTTGGAGGGTTCTAAAGTCCCTTTTGAAGTATGGAGCGATCACAAGAACCTGGAGGCGCTCACGGGGGCCCGTAAACTGTCCGCAAAACAAGTACGCTGGGCGGACTTCTTTGCTCAGTTCGGTTTCGTATTAAAACATGTACCAGGGCAGCAAAATGTCCTGGCTGATGCTCTATCCAGGCTTCCCCAATACCCAACCATGGTTGAACGCCCCACGGAGTCCCTGTTCACTCCTGCTCAAAGAGGTTTGCTGCCCACTCTAGCAGTCCAAACCCGATTGCAAACCCGGCTCCTGCCACAGCCTTCACAGGAGGGGGGCACATCAGGCCCAACCTCGCTGGTTGACCCAACCGTGCCACCCTCCTCGCCTCCTTCACCAGCTCTGCCGGCGCCCGGCCGCTCTGACAGTCCAGCCATCCAACCCCCCTCGGGGACAGCCCCTCCCTCCTTACATGTTCCCAGATGGAGGATTTTTATTACTACTGGTTATGCCAGATCGGCCTGACCATAATCTACAAGCCCCAGTGGAGCGCCAGGTCCAAGTCTGGCAGGACCTGGGTCAGGCTACCCCTGGGAACAAAGAACAGCACTCATGAAATTTTTCAACAAATGCAAGATTTATAGAGCTAATATAAAGAATTATACCGAAGCACCTAACTGACTATCTAATGACATGCAACATGTAAACAACACAACATACAAAGTGGTACTGAACAACAATATGTACAGCAGTCAAAAAGGGCAAGAGTCCAGTAGCACCTTAAAGACTAACAAAAATATTTTCTGGTAGGGTATGAGCTTTCGTGAGCCACAGCTCACTTTGACTACTGCAAACAGACTAACACGGCTACCCACTGTGAACAATATGTACAATTATATACAGAAGGCTATAATAGCCAAAAATAGTCCCACACAAGGTCAACAAGGAATCTTAAATATATTAAATGTCCAGAAAAGTCAGCCTAAGACCAGGCTTAAGCAATCTTCCAAACCCATTGATTCTCTTCCGTTTCACTAGTCAGCTGGGGTTTCTTAAAATGGATAGCTTCTCGTGTCCAGTGGGACATGTGTCCGGAGGTTGGCAACCCTATAAATAACATCACCTGGCTGATGAAGCCGTATTCGGTGAAATGCAAATTAATACCTGGGAATTGCATCCCTTTCTTGCGGTTCTGAACAAACATTGTTTGTGGGTCCCACCGGACACAAGAAGCTATCCATTTTAAGAAACCACAGCTGACTAGTGAAATGGAAGAGAATCAACGGGTTTGGAAGAGTGGTCTTAAGCCTGGTCTTAGGCTGACTTTTCTGGACATTTAAGATATTTAAGATTCCTTGTTGACCTTGTGTGGGACTATTTTTAGCTATTATAGCCTTCTGTATATAATTGTACATATTGTTGTTCAGTACCACTTTGTATGTTGTGTTGTTTACATGTTGCATGTCATTAGATAGTTAGTCAGTTAGGTGCTTCGGTATAATTCTTTATATTAGCTCTATAAATCTTGCATTTGTTGAAAAATTTTGTGAGTGCTGTTCTTTGTTCTGAATCTCTCATTACAGCACCGGAGCACCGGGTGATTTTTGGTTTTGTATTACCCCTGGGAACAGCTGTTGTGAGGGTGCGTGACGGGACACCGGCCCAAAACTCCACTCTCGCTGGGGCAGGAGATGCGGTCCTGTTGGCGGATTCCAAGGGAACAGCACACATGGTAACAGGCCACTAGAAAGCAGCCCCTCTGGGATTTTGGGCATCATGATATCTATGTCTGACAACATGGAGAGGGACATATAGATGCAGCGGTGGTACTGGAGAAGAAGAAGAAGAAGAAACAGCTTACCTCCCCTTCCCTTCCCCACAACAGACACCTTGTGAGGTAGGTGGAGCTGAGAGAGTCTGGAGAGAACTGTGACTAGCCCAAGGTCACCCAGCTGGCTTCATGCGGAGGAGTGGGGAAACCAACCCGGTTCACCAGATTAGCATCCGCCGCTCATGTGGAGGAGTGGGGAATAAAACCATGTTGTCCAGATTAGAGTCCACCACTCTTAACCACTACACCATGCTGGTTTAGCATGCTGGTTTAGCATGCAGAAGGTCCCAGGTTCAGTCCCCAGCATCTCCAGTTAAAAAGATCAGGTAGTAGATGATGTGAAAGATCTTAGCCTGAGATCCTGGAGAGCTGCTGCCAGTCTGAGTTGACAATATTGACCTTGATGGACCAAGGGTCCGATTCAGGTTCATTTGTTCAATGTGAGCTTCAAGGAAGAGTCCAAGGAAGCCAAAAGAACCCTTTGAAAAATTAAGGATAAATGCATGGCAGCATGAAGACATGTTCATCTGTATTGCTTTTGTAACCTGTTTTCATTTTCTTTGGCCATTTATGCAGGGTCAGTTCTGCTCCTCGCTCAATGCTGATTTTTTAAATCCGACCTTTTAAATGATTATTCACAGTCCCGATGCAAGAGGAGAAAGTCAAACAAAGCTTAGATCAGCAATCTCTAACATGTGTTTGGGGGAGGATTCACATCTCTTTGCTTCTCTTTCCTAGTGCTGTTTAAAAATAGAGTCCACACTATCCACCCTCCAAGATTTGAGTCAAGGAGGAAAAAATACTCTTATGCCAATCTGTGCCCCCCATCCACCATGAAAATGAGAATTTCAGCTCTTTCTGATTTTCTCCTTTTTGTTATTTTCTTCCTGCTTGCAGGAAGTAATGAGGAACAGACCTTTCCTGGATGGCCCATGAATAATCTTCCTACTTTAAGATCTTCCTGTTGAAGGTTCTTTCGACTTCTGGGGACTCATGGGGGGTCCTCAGCACTTAATTCTCTCCCCACCCATCCCAAAAACATGCCCTACAACTACTGCAAACTGTTCACGCATCAGCCGAACACAAGTTAGCGTTAAGTCTGCGATGTGCCATTAATCCACTCCTGGGCGGTTGTTACCCAATATGCCACCAGGGAGAACTGCAGGGCTGTTTATCTCATGCAAACTTGATCCCCAGGAGTTCGGTTGCCAGGGCAGATTGTTTACCTCAACACAAAACACAAAGCAGCCCTATGTAAGATTTTAGAGACTAAATTGTGGCTGAAGGTTAGGGTTGCCAACCCCCAGGTGGTGGCTGGAGATCTCCCGCTATTACAAATGAGCTAGACTAGAGCAGCTGCCCTGTGAGGAGCGGTTGAAACGCTTAGGGTTATTTAGCTGGGAAAGAAGGTGGTTAAGGGGAGACATGACACTGAGGTCTATACAATTATGCATGGTATGGAGAGGGTGGACGGGGAGAAGCTTTTCTCCCTCTCTCATAATACCAGAACGCAGGGTCATCTGGTGAAGCTGGAGGGTGAAAGATTCAAAACAGATAAAAGGAATGCATAATTAAATTGTGCAACTCCAGGAAGTGATGATGGCTGCCAACTTGGAAGGCTTGAAGAGGGGAGTGGACATGTTAAGGGGTTATTCTTAGCTACTAGTCCAAATGGATACTAGTCATGATGAATACCTATTCTCTCCAGGATCAGAGGAACAGGCCTATAATATCTGGTGCTTTGGAACTCAGGCAGGATGGGGCTGCTGCATTTGTCTTGTTTTGTGGGCTTCCTAGAGGCACCTGGTTGGGCCACTGTGCAAACAGACAGCTGGACTTGATGGGCCTCCTGGGTCTGACACAGCAGGGCCTTTCTTCTTAGGTTCTTATGATCTCCAGGTGACAGAGACAATGGCTGCTTTGGAAGATAGACTCTATCACATTCTACGCCATTGAAGCCCCTCCCCTCTCTAAACCCTGCCCTCCTCAGGCTCTGCCCCCAAATCTCCAGGTATTTCCCAACCTGGAACTGGCAACCCTAACCCTCCAGCCATGCAAATGACAGACCTCCCCCCGCACTTCTGTAGGGAAGGCTTCATTTTCACAGAGGTTCTCCTAACTGGAACCCCCTCCCTTAGGGTTGCCAGCTCCAGGTTGGGAAATACTTGGAGATTTTGAGGGTGGAGTCTGAGGAGGGTGGGGTTTGGGGAGGGGAGGGACTTCAATGCCATAGAGTCCAATTGCCAAAGTGGCCATTTTTCTCCAGGGGAACTGATCTCTATCAGCTGGAGATCAGTTGTAACAGCAGGAGATCACCAGCCATCAACTGGAGGTTGGCAACCTTCCCGTCCTGTGTCCCGTCTTTTCTAGTTCAGTATCCACACACTGGATGCCTCCTGACCTCCCTCTCTGCAGGACTCCACTCGCTGGCTCCTTCCCTAACAATCAATGAATCCTTTTAGTGGCAGGATGATGGGACTCCAGAGGGATCGGCCCCTGCCTTTGGTGGATGTCAGAGCTCACCGGATGCATCATAAGGGGAAGAACAAACTCTTGATGATATATTTAATAAAATGGTGGTGTGGGGGGGAGGTGAAGGGAAGAAATCCCGATGCCTGGGAAGGTAATGCGTTCATTTGAATAATGGGCAAAATCAAATTAATTCTACATTAAATAGTTCTGAATAAAGGGTTTAAGTCAGCAGTTTCAAACTTGTTTTCCTTAATTACTTTCCGTGTTTAATGTCATTAAGAAGATTAAAAATTCATTAACAGGAGTAGTAAAGTGGCAAATCAGTAAAGCTATCACTCCAGGTTAAAAACTAAGCTGAGGTTGACACTTTGCATACTTCCACAGGCATTGCGGGGAAATACTCACGAGTAGCAGTAGGTGGCTCCCAGGGGAGACACACATGGCTGAGCCAGGGTTAGATGAAGGTCAGTGTGTGTGTGTGATTGTGGGGGGGGGGGCACAAACCACAGGGTCATTTGCTGGAGTCATCAGTGGGAAAAGAAGTCCCCTTTTGGAAAACAGTGCAGTTGATGTCCCAGCCTTGCCTTCCTCGTTTTTCTCTGTCTGGGGCCCCTTGCTTTCCCCTCTAGGTACACTGGGGAGAAGAGCTAGGCTTGCCAGCCTCCAGGTACTAGCTGGAGATCTCCTGCTATTACAACTGATATTCAGCCGATAGAGATCAATTCCCCTGGAGAAAATGGCAGCTTTGGCAATTGGACTCTATGGCACTGAAGTCCCTCCCCTCCCCAAACCCTGCCCTCCTCAGGCTCCGCCCCCAAAACCTCCCACCGGTAGTGAAGAGGGACCTGGCAACCCTAAGAAGAGCCTAATGTCAGGCCTTTGCTGCTAGCAGGCCCTTGACATGAGCAGGCCAGCTTCTGGCTACACACCAAGTTCTTGATTCCCATGCCTGTAAATTCTGTGTACAGTTTTCCTCACCTTGCTTCCCACAGCTGTGGGGATGTTTAGTCTTCCTTATCTCGAGTATGCTAGCCGTGTTTACCTTTGTAGCCTGTAACGCTTTAAAACATGTAACCAACTGATGCATCGCCATTACTGGCCTCATCTGCGTTTAAGCAGTCAGCTTCTTTAATCTGCCTTTTGCTCCTAATGAAGTTTGCTTATGGGATACTAGGGACAGACACCTGAGTCTGACACCTATTTCTTCCCCTTCTTGCTGGGATTGCCTTAAGTCAAAGCTGGGTACACGCTGGTCTGATTCAGTATGAGGCACAGCTTCATGCGGTGTCTCCATTGCAGCCCAGTTGGGCATGAGATGAAGGTGATGCTCCTGAAAATAGAATTGCCTAGCATTGAGATACAGTTACCAAGTTTAGATCTTTTATTCACCCCTGGCTGTGTCTACACAAGAACCACAGTGAATTTTTTTAAAGGATGAGAGAAAACAACAAGCCACAGAACAGAAGAGTAACAAAATGAAGTAGGGCACCCCAACTGTGAGTAGCCGGACCCCTCCTCCATTTAGGCACATTAAGGTCCTGGAGTGGCCTAGCCAGTCTCCACACCTTAATCCCATCGAAAATCTGTGGAGGGAGCTGAAGGTCCAAGTAGCTACACATCAGCCTCGAAATCTTACTGACTTGGAGAGAATCTGCAAAGAGGAGTGGGACAAAATACCTCCTGTAATGTGTGCAAACCTGGTGGCCACCTACAAGAAACGTCTGACCTCTGTAATTGCCAACAAGGGTTTTGCCACCAAGTACTAAGTCATCTTTTGCAAAGATATCAAATACTTATTTCACTCATTATAATTCACATCAATCTCTGACTTTTGTCTTCTGGGTTTCTGGGGTTTTTCCTGTTGTTATTCTGTCTCTCACAGCTACAATAGACCTACCATTAAAATTATGGACTTCGTCAGAGGGCAAACGGGCAAATTCAGCAGGGGATCAAATACTTTTTCCCCTCACTGTATCACCCATTCTCTAAGTCTATCTCCCACCCCTCCACCCTATTTTTCTGCAGCTCTTATCTGAATTGTGAGTGTGTATTTTGGTGCTTGAGATTATTATTTTCTAATAAAGCAACATTAATCTCTTTATTGAGAGTTTTTCCATGGGACATATCCCCATGTACACATTTTAAAAGATCCCTGAGTTACCCCCTCTTGCTTTACATTTTGATATGCAATTAGGATTACTAGCTCCAGTTTGGGAAATTCCTGAAGATGTGTGGGTGGAGCCTGGGGAAGGGAGAGAAGGGAGGGACCTTTGTGGGGTATAATGCCAGAGCCCACCTTCTGAATCAGCCATTTTCTCCGGGGGCGGGGGGCGGGGCTGACCTCTGCGGTCTGGAGATCAGTTGAAATTTCAAAAGATCTCCAGACCCCACCTTGAGGTTGGCAACCCTAATGTGTATGCATATCCATTCCACATAGAAATTAAGCTACAAGTTGTCAGGCTGACTTTTGGATTCTCCGTTTGCCTCCAGCTTCAAGGTTGTTTTCCAGAACAGCCTCCAGCTGGCATAGCTTCCCAGGGCCTGGGAGCTCTGTGGGAGCCTGGTAGTGGAACTGTATTATCTTGATATGACTGTATTGTCTGGGTTTCTCCATATAACCGAATGTACACCCTTCCCCCTTCGTTCCTGCCTTTTGATTTCTAAGCTCTGCATACCTGTTACCAATAAACCAACTCTTTTGGACTATCTGTCTCTTGATGTGGCTATTGGACTTTCAGTGGAAACAAGTGCTTACATTAAGGCAGGAACCCTTCTCTCTTTTCACCTGCCAGGCTAGAGCCCCGGCGGGTTCGCTTGGCGCTCGGATTGGAGCTGGGACGATGCTCTCCGAGTTACCTGCCCGTGGTTGGAGCCCCGTGCGGTTCGCCCAGGACCCGGGTGGGAGCAGGATCGCTCCCCGGGTGGTGGGTTCCTGCCCGGAGCTCTGGAAGGCTCCCATCCTTGGTTCCTTCCGTTGGGGATGGCGGATGACGACCCCGACCTAGTGCAGGATGTTTTAGCCGAGATACATCGCACTGATGCGGAAGTCAATCACCTGACTGGACTTGTTCGGGCTCAGTGGCGTTCTCTGGCCGCGACGGTTCCTTGGACGTCCAAGGTCGCGGATTCCAGTGCCCGCCACGACCTCCACACCTTGGACTGGTTGGTGGAGGATGCTCGGTTGGCGGCGGAGGATTTACAGTTGTTGACTAGCTTGTTGGTGGGACTAACCTCAAGTGACACGCAGTTGGACCAGGCAGTGGTCCCGGTCCATCCTGCTTCACTGCAAGACATGGCCGGATCCCCAGCTTTGCCAAGCGGAGGCAAAAGCGGTGGCAACACGGGTGGCTGCGCACTTTCAGGGAAAGACCTCGGCCACAATTTCTGTGGCTGAAATCACAAAGCATCTGACCCCTGACTTTGGTGCTGATGCTGGGGCCCTGGCGGTTCAGATCCAGTCGCTGCTGGATCTTACTGACCCCTCCGAACTCCTCTTAACATTGGAACTGGAGGCTCTCCCACTGGTTACCACGGCCCTCACCGCTAAACTTGAAGCCGGTCAGGCCTTGGCTGAACGCAAGAGGGCCGAAGATCAGGCGCGGTCAGTGGAGGCTGCCGCAGCCAAGGCTCGGGCCGAGCAGAAGGAGAAACAACGTTTGGCCGCCGAACGGGCGCGGTTCGGCACACGCCCTCGAAACACTGGGGGCTATGGATTTCCCTCATTTTCCCCGACTTTCGTCCCGTCTCGCAGCGTCCAACGCGCCTGTAGATTCGCGGGAGATTTACCCGATGTATCGGATGATTCCGACGAGGAGGACCTGTACGGTGGGGAATCACTTTGGCTGCTAACCTACGGGTCAGCCAGTCCCGCCGTACCGGCGGTGCCGGCGATGATGTGTTTCTGATACAGAGCCAGAATCGGGACCTTATGGACCAGATGGCTGTAAGCGTCCGGATCTCCCTCGACCAGACGCACCGCCTCGGGCTCAGGGATGACCTCAACGCAGAGGCACCGTGGCCGCCCGCAGCGTAGCACCGGGATGACCCACATCCTCTGCACTTCACGTCGGGGAACCCTCCAGCCTCCCTACGCCTATGGACCCCTCAGGGTCTCGGATTACAAATGCCCCATTGGGGGACAGCTCTCCTTCCTCAGACGAGAATCGTCAATGGGATTCCCCAGCCCTGAACCTGGAATCTCATCTCGACCTGTCAAAAAGAACGGAGTGTCCCCGCAGACCCCTGCAGCTTCTCCTGCAAAACCCAAGGCTCCAGTTATGGTGAGTGAAGTCGAAAATACTGTGTATGTGGACGTGGTGTTACAACATTATAGAAAGGGCCCCCAATTACATGTTAAAGCACTCATTGATTCTGGCTGCGGGCGCTCTTTAATCAATGAATCCACTTTTGCAGCTCTCCAAGTTAAATCTGAGAATCTACCGGCCCCCATCCAATTCGCCCAGATGGATGGCAGCCATTTTAAGGGGGCCCCAGTGGACCGTCGAACCCAGGGGGTGGCGATGGGTATTGGCTCGCATTGGGAGCAGATAGACTTTACCATAGCTCCCATCCGGTATAAAGTCATACTGGGAATCAACTGGCTCAAGGGGCACAGTCCCTCCATAGACTGGAAGGCTGATACTATTACATTCACCGACCCTGTCTGTGAACAACATCGCCACGAACTCGCGGTGGTCCTTCCACCCGCCTCAGCCTTAGCCTCCGGTGCCCTCCCTTCAGTCCAGTTACCTGATGACTACCGGGATTTCGCTGATGTTTTCGATGTGAAGGAGTGCGATGCATTACCCCCCCCATCGCAGAACAGACTGTGCTATTGAGGTGGTGGGCTGACTTCTTTGCTCAATTTCGTTTTGTGCTCAAACATGTGCCTGGAAAGCCGAATGTACTAGCAGACGCTCTTTCCAGACTGCCCCAGTATCCGGTGAAAGTCGACCGCCCTACGGTCTCCTTATTCACCCCAGCACAAAGGGGTGCCTTGCCTACCTTAGCGGTGCAAACCCGGTCTCAAACTCTGCTCCAGTCCCCATCCCGACCAGCGGACGTCACCGCTCCTGGGGGGGGGGGTCGCCTGTACCACCGCTCAGCCCGACTCCCTCACCAGTCCCAATTGCGCCTCCTGCGTCAAGAGCTCCAACTCGGCCAGTTGTACAATCCGCCCCACCAACGCTACCATCTAGCCCTGCTCCACCCCCTTCCACAGAGAAGGGGACCTGCCCGATTCCTTCCTGGATTCTCTTCGTACCCAATGCCTGGCTGAACGCACAGCTCAGACACTTCCCCCTTTTCTGCTAGAACGAGGTGGTTGCTGGTACAAAGACTCTAAACTGTATGTGCCTAAAAGACTGCAGAAGGAGATCCTGCAATTAGCCCATGGAGCCAAAACTGCGGGACACTTCGGTTTCCTGAAAACCCTCCACTTATTGCGTAGGCAGTTTTGTTGGGCAGGCATGCGTGCCGACGTGGACTCTTTCATCCGCAGTTGCCCGATATGTGCCACGGTCAAACAGTCCCAGGGAAAGCCCTCTGGACTTTTGCAACCACTAGAAGTCCCCACCAGACCCTGGGAAGTCATTGCTATGGATTTTATGACAGATCTCCCTCTCAGCGAGGGTAAAACAGTCCTGTGGGTGATCACTGACTTATTCTCCAAACAGGTGCATCCCGTTCCGTGCTCAGGTATACCCTCCGCCCCAAAGTTGGCCCGCCTCTTTGTGTCACATGTTGTCCGTCTACATTCCTGGTCAGGATTTTTTAATTGTTTAACCAGCATTATAACCCAGAAAAACCAGCAAAGGCAAATTGTAAATAGTCAAGGAATATGTTAATCAGGAGGACTGACTGCGACAGACACATTTATTTTTGGTTCAGCTGTGGACCCATCTGTAACAATGAGTGGAAACTTTTTGCTCATTTTTTGGCAGTTATTTCACATGTTCTTCAATGGCTCCAAAAAGACATCTATAGTGAGATTCTCTCAAACATATGAATGTTATCCATTTATTAATGTTAATTAACCAATCGATTGGTGAGGAGACAGGGGGTTAATCAACTAACAGTCAGTAATTGGTTGGCAATCCAACGGCACTGTGCCTTCAGAGTAAGGACTGAAAAATACAAGATGCACTGAAAGACAGAAAGATACTGGGGGCCTCTAAATAGAAACATGTTTTCTAGAAAGCTGAAAATGTGGGTGCCTACATGTGTAACATTTGGAAATCAACTTTTCTAAAGTTTTCTAGCAAAATATCCCACTTTGCCAGGTGAAATTGGATCACTCCTGTAGTTTGCCATTAACTCTTCCTTCCAGTCCTATCAAAGTAAGAAGGAGCAGTTGCCCCCAGGCATTGTATGTACCATTTTCTTATCTCTCATCTCCATTTTTTGCTTCTTGTCTTTTTTCCTGGGTTTTTTTTTTTAAGAGCTCCAGTCCAGAGCTTCGGGGATAAACATTTTCTCTACTGTTTTTGTCTCGAAGCAAGTTTATTTTTGAATTGAGACTTACTATTTGCATGTCTCTGGGTCCTTTGGTGTCTATCCATGAACCTAGCTAATCTTGCAGTCATTTCACAAATAGATACCACTGACTGCACAGCTGCAAAAACCCAGGAGGAGATGTATCTTGTTTTGGGTGACAGAATGTCTTGAACCAGCCTTGTAAAGGGGTACTAGGCTCAGTGATATGGTGGCTAGAGCTTAGGGTTGCCAGGTCCCATCTGGCCGGCAGCAGCAGGTGTTTGGTGGGTTGGATGGCCAGATCCAGTTTGGGAAACTCCTGGAGATTTGGGGATAGAGCCTGGGTGTCAGGCTCAGGTGTCTATCCCTAGCATCCCAAAAAGCACACACTCCCAGGCAGGTGATCCTAAGCAATGCTACTTTATTAGGAGCAAAAAGACAGATTAAAGAAGCTGACTGCCTCACATGCAGGTGAGGCTGCTAATGACTTTCGGTACGTGAGGAACAGGTTAAAAGCATTCTAGGCAGGGAAAGCAAACCAGTGAAGTTACTTTGAGATAGTGATTCCCAGGGAGAGAAGCCATAACATCATACATCTGAGATAATCAGAGGAACCGAAACTGTACACAGGAATAATGAGCATGAGAATCAGACCTTGAGAAGCAGCCAGGCTCTGGCCTTGAATGGGAGCCAGCCCCTGGCCTGCATATGTCTTAAGCCTGTATTTCAGTAGGTAGCACGAACCTGTCACTGGAGAGGACAGGGACCTCAGTGGGGTACAATTGCCAGATCCCACTCTCCAAAGCAGCCATTTTCTCTACGGGAACTGATCTCTGTAGTCTGGAGATGAGCTGTAATTCAGAGGCGGGCATCCCTGTTAGAGGTTTGGCCTGGGACAGAGATCTCTCTGAGTGCCCCCTGGTTTAAGATCCTATGCAGTAAAGCGGGCCTTGTAATCCATGCTCAAAACGAGTGGGACTGTCCAGTTGCTTCCAAACAAAGAGGCCCTCAGAATGACTTCAGAGCTGTCCAGGTGCAGCTATTTAAATCCAGCCCTTTAGATCCCCAGAGAGATAACAAGCTGGGATGTGCTCTTACCAAGTAATTCTCATTATTTAAGAGATGTTATTAATCAGGAAGTGAGATGAGTACTTTTTTCAATGTGATTGCTTTTCATTCTTATTTTTTATAAGCCTCTGGTAGAATCTGTATGTGAGTATGTGTGTCCATCAAGTTAAACAAACCAAGAACTGGAAAGGGGAAAGAAGGGGGGGGGGTTGTTCTCACACTTCTGTGGTTTTGTGGACGCCTTGGACAGTTTTCATTCTCCTTCCCATTCTATGGGTTGTACCATTTCATTGTGTGGCTCTTCAGTTTTGTAGTTCTGGTTTACATTTTCCAATGCATTTTGTAGTTTCGGGGCTGGGTTATTGCTGCATTTTATCCATGTTGTTTTTGTTACAAGAATTTTGTTGCATATTGTTTCTATTGTATTGTTTAATAAATAGCTAATTTTAAAAAAGATAAGATGACTTCAGCCACACTGTGATTGCAGAAGCAAGTCATCTGCCTGCTGTATTCCTTCTAAATTTGAACGTTGCAACCTGTTCTGTCTCAGGGTTCAAACGAACTCTTTCCTGTGGATTTTGGTTTTGTGCCTCGTGACTGATCACCCGAGAGGGACTTCTTTGTGTGTGTGTTTGTGTGTGTGTGTGTGCGCAAAGCCTGGCAAAGCACCAGCTCCATTTCCAGCCTGACCATATGGGGAAGTGGCATTCAGCAGACCAAGGTGTTCCTGTGCCTGCTTGGTGCCAAGCGGCCGGAAGCACTTTTTAATGAGCTGGACGGGGAGCGCCAGCCTGCCTCCTTTTTCAAATGCCGAGGGAAATGAAAACCAAAGACGTGAACCGGTTTGTCCAAGGTTGCGCATGCGTGTTCGCATCTGTAAATCTTACTGCTCCTTCATTCAGCTGAGCCCAGTTTCCCCTCCTGTGCTATAATTTTAAAACATGGAAACTTCCCCCAAAGTCTGTCCCACGGGGAGGCAACCCCTGGTTTTTAAAAAAGCAACAAGGTTCAAACTCTAAGTAGCCATATTGGTCCATAGCAAAATCCCCCAAACGGCGGTTAATAATTAGGGTTGCCAACCTCCAGGTAGTGGCTGGAGGTCTCCTGCTATTAAAACTGATCTCCAGCCGGCAGAGATCAGTTCCCCTGGAGAAAATGGCCACTTTGGCCATTGGACTCTATGGCATTGAAGTCCCTCCCCTCCCCAAACCCCGCCCTCCTCAGGCTCTGCCCCCAAAATTTCCAGGTACCAACCCGGAGCTGGCAATCCTATTAATAATGAAGCATTCCGCAGAACTCAGAACCTTGATTGCAGTTTTGTTCAGTGGGCCACCCATGTCTCGTGTTTTCTCTTCTCTGCTTTGTGACATTTTGGTTGCTTACACTACTGTCATTTGTCAGATCAAAATGGGTATAGTCACCATAAGAACATCAATAAAACCATATGGCTGCTGTATAAAATAAGTCTGAGTCGAACACAAGAGAACTATATATATATATATATATATATATATATATATATATATATATATATATATATATATATATATATATATATATATATATATATATATAAAAGAAACTCTCACTGCACATCAAGGAGGTCTCCAAAATAGATCTTAATATTTTGTTAGAAAGCCAGGAGGGAGGAGCCCAGCCAGAATCCAGCTACAAGGCATTCTTGCTTATACACAAGACACCAGAACTATATCTTTATCCAGGATTTGGGTTTTACACCCGCAGCATTCCCAACGGGTTTCACAATAAAGCACACCGCAAACTGAAGGGAGCTGTGGAAGCCAAATATATTTGCAGGAGGATTATTATGATTTGCATAATTTCTTTTGTGCACAGAGATGGAATTGGGTTTGAGGCTGTAATTGGATTTTTCTACCAGATTTTAGCATAGGTGCTGTTCAGGTACACGGAAACATGTTTTCTACATGGCTAACAAATCTCTACTCTGGATGGGGTTGTCTGCCAACCTCCAGGTGGGGCCTGGAATTCTCCTGGAATGACAACTGATCTCCAGACTACAGGGATCCGTTCCTTTGGAGAAAATGGCACATTTAGAGGGCAGACTTTATGGAACAGTTTAGATTCTAGGTTAAATCCCTCCCCAAATTTGCCCTTCCACTGGTACCAACCCGCAATTCTCCAGGAATTACCCAGGTCACAATTGGCATCCTTAACTACGGAGTATCCAGGAGATGCCATGTTAGAGTTGCCAACCTGAACCTGATTCAGGGGTTGGGATAAGGTTGCCAACCTGCAGGTGGTGGCTGGAGATCTCATGCTATTACAACTAATCTCCAGGTGATAGAGATCAGTTCCCCTGGAGAAAATGGCCTCTTTGGCAATTGGACTGTATGGCATTGAAGCCCCTCCCCTCTCCAAACCCCACCCTCCTCAGGCTCCACCCCTAAAATCTCCAGATATTTCCCAACCTGGAGCTGGCAGCTCTACTCGGATGAGGACTGGAGCTGCCAGGAGGTTCCGGGGGATCCGTTTTGCTAGGTCCGGACAGGTGCGCAGGGTCCACTGGAGGCCAAGCGCCAGGCAAGGTGGCTCGTCTGGTGCTGAACTGGGGCTCCAGCTGCCCCCTTCTGAAAGCCTCTTCCCATATCCTGGCCAGAGGCCGACCAAGGGACAGGGCTTGTCTGCTTGCCCTGCGATGTCTCAAGCCAGCTGGACTGCCGTCAGCTCCCTCCTCCACCCCTTGGCTGGGTCCTCCTTTCAGCTCTGGCCCTCCGCCCTGCGACCACTGCCCCCTCTTCATCCCTTTCATGCACGTCTCCCAGGAGAGAAGGAAGGGCCCCTCAGGGGCAGCCAGCTGGCTGCGCTCAGATGAACCCACAGGGGCAATTGGCCCACCTGAAGAGTCCATCCCGGGAGGTGAAAGCGATAGAGTTACAGGGGAGAGCAGCTTGCAAACTGCCGGGGCTTTGATGAAGGCACATTGAATTCCCCCTCCCTTCCCTGCTGAAAAAGATCTCCCATTGTCTGTGCCAATTTGTCCCTTTTGGTGAATGTCCTCACGTGAGCGCTACCCCTGCTCATATTACTCCCAAACTTTTTCCTGGCTTCCCCATACCTGGGACTGCTGGCACCCCTCAACCGCTGGCTTTCACCGTTGATGGGTGCTGTCCGTCCCCCCCATTTTCATTCTAGAAGGAGCGCAAGAAACAGTCCCTGTAGAAGCAGCGGTCAAGTTATGTCTGGTGTAAGTGATGGAGGGAGGGAGTGTAACTCGGAAGGTTTCTGTCTACGGGGCTCAAAGATCCAGAGAGGCACATTTGGACGGGTCAGAGGGATCCATAACAGCTACGGATCAGTCCCTGAAATTTATATCAATGTTTAACTGACCAGTCAAGTCTGTTTGACCTTGGTGGTCCCTTCCAACTTGTGATTCCTATCCTCCTGCTTTCTTGGGGTGCCTAATTTAATCTTCCGTGGTCACTTCCTTTCACTTCTCAGGTGCCAAACGGCTCCCACGGCCTCTGACTGTCAGGTGAGGTTGCCAAATATCTGTCTCCCTGTACCCTGCTGTGTGGTAATTGCATTTGCTTTAAAAACAGAGATATTTTCTTGGATCTACTGGGAATTCGGTGGAGAGGATCCCTTGGGTAAATGACACAGTGCATGAGAATTACTTCCCAAGAGATTTTTAGAGCTGGAAATGTGCGGTGCCTTTAACCGGCTACAAAAAAGGGGGTCTTTCTCAGATGTGCCTGAAATTGGACAGGTAGGAGGGGTACCCTGAGGGGTACAATTCTGGAATACTTCTTCTCAATTGGAAATTAAATGGGAAAGAAGCAGCTACAACCAGAAATGTGTTTCTCGTTGAAACCAATGGTTATGCATAATGAGTAGGATAAAAAAAAAACCATGGATATGTATAATAATGGGAGGAAAGAAAATAAGCATACTTTTAAAAAGGACAAAATAAACCCAAAACGAATGTGAAGAAAATTTTTGTGCACCTCAGGTTGAGGCTGAAGAAACAATCTGTTATAACAGTATGCATTGTAGTAAACTGCCAGAAGGGACAGGTGTTGGCACGTTGTCCCATCCCCCCCATTTCCACTAGAGAGGAAGAATTCAGCAACATTCGTAGAAAGCAGAAACTCTTCTGACCTACGGGACAGGTGCTCCCATCCCAGTTCACCCGGACACCCCTCATTTGCTGTAACTTCTTACAAAGTCCACCCTTGATGCATCTGATTTTGCACCCTTCTGGTTTTCGAGCTGTTTTGCCTTTTGGCCTCGCCCCAGAATCCCAAGGAGAGTGTCTTGTTCCCCAGCCAGCCCAGCTCCTGGCCCGCGTGCAGGGAGCCAAGTCAGGCCAAAACCACAGAGGGAGGGATGGGTCCCCATTTTACCTCTGCCACAAACGGCGCGCCTTTGGAGAACTCCTGGCCCTTCCATCTGGATTCCCAGATTTGACACACATCCACAGCGGCTACCGGAGCATTCTCAGTCCTCTAGGCCTACTTGTGAGCATCAACGTGGTTCATATCTCTTCTAAGAATTCACACAATGTCAAACTGCTGTTCTCTTTCTTCTCCTGCCCTGCATTGGCAATACGGGGAACTCCCATGCAGCAAGGGGGTGAGATTTACTGACCTTGTGTGTGTGGACTCTCTGAAGTGTGATAGAAATACCCCAAATGCGATAGCAAAGCATTCAACACCTCTTGGGGATGCGAATGCAAAAGGGCTGCGGTGCCCTTGTCTAGCTGGGGGTGCAGTGTGTGGGTTTGTCCCTGTGCTCCATTTGGCCCAAACATCTCAAAAGGGGCCATTTAGCCTACCTGTAAGCAGCCCCCTCCCCCCACCCCCCACAGCCCTCCCCAGAAGCAATGAAGCTTCTTCTAGCAGCCGCATCACAATAAATTCCCGGCAGCCGGGGCTGGAGAAACAGGCTGCTGCAATTTAAAGGAAGCATGGATTTGCATATTGAATTAAAATTAAGAGCTAATTATGCAAATAAATTATGACATTTGGCAGGAGAATTTGCTTCAAGATCATTTATTACGTTCCTTTTTATAACAGTGCGAGTGTTTAACGGTCAAAGACAATATTTTAAAGGAAAATTAACGCAAGATTATTAACCTAAAAACAATTCCCCATTAATGAGATATATTCCTCTTCAACTTCTCACACCTGGCTGCCTGTTGACTCTGGGCCAGGACTGACTCCCAATAAGCAGATTTCTTCATGCCGGCAACTGTCAAATGATGTGGGAATGCTGTTTTGAACCGATTCACAGAAGACAGTTCCTGGAGCCTGGCAGCCTTATGGCCCGGAAAGGAAGATTTTGAAGGTCAGCCCCACGGGCCGATCCCTCTTCCACCTGCTTGTGCGGAACGGCACCCAAGAGAGTAGGCAAGGCAATCCGGGGCTCACCAATGAAACAGTAACATCCGCACTGGAAAACAAAGACACCCCCCTATCCCCCTCCCCAGTTTCCAGGCCGCCATTGGAGTGCGGGAGGGGGGGGGCTGGCTCCAGAAAGGGTTTTTAATCTGTGTGTGACATTCATCTACCCTCTTCCCTGCTTTTTGGCAGAGGCAGCTCCAAATTTGGGGCAGTCTGGACAGGATGCCCCTCGGTGCTAGGCACTTGAAACCTAGTAGGTATTTGAGCCTGGGTCTCCCAGATCCTACTCAGACACTCAGAGCACTAAAACACGCTTCTTTTTGCCTCTTTCTGTCAAGAGAGGGCTCCTTCTTCAGTTTTGTGCGGTTTTCCCAGTGCTACAAGTAGGGTCACAGCTCCTGGTTGGGAAATACCGGGAGGTTTCGGGGGTGGAGCCTGAGGAGGGCGGGGTTTGGGGAGGGACGGGACTCCAATGCCATAGAGTCCAATGGCCTAAGCGGCTATTTTCTCCAGGGGAACTGATCTTTATCGACTGGAGATCAGTTGTAATCGTGGGAGAAATTAGTAAAATTTGTAAAAGTTGTAGAATACGTTAAGCAAAATAAGACAAACCATGCAAACCTTGACTGACTTTCCGGTTGTACTCAGATGCCACAATCCATTTTGTTGTGTTTCAGAATGTGGATTATATGCATGTAGAAAACTGACCGGTCAGTCATTACAATAGCATGGTTCAATACATATTTTCAGTGGACTTCCTAATCAATTTCCTAAAGATCCCAGCCTTAGGTTGATGCATTCCTTTGGCAGGTTGAATATTTGTGATCATTCAGTCCAATTTCTCACAGCTACTATCCTTGGGGAGGGGCCATGGCTGAGTGGTAGAGCATCTGTTTGGAATGCTGGAGGTCTCAGCTTCAATCCCTGGCATCTCCAATCCAAAGGATCAGGCAGTGGGTGATGTGAAAGACCTCGACCTGCGACCCCGGAGAGCCGCTGCCAATCTGAGAAGACGAGACTTGGCCTCAGTGGACCAAAAGTCTGATGCAGTATGAGGTCGCTGTGTTCATGTATGTACTTACTGGACAGTGCCCATGCCATCACTAACTGCCAACAATTTACAGTGGGTAGCCTGCAGTAGTAGAAAAGAGCAAGAGTCCAGTAGCACCTTAAAGACTAACAAAAATATTTTCGGGCAGGGTATGAGCTTTCGTGAGCCACAGCGTGTGTGTGTGTGTGTAACAGAAAGTGTTCCCCTGCCCTGTCACAAGACTGCCTGCTATTCTGCTGTTTAAAACTTTAATTTGTTGAATGTTCTATGGTTGGACAAAACAGAGGGGTAGGTGGGAGACACAACCCAAAAAACAAAGTTGGGTACCCAAAAGGTTGGGTGAAACAAGACCTAAATAAAACAATTAAATATATTTATTATAAAGCGCTTATGCACATATTAAAAACAAGCCCATATGGCAACAGATAAAACCACATGCCAAATGCGTTTCGGCCCTCAGGTCTTTTTCAGTGGTCTAATGCAACATATTTTGCACACATAAAATTTCATAAACAAATATCATCATTTAGTGTCAGCCCGGGTATGTATTATAAGATGTAATCCAAGTGAGTGGACTTGGCATTACATTCAGAGTGGCTGATAATGAGGTGGCCGCTCTAAATGTAAAGCCAGCCCGGTCCAGAAAGAAATATTTTAACTACATTCCTTGGATGCATGCTTATACATTTCTAAATACAATGGGGAAAGAGGCAGCGTGCAGACAGAAATTTTGAATACGCAGCCAAACCTCACAGATCGACCACGAGGATAATTTGCTGCAAGCGAATGGTGCGGAAACAGCCATAGTTTAGCAACACTCATTTGTCGCTTTATAATAAATATATTCCATTGTTTTGTTTAGTTCTCGTTTCACCCAACCTTTGGGATGTTCTGTGGTTGCCATTGCAAGAACAACTGTTCTTAGGAATATGTCACCCTTGTTTATACAAGGAATCTGCAGTTCTCCCTGCTGTTGGCTCCCCCCAAATATGCCTCCATTTCCATTTAAATTATCTGAGGAATCAAAGGGAAGGGAAGCCGTTCTCGCTTTATGGGATCAGCACATTCATGCTCCCTGGTATTGCCATTGCTGGTAGCACATAGAGTGAAACTTCAGGGATTCTGGAGGGACCCAGGATGAGTGTTACACTCTGTGGCCCCCTTACCTATATATTTTTTATTATTATTAATGGCACTTTCTGTATAGCGATTTATGTGTATCGAAATGTAATTTTTGCTAAGCTTCAGTATTAATATATTTGTATTTATATTTGTAGTAGAAGAAGAACTGGTTTTTATATGCCGACTTTCTCTACCACTTAAGAGAGACTCAAACCGGCTTACAATCACCTTCCCTTCCCCTCCCCACAACAGTCAGGGTGGGGCTGAGAGAGAGTGACTTGCCCAAGGTCACCCAGCTGGCTTCATGTAGAGGAGTGGGGAAACAAATTCAGTTCACCAGATTAGAGTCAGCCACTCATGTGGAGGAGTGGGGAATCAAACCTATTTACCTGCAAGTAAATCATGTTGAATTCAGTGGAGCCTAATTGCGAGGAAAGGCATTTAGAAGTCATCACTCTTTTAAAAAAATTTAAGTAAACATTTTCATTTTTTTCAGGTTTACAGCATATTTTTGACAATAAAGGGTCTTGAGAAATACAAATACAAGTCTAATGTCAACACACACGGATCATCATATTGTTCCTTCCTTTTAACAAAGAAAGTCCTGCTCTATCAAAGTTTGTCGTGACTAAGCGCAATTGAAAGCAGAGAAACAAATCACGGCTAAGTCACGATTCGGTTTTATGCCCTCAAAGACAGATGAAATGGCCTCATACGGAATCAGACCCTTGGTCCATACAGGTGAGTATTGATTACTCAGAGTAGCAACAGCTATCCAGCATCTCAGGCTGAGGTCTTTCCTCACACCAGCAGTCTGGTGGTTTGTTGTTGTTTTTTAACTGGAGATGCTGGGGATTGAACCTGGGACTTTCTGCATGCCAAGCAGATGCTCTGCCACTGAGCCACGTTCCCTCTGCCCGCAAGGGTGTAAAACACTTTCTAGACCTGCACAGGTTGGCATTAATCCTGGGGCCTGATCCACCCAGTGTAGTGTGTCCTTTTGCCTTCAAGCGATGAGTTAGGCATGACCTTATATTTCTCCCACGGCAATACATAAGACAGAGAAGCATTTCATTTTATTAATTTCTTTGGGTCTCCCTTCTCTTTCTGTTCCAGGACACAAAAGTATCTTCAGGAGTAAAGGTGCAGACATAAGTTTGGGAATCTGGTTGATCCCCAAAGTGGACAGCCAGCGTGGTGTAGTGGTTAAGAGCGTCAGACTCTAATCTGCACAACCAGGTTTGATTCCCCACTCCTCCACATGAGCGGTGGGCTCTAATATGGAGAACCGGGTTCAATTCCCCACTCCTCCACATGAGCAGCGGGCTCTCATCTGCAGAACTGGGTTTGATTCCCCACTCCTACATATGAAGCCAGCTGGGTGACCTTGGGCTAGTCACAGCTCTCTTAGAGCTCTCTCATCCCCACCTACCTCACAGGGTGTCTGTTGTAGGGAGGGAAAGGGAAGGAGACTGTAAACAGGTTTGATTCTCCTTAAAAGATAGAGAAAATTGGCATATAAAAACCAACTCTTCTTCTTCTACTTCTACATTCCTGTTTGGGAAACTTCGTTATATATTTTCTTTAATTCTTCTCAACCTGAATTTTCGAATATATGTGGAAAAATAAATTGTAGCATGGGGAACTGCTGGAGAAATATGAAAACTTTTACAGGAAGAAAAATTATGGCACAGAAGTTTGGCCAAAGATTTAAACAAAGATTACAACATTAGTTTGGGTTGCCATCTCTGGCATGGGAAATTCCTAGAAATTTCAGGTGGTTCCTGGGGAAGGTGGAGTTTGGGGAGGGGAGGGATCTCAGTAGGATATGATGTCACAGAGTACACCCTTCAAAGTAGCCATTTTATCCAGGAGAATGATCTCTGTCATCTGGAGATCTCCAAGCCCCACCTGGGGATCGGCAACCCTAGAGAACCAATCTGCCAGAGTGCGGCAGGTCAATTAGAAAGATCTGCTGTGGAAGACTTTGGGATCCCTTTGGGTTAGTGGGCCCCCAAGAAGAAGCTGTCTGTTGATCTCAACAGTACCCCATTGGGGAGGAATGGATGTACGGTTGCCAACCTCCAGCTGACAGCTGGAGATCTCCTACTATTACAGCTGGTCTCCAGGCTACAGAGATCAGTTCCCCTGGATAAATGGCTGCATTAGCAATTGGACTCTATGGCATTATACCCCATTGAAGTCCTTCCCCTCCCCAAACCCCGCCCTCCTCAGGCTCCCCTCCCAAAATCTCCAGCTAATTCCCAACCCGGTGCTGGCAACCCTAGGAGGATGGCCTCCTGCAAGAAAGGTGGGAGAGCTGTTAAGAATGTCTGTAGATAATTTCATCCATTGCTATTAAGAATTCCTTTGTTGACTTCTGTATCTTTTTTTGATGGTGCCCTGGTTCCTGAATCCTACTTCCAATGGCCCGTAGATCAGGTATGTGAAAGTGTGTGAGAGTGTGGATGGGTTGCTAGTCTTGCCAGTAGCCATATTGGCTCTTGTCTCCTGGATCACATTTTGAACCCAAGAATCCCTGCTCAGTGACAGCTAGGGTTGCCAGCCTCCAGGTGGGGGCTGGAGATATCCCGCTATTATAACTGATCTCCAGGTGACTGAGATCAGTCCCCCTGGAGAAAATGTCTGCTTTGGCCATTGGACTCTATGGCATTGAAGTCCCTCCCCTCTCCAAACCCCACCCTTCTCAGGCTCCACCCCCAAAATCTCCAGGGATTTCCCAACCCGGAGCTGGCAACCCTCCTCAAGGGTGCAGCCATGATTCTCCTGCCCCAGTTGGCTTGCATGATTCAGAAGTATCTGCTGTTGCTGGGCTGGGGCGCTTTCAATCCCCCAGCTTTGGATCTGAACTTGGCACATACCTTTCCTCGCTGGGGACGATTGCCTGGAGTCCTCCAGCTCACCCCACCCCTGAAACCACTTCTGAGGTCAGGCTTTGCACACAGAACCTTTGTTGAGCATGGACACTCTCCCCCATTCCCCCCCCCACGTCTTCTTTGGGCAAGACATTCCATGACTTCTGGGTACCCTTGAATGACCTGATCCAGGGCTGAAAATAATATCAACAATCAAAAAGGAAACAAAGAAGGGAGCTGGCACATTTTTAAATAAAGAAATTTCCCTCATCTTGTGGTTAATTTAAAAGGTTTATTTCTCGAAATGAATCCTCTTCATCAAATCTCCGATCCTTGAAAATCAGTGCGAACCTGCCTGGGTGGATAATGAATTGATTTGTAATGTAAATGATATAAAACAACCCCCCCTCCCCACCTGCGTTTGCGCGCAAGTGTGTTTAATCTAAAACGTTTAAGTCTGAAAATGAGCTTCTCCATCAAAAGTCTCTATTCCATTTACATTTCTTGCATACGAGTCAATTTGTGTCTGACCCAGTCTATAAATCACTGCCAAGGAGTGCTGGGTTGGTACCTCTCCCTCCCTCACTCCCCCCCCCCCCGCCTTCCTCTCCCCATCCTCCCAGCCCAGCACGTTCTTACGCTCAAAAAGGAATCGTGGGTTTGTTAAAAATCTCCCCAGCACCCGGCAAAATGTTCTCCTAGAGCATCAAAACCTGCTTTCTGTGAGGAAAAAGAAACAGATTGCCAAGAATGATTTTTTGAGGCAGCCGGCCTATCCTTTCCCTCTGGTCCCCATCCTCTTTGTCGGGGGCTGCTCCCCACGAGACAAAGGCCTGGAAAAAGGTGTCCAGGATATCTGAAAGCACAAGGCAATTCCGGCCAGTGGTGGAAAGGGAGATGGAAAGGTGGCCAAATGGCTTCCAAAGTCTTCCTGCTCACATGAACACATGGAGCTGCCTTATACTGAATCTGACGATCTAGGTCCATCTAAGTCAGTATTGTCTACTCTGACTGGCAGCGGCTCTCCAGGGTCTCAGCCAGAGGCCTTTTGCATCAACTGCTTGCCTGGTCCCTTTAACTGGGGATGCCGGGGAATGAACCTGGGACCTTCTGCATGCCAAGCAGAGGCTCTACCACTGAGCCACGGCCCCTCCCCAAATGAAAGCTTTCACTAAGCCAAGCAGGGGGCACACAATGGCTCCTCTTGCTCCAGAACTACTTTAAAGTCCCAGTCCCCCCCCCCAATGCCTCCTGCCCTCATTTCTGGTTTAGGGGTGATCCAAGCGGGTAGGAGCCAGGAACGGATCCCCAACTTCACACTGAGCCGTCCATGCTCCATTTGCTGAGTGGGCACACCCGTTTATTTCAATGCTGACTTGTGTTGAACAGAAATGATAACATGCCCAACTGGGGTTGCCCAACCTCCAAGAGGGGCCGGGAGACCTCCCTGAATTACAACTGGTATCCAGACTACAAAAATCAGTTCCCGTGAGGGAAACGGCTGCTTTAGAGGGTTGGACTCTATGGCATTATACCCCACTGAGGTCCCTCCCCTCCCCAAACCTGGTCATCTCAAGGCTCCCCCCCACAATCTCCAGGAACTTCACATCCTGGAGATGGCAACCCTACGCACATCCCTGGTCCTTGGCCATCTTTGTCACTCAGTTTATCACCAAAGGGAGGGAAAAGAAGAAGAGTTGTTTTTTATACCCCAACTTTCTCTATCTAAGGAGAATTAAACTGTCTTACAATCGCCTTCCCTTCCTCTCCCCACAAAAGACACCTTGTGAGATAGGTGGGGCTGAGAGTTTGGAGAGGACTGTGACTGGCCCAAGCTCACCCAGCAGGCTTCATGTGTAGGAGTGGAGAAACCAACCTGGTTCCCCAGCCAGATTAGCATCTGTCGTTCATGTGGAGGAGTCGGGGAATCAAACCCGGTTCTCCAGATTAGAGTCCGCCGCTCCAAACCGCTGCTCTTAACCACTACACCATGCCGGCTCTCTACAATTCCTGACATCTCCATTTAAGATCTGGCAGCAGGGTGTGTGAAAAACATCTGCCTGAGACCCTGGAGAGCCACTGCCAGTCTGAATAGACAATACTGACCTTGATGCACGGAGGGTCTTGACAATATCAGGCAGCTTCACGCGTTCATGTGTGGCTGCTTCTCCCACAGCCCTCTTCCTTTTTTTTAATGAATATTTTTATTGATTTTTAATAATAAATGGGATACAGAAGGAAAGAAGGGTCACAGCCCTCTTCCTTTAGCACCTCCGTCTGTAACCACCACTTACCACATGAGGGTTGGAGCATTTGGGGAGAAATCTTGCACACAGAGGGGGAAAGTGGCTAGAGCATCCAACTAGGAGGTGACAGACCCAGGTAGGAGTTCCTGCTCTGCCAGGGAAGCCCGCTGGGGGACCTTGAGCTCAGCCTAATCTGCTTCGTGTTGACCGTTCTCACTGAGGAGGGTGGGGATCATCCCTCCTCAGCCTAGATGCGATCTCACCGTTCTGTTGCAGAGGCAGAAATGGCTGAGGTTCGCTGGTGAGATTACTGTAGCCTCCAAAATTATTGTGGCCCTCTGAAGGGACTGGGATCTTTTCTCCAGCTCCGAGGCATCTGAGCATAAAACGTTTTCGAGAGGATACTGCTTCATTCTCAATGGACTGAGCCATCTTTAAGTTATTGGGATAATTTTTTGAACCAGCACTGGCAGCCTCCCGGTGGTGCCTGGAGATCTCCTGGAGTTACGACCAATCTACAGATTACAGAGATCAGTTCCCAGGAGGGGATGACACCCTTGTGGGGTGAACTGTATGGAATCACACCCCTCCCCAAACCCTGCCCTTCCCAGGCCGTAATCATCCCCCCAAACCTCCAGGAATTCGGGGTTGGCAACCCTATTATTTAAACTGGCCCACTGAAATGAGTACTAACACTTTTTGAGTGGAGGGCTTTGTTTACCTCCCTCTGAAGGAGAGGCACGGCTTCTGGGGGCTAATTCAAGGGCAAGTTAACATGTGGTGGAGATTTAATGCACAGAGAATCCTGATTCATTGCGGAAAATAGCCCCAAGACTCCCATGGCCAGTCTTGGAAGCTTTCAACTTTAGGGACAAGTTTATTAAATGGGCACAAGTAATGAATAGTGAGCGAAGGCTAGTCTGTATGTTACTGGAAGGGTTGCCAGGTCCCCCCTGGCACCCGGTGGGGGTAAGATTGCCAGCTCTGGGTTGGGAAATATCTGGGGGCAGAGCCTAAGGAAGTTGGGGTTTGGAGAGGGACTGCAATGCCCTAGAGTCCAATGGCCAACATGGCCATTTTCTCCAGGTGGAATGACCTCTATCAGCTGGAGATCACTTATAATAATGGGAGACTTCCAGCTACTACCTGGAGGCGGGCAACCCTAGGCAGCAGGTGTGGGGCGGTAGGGTTGCCAGAGCCAGGCTGGGAAACTCCTGGAGATTTGGGGCTGGAACCTGGGGGAGGCAGGGACCTCAGTGGGGTACAACGCCCCAGAGTCCACCCTCCAAAGCATCCCTTTCCTCCAGGGGAGCTGACCTCTGTAGTCTGGAGATGAGCTGTATTTCCTGGGGACCCCCAGGTGCCACCGGGCCTCCCTAGGGACTGGGGCAATTTCTTCGGAGCATCCTATCTTGCGGGTCCCCGCCAGGGCTCTGGGTTGAAGCCCAGGTCTGCCTTGGCAGAAGGAGACCAAGAAGGAGGGCTGGCCAGCTGGCAGCGGGGCGCGCCTGGGAGGGCTGCCCAGCTGGCCAAGGGGGCCCAAGGAAGAGCTCCGGAGGGAGACGCCGCCAGCCTGGCAAGGGGCGAGGGGGTCCGCCGCGGGTGGGCCTGCTGGGGGGGTGGCAGAGGAAGCGAGGGGGGGTCTACGGTTGCCAAGTCCCTCTTCTCTGCCGGCAGGAGGTTTTGGGGGCGGGGCCTGAGGAGGGCGGGGTTTGGGGAGGGACCTCGATGCCATAGAGTCCAATGGCCAAAGCGGCCGTTTTCTCCAGGGGAACTGATCCCTGTCGGCTGGAGATCAGTTGTCATAGCAGGAGACCTCCAGCTAGTCCCTGGAGGTTGGCAACCCTAAGGGGGTCTGATCCTCCTGCCCCCCCTCCTGGTTCCAAGCCAGAGGGGGCTGCTTTCCTCCTCCGCCCCCCTTCCCCAAAGGGGGAAGGAGCGCGGGGGGGCCAGAAGGCGGAGGACCCGCCGCCCCCCCCTCCCTCGACGGCTGCCTCCCCCCTTGTCCGCCGGCCCTTGCAACGGGAAGCCGCCTCCCCCCACGGAGTGGGGGCTGCCCCCAGGCGTCTTGGGACCCCCTCCACGGTCCGAGCGGAGGGGGCTTCTCCCCCGCTCCGGATGTCGCCACTGGCCATGGGGCGGGGGGGGGGCGCTCCGGCCTCCCAAAGCCCCTCTTGCTCCCTTTGTCCGCGGCCGGAGGTGCCCCGGCGCCAAGGGGGGGCCCCACCTGCGCAAACCCAAAGCGCTCCAGGTGAGCCGAGGGCCATCTTTCCGCTCTGTCACCTGGGCCAGCTGCCTGCCCTGGGGGGAGGCTCCAAAGGACCCTCGAAAGGCTTCTGAAGTCACCCTTTGTCCTTCAAGGAAACGAGACCCTTCGCTCTATGGCTACACTGCTTTGCCAGGTGATTCCTCCCCCCCCTCGCCCGCCCGTCCCTTTCCGGATGCCTGCTGGCCCCTAGGGATGCTTGCTCCATGCATCTCCTGCCTGTGTCCCGCAGCACCTGATGTAATAGACCCGCTCCTCTGATCCTGGAGAGAATAGGTGTGCATCATGACTAGTATTCATAAGAACATAAGAAAGGCCCTGCTGGATCAGACCAAAGTCCATCAAATCCAGCAGCCTGTTCCCACAGGGGCCAACCAGGGGCCTCCAGGAAGCCCCCAAGCAAGACGGCTGCAGCAGCATTTATCCTGCCTGTGTTCCAGGCTGCCCACGAGGTTCCTCCCTGCACTGGAGATGCATGTTTGGACCTTTGCAAGAAAAGCAGGAATCACACCGGCCACCTATTTAGGAGAGGGAGGCGCTGGCCTTATCCCCCTGCAAAACAGTTTGATTCCTGCTTTTGCAACAGGTAATGACCAGGATTGTATTCCCTATTACTATGTATGGGCGTGAAAGCTGGACAATGAAGAAAGCTGATAGGAAGAAAGTAGACTCCTTTGAAATGTGGTGTTGGAGCAGAGTGTTACGGATACCGTGGACTGCCAAAAAAACAAATCAGTGGGTTCTAGATCAAATCAAACCTGAACTGACCCTAGAAACTAAAATGACTTAAACTGAGTCATTCATGGCTATTAGTTAAAACGGATAGTAGTCATGCTGCATACCTATTCTCTCTAGTAACAGAAGAGCTTGCCTATTATATGAGGTGCTGTGGAGCACAGGCAGGATGGTGCTGCTGCAGTCATCTTGCTTGGGGGCTTCCTAGAGGCACCTGGTTGGCCAAGTTGTGAACAGACTGCTGGACTTGATGGGCCAGGGTCTGATCCAGCAGGGCCTTTCTTATGTTATGTTCTTATGAGTCTGTCGTACTTTGGTCACATTATGAGAAGACAAGAGCCACTGGAAAAGACAATCATGCTAGGAAAAGTGGAGGGCAGCAGGAAAAGAGGAAGACCCAACAAGAGATGGACGGAATCAATAAAGGAAGCCACAGCCCTCAATTGGCAAGATCAGTTCACCTGGAGAAAATGGCCGCTTTGGCAATTGGACTCTATGGCATTGAAGTCCCTCCCCTCCTCAAACCCGCCCTCCTGAGGCTCCACCTTAAAAACCTCCCACCGGTGGCAAAGAGGGACCTGGCAACCCTGTGTTTAAGGGACATACTGTCTTGAGCCAGGATGGTATAGTCGTCAGGCTAGGATTTGGGGGTGCTGAGTTCAAATTCCCACTTGGCCAGGGAAGCTCACTGGGTGACCATGTGCCAGTCACTCTCAGCCTCACAGGGGCATTGTGGTTGTGAGGGTGAAACAGAGCATTCCTCTCTGCCCAGCCCCCTCTCACTCCTTTGGAGGCCCCCCTCCCAAACTCCAGGACCTGTGGCAGCTGCCCCAGCTCGCCTAGTGGTCAGGCCGGAGGGGAGGACGATACATTGATGTTAGCTACTATGGAGCCCCATGGGGGAAGAAAGGAGGGGGTGTCTATGCAGTAAAGAGGTAAATGCTGAGGCTACAACCCAACAACACGGAGGGAGGAATCCCATATCTGTCTATCTCCATGGGATTAAATGAGCCAAGCTCTGTAGCCCTTTTACATATGACAAATGATCTTGGGTGGAGACAGAGGATCTTGTTGACCACTGGGGAGGAGTGGGAACAGCGAGAAGCATATTGTTCTGATCTGTGAGTCATGAATTATTGATATTATTTGTGTAAATTGGTCTGTTATCTCAAAGAAGATGGCGTTAACTCAAGTTGAATCCCTGCAAAGTAACAATAGATATTTGAATTCATAGTATAAATAAAATTCAATAATTAATAACCAATTCTATAATTATTTTCTCAAACTACCTGAGAAACCATCTGCATACAGGGACAAATATAGATAGTGTGGTGATTTGTATCATTTAATTACTTATCATATCTTGCCTACTCTTGTACATACTATTGAATTTTTAAAAATCTTTTTCCAAGTAATGATACGTTTCCTATTATATGTTTATTATGTTATCTCTAAAGGAGACCCTGGAATGAGTCCTTCTGTATACTTTTTATAGTAATCTCAGTTATCTTTGTGGTTTGTTTTATGCTTTGTTTTTATTAATACCATATAATAAAAAAATAAATTAAAACATCAACAACAGAGAAAGAAGCTGTAGCCATCACCACCAGGGCCAGACATGCATAGGATTGCCAGGTCCCTCTTCGCCACTGGTGGGAGGTTTTTTGGGCGGAGCCTGATGAGGGCAGGGTTTGGGGAGGGGGAGGGACTTCAATGCCATAGAGTCCACCTTCCAAAGCGGCCCTTTTCTCCAGGTGAACTGATCTCTATCGGCTGGAGATCAGTTATAATAGCGGGAGATCTCCAGCTAGTACCTGGAGGTTGGCAACCCTAGGCATAAAGCCCCTGAGCTTTGGGTTCTCATATGGCTTCCGATGAGCTAAACTGCAAGCCTCTCCCCTGAATACCAGGGACCAGTTGGGAGTGCTTCCTGAGGCCACTCTGGGGCTCCAGTTTCAAGGAACACATGAACGCATGAAGCTGCCTTCTACTGAATCAGACCCTTGGTCCATCAAAGCCAGTATTGTCTTCTCAGACCGGCAGCGGCTCTCCAGGGTCTCAGGCTGAGGTCTTTCACATCACCTACTTGCCTGGTCCCTTTAACTGGAGATGCTAGGGATTGACAGGGTTGCCAAACTCCAGGTACTCCAAACCTCGAGGTACTAGCACAGAGGTGCCTATTTCCTACAAACTCCAAGTACTAGCTGGAGATCCCCTGCTATTATAACTGATCTCCAGCCAATAGAGATGAGTTCACCTGGAGAAAATAGCCGCTTTGGCAATTGGACTCTATGGCATTGAAGTCCCTCCGCTCCCCAAACCCCACCCTCCTCAGGCTCCACCCCAAAAACCTGCCGGTGGCTAAGAGGGACCTGGCAACCCTAGGGATTGAACCTGGGACTTTCTGTGTGCCAAGCAGAGGCTCTCCCACTGAGCCACGGCCCCTCCCACTCAGAAGCAGGTGAGGTAGAGAGGGACAAGCTGCCGTGTATGTGAAAGCCCGGGGGGGGGGGCGTATTTCTCGTCAGAGGCCTTCCAGGGCTGCATAGGGCCCTTCGCTTTATTAACATTAATCGCTGCCGCTGCAAAATTAATGTGCAGCCTCCTTCAGACACTAAACTGTGCAGCGAAGGGGGTAGTGCTTGGAAGGGGGGGATGAATGCAAATGCAACACTCCCCTCCACTGGTAATGGACCCTAGCTAGAACAGAGATTAGATTTACACCCTCCCTGGCAACACGCGCCATCAAGAGCAGAGTGTTCCGCCTGCCCATCTCCAGTGTGCTGAACATGGTTCTTCATGCTTTCAGGCTGGCATCGCACTGTCGTGAGCCCTGTGTGGACCAGTGGGGGCAGCCCCTGATAGGAAGAACTGCCCAGTGGTCCCTTGGGGGATTGGATCTGCAAGGGAGGATCAGTCTGTGTAGGGTTGCCAACCTCCAGGTGGTGGCTGGCGATCTCCCACAATTGCAACTGATCTCCATGTGACAGAGATCAGTTCACCTGGAGAAAATGGCCGCTTTGGCCATTGGACTCTATGGCATTGAAGTCCCTCCCCTCCCCTGGTGTCCATAGTGTGCAGCGGCACATTCACACAAACATGTTTACACCCTGCTACAGTCGAAGTCAGACCTGCCCACCCTCTTGTGAATAATTTTTGTTGTCAGTCCACCCCTGCTTTCCTCCAACCACGTCACGCACAGCAGCGGCATCATTGGACACCCACCGAGTAGAGGGCCCTGATTCTCTGTGTCGTCGTTTTATCCAATAGGAGGCACAAATAGTTCTGCTGTGCCAATTTATGTCGGTGGGAGTATACAGGCTTTTGAGTTTCACAGGATTCTTCATCCAACATATCTCCTCCCCCCCCTTCCCAAACTGCTTTAGGAAATTAAATACCTGCAAAACCTACATCAATCAAAGTTCGTCTACCAAAGATATCATTTCACCCATTTGGAAGAGCACTTCTTGCAGAAAAGGTTCAAAAAAAAAAATCTTCAGCACAAACCAGATGACCTCATGAACCGGAGTAATAGAAATGGAATGAAATTCATTCAGTCATTTTATTAAGTGTCCAGCCATTTGCCATCATGCAAAAGCACATTAAGCAGGACAAAAATAAAAAAGTAAGTCGATAAATAAATCAGAAACTCAAACATAAAAGGATATAACAAGGTCTCTAAATCAGACAAATCTAAAATGGGCTGTAACATCAGGCCTAAAGTCAGATATCACAATAATACCACTAACAATAAATACATAAAATGTTTCAAGCAACGAAGCGTAAAAAGAAATACATCATTATATCCTATCATAAACAGAGCCTAAATAATGAGTAATCTGGAGTTTGGGGGTTGGGTTTTTTAAAATGTTGGTATCTGGAAATATTGGTTAAATATGTAAAAAGGTATTAATGTAATTCTCATCTTTAGCTCTCAAAATATGGATTAAGGTTCTAAGAAGAATGTAGAAGGAACACAGGAGATGTCGACTCAGCCCTAGATTCCAAAACAAAGTTTTCTGTTTCCCCTTTTACCACAAGGGCGTAGATGACCCTTAAATCTGCAGTCTGTTAGATTAGTGAACATCTGCTCTTTTCAAGGGAGATCGTATATTGGTTAAATATGGCTGTCTTTCAAAAACAGATTTAAATTATTCCAACCATGGAGAGCCAGAGCATAGCTGGTTCTTCCTTGGGCAAAGGGACTAGTGCGTAAGCATTCCTTCTGGCCTCTTTTAATTCTGTAGGTGATTTGTAGCCGTCAATCCCACGTTAAAATGGGTGCGTCTTTCAATTCCCTCGGTCCAAAAGGATTCCCGAGGTCTCAGGTTGTACACAGGTCTCTAGCCTCTAACCAAATTGGGCTGGTTTATGTGCATGTAACTTGTCACGGATATCAACCACGGAACCAGAGAACTGGACAGTAGCAAGTGTTACACTGATTTTTTTTAAAAAGGGGTTCAGGAAATTACAGGCCAGTTAGCCTAATGTCTGTCCCAGGCAAATTGGTAAGAAACTGTAATGAAAGATGGAATTATTAGGCATACAGAGGAACAGTCCTGCTGTGGCATAATCAGCGTGGCTTCTGCAAAGGAAAGTCCTGCCTCACCAACCTTGTGGTGTTGTGTGAGAAAGCAAACACGTAGATAACGGTGACCGGTAGACATTATGTACTTGGACTTTCAAAAAGCTTTTGACAAGGTACCTCGCCAAAGACTCCTGAGTAAACTTACCAATCATGGAATAAGAGGACGGGTCCCCTAATGGATTCAAAGTTGGTTAAATGACAGGAAGCAAAGAGAAGGAATAAATGGACTGTTCTCACAATGGAGAGAATTAAGCAGTGGGGTCCCACAAGGATTGGTATTGGGCCCGGCACTATTTAATTTGTTCATAAGTGATCTGGAACTGGGGGTAAGTAATGTAGTGGCCCAAGTCTGCAAACGTTATGACACACAGTTATTCAGGATGGTGAAAACCAAGGATGACTGTGAAGAGCCCCAGGAGGACCTCCCAAAAAATTCGGTGAGTGGGCCACAGTGCAGCAAATGAAGTTCATTGTAGGTAAGAGTAAGGTGATGAACATTGGAAAGAACAATCACAACTTGAAGCTGTAGCGGATCTACTATGAAACTAATGAAGCTTAAGCTTCGTGGGGGGGGGGCTAATCTCAGAGGGGCACTGAAGCAACGTTTTTTTAATGAGTGAGTTGTTCAAAAAAATCGGTGGAGTTTTTTTTTAAAGTGTTTGTTATTAAAAGAAGGCTATTTTAGTGATAGAATCATAAGCCAATGGGTTGAAGTCCTTAATATTGACCTTAGAATATGGTCTAATACTCATTTCTTATGGCCTCAAAATGTCCCTGTAATTGGTCAAATTTCAAAATTCTCTGTGGGGGGCTTGCAGCACCTGAACCCCCAGCTGTACGGGCTCACTGAGCTCACCAAAATCTATTCATAGCCTGCATTTTGGCAGCTGGATCCTCAGATCCTTCGTGGGTGCACGGCTTAATAGTTCTGTAGCTCAGCCCTTAAGCTAGAGCCAATCGGAACCATAAAAAGACACCTGAATTCTCAATTCAGGCTGCGCTCATCTCGCTTGTGCATTTTAACACCAAAAGTCAGATTTTCACCTCTTTATCCTAACGAGCCCCCTCTGACGACCTTCTCCCTCTCTATTAGAGAATGAACCAATACATCTGCAATAGAACAATCCCATTGAAGAAGATAACAGCTGTTACCCAGACCTCGTTGCTGGTGGGAAGGGGCTCACTGTATGGCCCATTTTCAAGGACTCCATCCCGCCACCCTGTTCTCCGCCATTTGATCCCCCATGATCTTCTTGAAACAAAGCTAGTAAAATGTGGGCTGGACACTGTTACTGTTAGGTGGATTGGTAATTGGTTGACCAACCGAACCCAAAGGGTGCTCATTAATGGCACAAGTTCATCCTGGAGAGGAGTGACCAGTGGGGTGCCACAGGGGTCTGTCCTGGGACCGGTACTATTTAATATTTTTATAAATGACTTGGATGATGGAATAGAGAACATGCTCATGAAATTTGCAGATGACACCAAGTTAGCAGGGGTAGTTAATACCCTGGAGAATAGGGTCAGAGTTCAGAATGACCTTTTTTTTTTTTTTTTAAATAAATTTTTATTGATTTTTTAAAGCTATAAATTCTCCATAATTTTGACAACAGCGTAAAAATAATATCACAATCGCAATTATATTGATTGTTGTCTTAATTACCATTAAACATAAAAAATATGACAACTTCCCCATCACCTCCATCTACCTCTTAATAAAGTATTATTAGCCTTCGTTAACATATACTGATCCTAGCATTAATTTCATTCTAAAGTTTCATGTTTTATAAAGTTTTACATTCTGGATCAAAATAAAAAGTAGCCTTCCATTATTCCCAGATCTTGTACATTATCACAATGATTCCTTCAATACTCCCCTTTTCCCCAGTTTCTCCAACTCCACCAGTTCTAGCGTTAAAATGATTTAATCCCTTTATTCTGAAACCTTTGTCCCTTTCCATTTAACACTGTCAAAGCCTTCCAATCCAGCAATCATATTTAAGTCAATCCTTTAACCATGGTCTAATACTTCCTTCTGTAACTGAAATAAGTCAGTCAGGTATGGGAACAAAATTTCTTTGTTTTCTCTCATTTCCTCAGGCAAAGTGCATATCCAAAAATAATTCTTTCTGGGCTTAATCCCCATTGTGGCTTCAATCTGTGTTCCTTGATCTGCTCTCTTCTTCCTTGTATCCACACGTCCTTCCATGTCTTTTTTAAATGAAAAGTCCATTTCTTGTATGTCTGATCTCTTTGTCGCCGGCTGGTTACTTTCTTGAACTTCTGTCTTCTTCTTTATATCCTGATATTCTTCCGTGACTTTTTGGGCAGAAGAATCCATTGCTTGTATATCCATATTTGTAGTCATCATTTGAATTTTCAAGACTTTTATGTCTTCTGTAACCAGATTCAACTTCTGATTACATACCAGTGATGATTGGTCAAGAGTCATCATCACTGAAATCAATTGAGCCATCTGTGTAGAAATCTGTTTTAATTGTTTAATTGTCGCCTCAGAATATTTAGCAAACATGTCCTGTACTTTTTTTTCCATGATTGAATTCAGTAGAATTCCCTTTGATTTCATAAGAGCAGGGCTATGTATTTAGCCAGATCAGGGAGAGGCTCCAGAGTATGTAACTTTATTAAACATTTGATGGTCATCTAGCAGGAGTCCAGCATGTAGTTAATAGAGAATACTTTATTGTCCAACTTAATATCTTTTTCGGGTTGAAAAAATAAGTATTTAAACTTAAAAAAAACTTTTTAAAGTTAAAAATACCAACGAGTTTTACCAGACGCTCTAGATCGGCTGAGCCAGGAAGTATTCCAGGGATTACCTAATCGTAGACCTTCTATCGTCTCTTCTCTATGGTTATTACCTTCAGGAGTGGTTTTGGTGTAACACGAGTAAGACGAATTTCCGGTCTTACGACCTTCTTCCTGTTGATTTGTAGAGCAGTGGAGAGGTAAAGCACAGAGTCTTCCGGTCAAAGGATCCTCTTTGTTGTACACGTGGCTGGAGGACCTTTTTTTCCTCATGTAACTTCTCAAAAGTTCCTCCCTCCCCTTCCTTTAAGAACGCGTCGGATTGGCAGATCTTACATCAATCATTCAAGCTCGTTGTTTTAATTTAAGTTGATCAGTTTGATAAGGCTCCTGCTGCTTTATCTGATGGATCTCATACAACAAAATCATCCAGTTCAATTAAGGGAGTAAACGGTTACCAGGAATATTTTCTTCAACCCCCTGTTATTCGATGACGCCAGTGAAAGACGAAGGATTCTTATCTACTCACTTGGGCGCCCGGAGGTGAGGCTTTAATCTTAATGTAGTCCTTATGATGTTTATAGGGTGCTGGAGGGTAGAGTCTAAAGCCGAAGTTGCGCGCTGGCGATTTCAATCCCTTCGTGCCCACGGGACCAAACGTCTGAAACTCCGGGGGGCTTATTAAAGCTACCTCAGAGTATTCAGGAGGTCAAACCGCATATATGGCTGCAGGGAATTCCTGCCTCTCAGCCCACTTGCAAGGGCTGGGTTGGGGTGCAATAAAACACCCCAAATCACACGCAAACTTGGATACTCCCCAGGAGCCCCTGGGAAGACGCAGCACTCAGCCCAGCTCAGCACCGGAAGTTTTTCAGAGTTCAGAATGACCTTGATAGACTGGAGAGCTGGGCCATAAGTAATAAAATGGGTTTCAATAGGGTGAAGTGTAAGGTACTTCACCTAGGCAGAAACAACATAAGGCACAGGTACAGGATGGGAGAGAGTTGGCTTGACAACAGTACATGTGAAAGAGATCTGGGAGTCTTAATGGACCACAAACTGAACATGAGTCAACAGTGTGATACGGCGGCTAAGAAGGCCAATGCACTTCTGGGCTATATCAATAGGAGTATTGTGTCTAGATCAAGGGAAGTAATATTACCACTGTATTCTGCATTGGTCAGACCTCACTTGGAATACTGTGTCCAGTTTTGGGCTCCACAACTTAAGAAGGAGGTTGACAAGTTGGAGCGTGTCCAGAGGAGGGCGACCAGAATGGTCAGAGGTCTGGATTGGAATCCATGCCCTATGAGGAGAGACTTAGGGAGTTGGGTTTGTTTAGTTTGGAGAAGAGAAGGTTGAGGGGAGACATGATAGCCATGTTTAAATATTTGAAGGGATGCCATGTTGACGAGGGAACTAGCTTGTTCTCTGTTGCTCCAGAGACTAGGACACGGAGTAATAGATTTAAACTAAGAGAAAAGCGATTCCACCTAAACATTAGGAAGAACTTTCTGACGGTGAGGGCTGTTCGACGATGGAATGTGCTGCCTCGGAGGGTGGTGGAGTCCCCGTCTTTGGAGGTCTTTAAGCAGAGGCTGGATGGCCATCTGTCGGGAGTGCTTTGATTGTGGGATCCTGCATTACGGGGCGAGGGTTGGGGTCAGTGGGGATGTGGGGGGGAGGTAGTTGTTAATTTCCTTCATTGTGCAGGGGGTTGGACTAGAAGACCCTGGTGGTCCCTTCCAACTCCATTATTCTATGATTCTATTATTCTATTTGGGCCTCGAGAGTCCTCGCAAGGGGCAGCAGGGCCCTTTGGACCTTGTTGGATGTTGCCCTATTGTTGCTGGTTGCGAAGGGACCCCCATAACAGTTCAAGCTTCAGGGCCCCAAAAATGTAGGTCCGCCACTGACTTGAAGTATACACTGATGGGGTCCCCATCTGCTGAGACTGAGAGGGAAAGAGAGTTTGAGGTCATAGGGAACAGCTCAATGAAAGTGTCAACCCCGTGAGCTGCTGCAGTGAAAAAGGCAAACTCAGCACTGGGGATTATTTTAAAAGGGATTTAAAATAAAACTAGAATGCCCCTGTATAGATCTATGGTGCAGGTTCATTTGGGATAATGTGAGCAGTTCTGGTCACCATATCTCATAAAGGACTTTACAGAGCTCGAAAAAAGCACATAAGAAGGCAACCAAGATGAGGTTGGAGCACCTCTTCTATGAGGAAAGGCAGAAGAATCTGAGACTTTGAAAAGAGAGGACTAAGGGAGAACACGATAGAGGCTTATAAAATTATGCTTAAACGGCACAAGGGATAATGTAGAAAAGTTATTCTTTATTCAATAAAGGCATTCAGTGTAATTGAGTAAAAAAAATTGAGCTCGAAAATAACTGTTAAGCAGAACGAAGTCTCATGGGATCCTATGGGGTGTCTCCCAAATAAATACACATAGTACTGTAGCCATAACTTCCAAGGAGACATACATAGGAACCTGCTGAAAATAGGGTTACCAGCTCCAGGTTGGGAAATACCTGTAGATTTTGGGGGCAGAGGCTGAGTAGGGTGCGGTTTGGGGAGGGGAGGGACTTCAATGCCATAGAGTCCAATTGACAAAGCTACCATTTTTCTCCAGGGGAACTGATCTCAATTGTTTGGAGATCAGTTGTAATAGCAGATTTCCAGCCACCACCTGGAGATTGGCAACCTTAAACTCCCAGCTCACTTCCAGTTAGTGATGTGCATTTGGACATTGAACTAATCAAAAAATGGTATGACAAACCTGAAATGGACAATTCGGTTGCACAGGTAGGTTAACTCTGAATTTGTGTCACTCACAGCCAAGGCTGCAACGTGAAGAGCTGACGGGGCGGAAAGAGGGGCCATAGCAGAAGTCGGCAGCAACTAAAGCATCTGGTGGTCCTGGGCCACCTTAAAAACAAATGGATTCGGAGTAAAGTTGTGTTGCATTGAACAAGACGGCCCCAGTTCATGAAAGATTATGCCACAAACGTGTCCCTATTTAAGGTGCTACAGCTTTTGTGATGGAACGCCACGTTATTGGTTCACGGCCTTTGAGGGCGATCCGTCCCTATATCTGCAGAAATGAAGGTATACCTGTGACATTCTCCTGATGATCTTCCTGACTCAAGTCATTTGCAGGAACGATCCCATGCCATGAATTTGCCATGGGGGACACCTCCCCGAGTGTTCCAAGAACGTGTTCTTTTTATCTGGTTCTGAAAATACGTAAAGTTTCTCCTTCTTGGGAATAGGGTTGCCAGCTCTGGGTTGGGAATTACCTGGACAGTTTTGGGGGTGGAGCCTGAGGAGGGCGGGGTTCAAGGAGGGGAGGGACTTCAATGCCACAAACTCCAATTTTCCAAGCTGCCCTTTTCTCCAGGTATCGGCTGGAGATCAGTTGTAAAAGCAGGAGATCTCCAGCTACTACCTGGAGGTTGGCAACTCTTCTTGGGAAAGAGGGCAAAGCAAAGGCAAGTCTTATATACTGGTACTCTGGAATAATGAGAACCACCATCTGGGGAAGGGAGACTAGTGTGCCGCCAGGGAAAGTCTGCCGGCTGGCACTCGCCAACAGAAGGAGCAGGAAGTTGGTGGACTTGACCCACGGATGTCATTTATAAAAAGCATTTTTAGACCAGATCGATGCTTCCCTCAGCACTTTAATGCACCCCATTGGTGTTCTAAAACTCTAATGATGCAGTCTGTGAGAAGCTGTCATTTATTACCCACAGATGGGGTGATAATTATTGACAAGATTGTAACTAATAATTAAACCCATTTGCTCCTTTTAAACAAGTTGGTGTGAGTTATTTCCAGGGAGTTCTGGAGCAGGCCTTGGGTCACTCCTGGCTTGCGGCTGGAATTCTAATGCCGGGCCGGCTGGGGCGAGATGAAAGAGTGGCCACTCTGGCCAAGGAGGGGAGGCCTCGCTGGCCCTCCCAAGCTGATCCATGACCTCCTCCATGACTTCAGTGGGGTATAATGCCATAGGGTTAGGGTTGCCAACCTCCAGGTACTAGCTGGAGATCTCCTGCTTTACACCTGATCTCCAGCTGATAGAGATCAGTTCCCCTAGAGAAAATGGCTGCTTTGGCCGTTGGACTCTATGGCATTGAAGTCCCTCCCCTCTCCAAACCCCGCTCTCCTCAGGCTCTGCCCCAAAAATCTCCTGGTATTTCCCAACCCGGAGCTGGCAACCCTACATAGAGTCCACCTTCCAAAGCGGCCATTTTCTCCAGGGAAATTGATCTCTGTCCCCTGGAAATCAGTACTAATAGCGGGAGATCTCCAGCCACCACTAGGACACTAGGGAGAGACCACAACTCACCTCCGTATGTTACAAACTGGGGAACCTGCAGACTCCGTGAGTGTCAAATGTGTAAATCAGGGCAAACGTTCATCCCAGAGACTTTGCCAAATGAGTGGACGCTTGATGCTTCCCAGAGAAGCAGGACATTGAATCACAAGGTAAGACTGCAATCATTTTTTTTTTTTTTGAATGGAGCCGCCATTGCCCTTCCCGGGAAAGGGAGCAACTCCCCCCCACTGTAGCTGCCCCTCTGCAGCCCCAGCCCCCGGCAGGGGGAGGGGAGCCCTGGGGGGGGGGAGCAGACCTGTTTTCCAGTCTAACTGCCGAGAGGAGAGACCCAGAAGAGGCAATCGTGCACGTTGGAAGAGGGCCAAGGTGCTGCTGCCGGAACAGACCTCCTGCTTCCAAACATGCTGCAGAATCTTTAATGACCGTCTCTTGTAAGACCTGAATTTATATGATAGACAAAAAGGATGCTATAAAAATGCTCATTATTTTCGGAGGCATCAAGCCTGCACTTTGCATTTTCCAGAAAAAAAACCCAGACGACAACACAAACGGGTGGGGGTGGGTGCCCTGCTTGTGCAACACTAAGAACTTGTGGGTGAACTGGATTTTTATGATTTCGAGGGGGTTTGTTTTGGTGCAAATATTCTGGATTTTATTCCAAAATATCTCTGGTGTGTCCCCCCCCCCCCAAAAAAAGAACATCCTCTTAGTCAAACTGTAATACTTTGCTCTCCTCCCTCATTCCATAAAGAGATGGGTAGACATTATATCAGATCTTCAGGATAATTAACACTCATGGAGAATGTTAATGAGTCCTGAAAAGAGATTTTTTACATGTACAGTTCATGGGCCAAAGTTGGCCATGTGTAACCGTCAGTCTGTTTTGCATTGGGGGGGGGGGTGTTGTTTGGCAAGGGCCACTGCTGTTGCCAACTTCTGGACTGGCCCCAGTCGCTGTGCCTGTAACAGCAGTTAGAGCCACAGCGATCAGCGGGGAAAGGTGTTTCAATCCATGCGGTTGAAAGCATCACCTACTGACTTGCAGATGAAGTTAATGCTGAAGGTGCGAGGGTGAGCCAGGTAGGGTTGGGAAATACCTGGAGATTTTTGGGGCGGAGCATGAGGAGTGTGGGGTTTGGAGAGGGGAGGGACTTCAATGCCAATTGCCAAAGCGGCCATCTTCTCCAGGGGGACTGATCTCTGTTGCCTGGAGATCAGTTGTAATAGGATTGCCAGGCCCCTCATCGCCATCGGCAGGAGGTTTTTGGGGTGGAGCCTGAGGAGGGCAGGGTTTGGAGAGGGGACTTCAATGCCATAGAGTCCAATTGCCAAAGCGGCCATTTTCTCCAGGGGAACTGATCTCTATCGGCTGGAGATCAGTTGTAATAGCAGGAGATCTTCTGCTATTACCTGGAGGTTGGCAACCCTAACCCTATGGCATTATACCCCACTGAAGTCATGGAGGAGGTCATTACCTGGAGGTTAGGAAATCAGTACAGGAGCGAAAGATATTAACAAAGTGCAAAAAAGTTTATCTAAATGCTACTAATACACTACACAACAACAATATGTACAACATGAATACACGACATATAATATAACCCACTATACATCAAAACAATAGACCATCAGACAGTTGTGAAAAGGTGCAACCCACAAGGGAATGTACTCTACTATAGACTTTCTTGAGACTTTCATTTGACTCCCTTAGAGTTGCACCTTTTCACAACTGTCTGATGGTCTATTGTTTTGATGTATAGTGGGTTATATTATATGTCGTGTATTCATGTTGTACATATTGTTGTGTAGTGTATTAGTAGCATTTAGATAAACCTTTTTGCACTTTGTTAATATCTTTTGCTTCTGTATTGATTTCCTAATCTGCATGATACTCGTACATTGGTGCCTATCTTCTATCCATTACCTGGAGGTTGGCAACCCTAGTAATAGTTGGAGATTTCCAGCCACCAACCCTAGAGCCAGGCACATTTTCTCCTGGTCACTTGGCAACTGTGTTGAAGCTCCCGTTCACCTCAGACACCTCCACGCCCGGGCTGGGCACAGAATCTGGTTCTCTTTGGGTAATGTAGCGACACCAGAGAGTATTTTCACACATCTGATAGTGATTCCCTTGGACAAATCTACCCTGAAGCCTCTGCCCTGTTTTACTTGGGAAGTGATTTTGCGCTTCATAGTTGGATCTTGGGGTGAATAAGACCCACGTCATGGAAGGCTTTGTGAAAGCGTGGTGGTGGTGGTGGTGGTCTCTTTATATCATTCAATGAATAGAGCAGAAATCACGACTCATATTGGGATTGTACATACAAGGTAGGATTCCATGGGAAAGCTTGTTTGTGCTGGGCCCAGAGAAATGATGTTTGGGCCTAGTGGTGTCAACCTCTACATGGGGCCAGGAGATCTCCTGGAATTACAACTGATCTCCAGATGATAAATATCAGTTCCCCTGGAAATAGAGCAAGTGACTGCTTTGTAGGGTGGACTTGATGGCATTATACCGTGCTGAGGTCCCATTTACAATATTCGGAGAGCTACGGATTTCATAAGTGGGCGGTGCGATAACCCCTGCTTGCTCCGTGGTTGCCTGACTTCTAGCAGCCTCTTCCTGCTTCCCTAGATAAGGACTGAGCCAAACAGTTGGGTCTGGAGAAAATAGCTGGAGAGCCAGGGTGGCGTAGTGGTAAAGAGCGGCGGACTCTAATCTGGAGAACCAGGTTGGATTTCCCCACTCCTCCTCCACATGAAGCCTGCTGGGTAGAGTTGCCAACCTACAGGGGGTGGCTGGAGATCCCTATTACAACTGATCTCCAGGCGACAGAGATCAGTTCCTCTGGAGAAAATGTCTGCTGTGGCATTTAAGTCCCTCCCTTCTCCAAACCCCACCCTCCTCAGGCCCCACCCCCAGAGCTGGCAACCCTACTGCTGGGTGACCTTGGGCTAGTCACAGTTCTCTCTGAACTCTCTCAGCACCACCTACCTCACAAGGTGTCTGTTGTGGGGAGAGGAAGGGAAGGGGATTGTAAGCTGCTTTGAGACTCCTTCAAAGCAGAGAAAATGGGGGTATAAAAACCAACTCTTCTTCTTTGGAAGATGGGCTACATGGTATTATGCCCAGCTGAGTTCTCTCCCCTCCCAAAGCCCAGCCTCCACCTACAGATTTCTAGGAATTTCCTGAGGCTGAGCTGGTAACCCTAAAACTGACAGCTCTCCCCTGCCCAGGTCTAGCCAGGGTGGGCTTAGGGTCAGACCTGACCTTCCAGTTTAATTAGTTTTGGCCAGAGAAAAACCTGTGATCCAGCAGGGGAGGGAATGCATAAAAACACAGCTGTTTAAAGAAAAGCCAAACAGCAATATTGCTAGTGATGCTGTTGTACTGTGGATCAAATATGCAGTGGATCAGCGAATCAGGTGGATTAGCACAAATCTGATAAACCTTCCACAGTCCACAGGCCTAGAAATCCAGAGGATTTAGGTTCCAGTCTCCCTGGTGATATTAGCACATGCTGCTCAGTCATACGTTTACTCAGGAAAAAAAAGTCCTCCAGACTACAGTTTAACTTGACAATTGGCCACCACTACCAATTGTAGTGCCAATAAGGTTGCCAACCTCCAGGTACTAGCTGGAGATCTCCTGCTATCTCCAGCCAATAGAGATCAGTTCCCCTGGAGAAAATGGCCGCTTTGGCAATTGGACTCTATGGCATTGAAGTCGCTCCCCAAACCCTGCCCTCCTCAGGCTCCACCCCAAAAATCTCCAGGTATTTCCCCATCTGGAGCTGGCAACCCTAACCTGGCAGCTGGCAAGCCTATGGTGGCTGGAGATCTCACGCTATTACAATTCCAGGACATTTGGGGATGGAGCCTGGGGAGAACGGGGTTTGGGGAAGGGGCTAGGTTGCCAGGTCCCTGTGCCCTCTGCCAGAGGATGGGGGAGTACGGTTGCCAGATCCAGGTTGGGAAACTCCTGGAGATTTGGGGGCGGAGCCTGGAGTGGACAGGGGCCTCCATGGGGCACAAAGGCCACCCTCCAAAGCAGCCATTTTCTCCAGGGGAACTGATCTCTGTAGTCTGGAGATGGGTTGTAATCCCAAAGGAATCCTCGGGTCCCACCTGGAGGCTGCTGGCATCGCTAGGAGAAGTCTGTGCTCTTCTGCCACATGACGTTATTGGCATATTCACCCCTGGGTATCTAGTTTGTAGTACTAGCAAATCGCTCGCCAATGAACTCAAGGATTTTTTTTTTACAGCTGAAATTATGCAGTGAATGACTTCGAACAATGAGTTAATGTGAGAGAATGGCGAGTGGGACAATCAGCCGGCCACGAGGAGGCCAAAGCAGTTGGATAAGTGCGATAATGCATTATGAATGGCTCCCCTTCCTGGGTCGTTTGACCAGGAGCTCCGTTCTGTCCCGCAAAGTGCTTAAGCAGACGTGTCACTTTGGAGCAGAGAAAGAGGAGTCCAGCAAGGATCTGTTCCGACGTCTGGTTCTTGGTAACTTGACATGTTTGTCATTTCCATGGCCATTAAGCTCAAACCCGCCCCCCGTCCCCCCCCCCCCCCAAGAAGCAAATCAAAACAAAATGCCTGGTGCTTCTCTCTCTCTCTCTCTCTTTTGTTCACACCACACTAAATACACTTCTAAACAAACCTCTTAATATTCCTGCTGTTGCGCAATGAGCATTTTCTGGTACGCTAGAGTGATTCCTGTGTATTTTTTTTTTTTTTTGGGACCCAACACAATCCCCATGAAATACTGTGGTAAACATTTCACAGCCCTTCTCCGGCAAACACGCTCCACATTATCAGATTAGCCATTTCACTGAGCACCACATTAAGCACACGTTTAAATACTGGGGAAAGACATACAGCTTCTTCTGCCGACTGCGCCTCGTTACCCTCCCTGGCTCCATATTTCTTGACGTGGCGTTGACCGGCCCTCCCCCCTCGCCGAGGCATGCAAACAACCCCCCTCCCTCCCCACCCCAGCCCCTTATTTCCAGCTTGGCTCAGATTGGAAGAGTTTTCGGCATGGTTGGGGGATTTTTCATTGAGGGAACGGGAGCCACTTTGTTCAACAACAACAACAGAGATCGACAACATCTATCTTTAGTAGTTTTGCCCGTGATGGAGAAAGATCAGTTACCAGCTCGCATGCCTGCCCCGACACCAGACAGGAGATGGCGGAGGCCTTGAGTTACAAAGCGGTGTTTGGGTTGTACAGGTGTGCATTAATGTCAGCAAAATTACCGCGCTTCGAGCCTTCGACGGATTCATCTTTAGCAAGCGTTTAAGAGGGACCAGCGCGTCTCCGTCGCCGCCTGTCAAGATTCAACCTGCAGTTCTTTTCAGCTTTTCTGATTTCTTCCCCTTTCTCTTCCTCGTTTTTTCCGCCTTCCTTTTTTTTTAAAACTTGCAATTTGATGTTTGATCATTTGAAGCAATGAGGCGGAGGGTAATTTACGTTATCAGGGAGGTATGAGGGGTGCTGGGAACCCAGACGAAGGCCCATTCGCCTGCTAAAGCACCGCCGTAATGTAATGAGACTCCAGTCAAGTGCGGCTAGTAATGGAGAGGAACGCTTTCCATTCATCTGCCTACCTGAACCTCCATGGAATATGACAATAACTTTTGCGCAGCCGGAGGAGGGGGAGCGGGCAGGGGGTGTCATGAGTGCCACCATGCCAGGGCAGCCTCCAGAATCTCTCCCCGTCCCCTCTTGAAGCTGGGGACCAGCTGGCCCAGCCAGCACCCAGCTGAGGGGATCACTCCAAGGAGGATTCGGCAGGTGTACCCCCTCATTGTTGATAATGCCTTCAGCTGACTCAAGTCATAAGAACATAAGGAAAGATCTGCTGGATCAGACCCAGGAGGCCCATCAAGTCCAGCAGTTTCTTCACACTGTGGCCAACCAGGTGCCTACAGGAAGCTCACAAGGAAGACGATTGCAGCAGCATTTATCCTGCCTGCGTCCCACAGCACCTCATATCATAGGCCTGCTCCTCTGATACTGGTGAGAATAGGGATGCATCATGACTAGTCTCCATTTTGACTAGTAGCCATGGATAGCCCTCTCCTCCATGAACATGTCCATTCCCCTCTTCAAGCCTTCTAAGTTGGCAGCCATCACCACATCCTGGGACAGGGCGTTCCACCCTTTAAATATGTGTTGTGTGAAGAAAAGTCCTTTTTTGGGTTGGCTTTTTAGGTCACACCCCCCCCCCCCCAATCAAATCTGTTCTGCTAAGAATTTCCTCGAGGAATAGGTGAGTTGGGTATACCCACCTAGTGAAATTCTGGGCCAGTAAGCTGTGATTTCTCGAAGGGGTTTTGATCTCAAGTTCTGTGCAAATAAACATTTTGCTCCCTTTTGCTTTCATTATGTCAATTTTACTCAGAGGTGCCTGGTCGGCCAGACTGTATCAGAACTGAAACTAATGCCCGAGGAGAACAGGGACTTCAGTGGGATGCTGTGCCATAGAGTTATGCAGGGCCAGAGAGTCCACCCTCCAAAGCAGCCATTTTCTCCAGGGGAACTGATCTCTGTTGTCTGGAGATCCGTTGAAGTTCCAGGAGATCTCCAGGCCCCACATGGAGGTTGTAAGCAAAAAACAACAGAAAGGCAGTAGCACAAGTAAATGCAAAGAGTGAACGTTGTTGACAAAATCCGAAAAGTCAGAAATATGCTGACTGTAAAGTACAAAGTGCAAAGTACAAAGTGCAACAGTACACAGGAATACATATATAGTAGTACAGATAGTCCAAGTCAAGGAATCATATTGTAGACCAAAGCCAGTGTGAAGCTGGTCTTATGAACAAGCCTCCAAGTCAATCAAATGACGTGCTGTGTAGCATGCGTTTTTGGACATAAAGTTCTGCATGTAGGTTCCCTTGACCTGTATCAAGAGTGCAAGCAATACAGGGATCCAGTAATCTTCCTGTTTCGATTATGACTGTTCCTCAGAATTCGACATGGTCTGCTCAGTAGCTAGTTCACATGTCAATTCTCTCACATTGACATGTGAACTAGCCACTGACCAGACCATGTCGAATTCTGAGGAAGATTCATAATCGAAACAGGAAGATTACCGGATCCCTGTATTGCTTGCACTCCTCCTCATCCAGAGGCAGTCAACCTCTGAATCCCAGTGCCAGGAGGCAACATCAGGGGAAGAACTCGGCCTCTGTGCCCTGTCACCCCCCCCCCAGGCAACTGATGTGAACCTGGATGCTGGATAAGAGGAATCACTGGTCTGATCCAGCAGGGTGCCACTTATCTGGTGTAGTGGTTAGGGGTGGTGGACTCTAATCTGGTAAACGAGGTTCGATTCCCCACTCCTCCACATGAACGGCGGCCTCTAATCTGAAGAACCAGGTTCAATTCCCCACTCCTCCACATGAAGCCTGCTGGGTGACCTTGGCCTAGTCACAGTTCTCTCTGAACTCTCTCAGCCCCACCTACCTCACTAGGCCGCTTTGAGACTCCTTAAAGGTAGAGAAAGTCGGCATTTAAAAACCAACTCCTCCTCCTCCTCCTCCTCCTCTTCTTCTTCTTCTCTGGTAATGTGGCCATCCATTTCTGAAGCAGTGACAAATTCCTGCTCACTAGGGTTGTGCATATTGATAAACCCAAACTGAAAATAAACTCGAAATTAGCAGTTTCGGTAAATTTCAGGATTCAGCTTTACCCGATACCAAAACCTGGGGATGAAGCCGAAGCCGAATAGGTGATTCCTGAAAAAGCCAAATAGATATTCAGCTTTTCGGGTTTGGCTATTCGTCTTTGCTCAGAGGCATGGCTCTGTGCTTCCTTCCTTCCTTCCTTCCTTCCTTCCTTTCTTCCTTCCTTCCTTCCTTCCTTCCTTCGACTGGTTTTGTTAGGGCCCTATTGTTGGGGCCCTTTTGAGATAGGGTTATGTAAAATATGGGGCTCACCCAGTCCCGTCTGGAGGGATATGCCCTCCAACTAAAAGAGCCAGCTTCAACAGCCACCCACCAGGCTTCCGAAGGAGATTTCTTCATCCACATGGATGAGCAATCTCTTTCAGACAGCCCCTGTGGTTACGACTTCAGTCGGCTCCAATATCACCACCACCACCCCATGAAAACCTGCTTTCCAAAAGAAGATTGCCCTGAGTAGAGCCAGCATGGTGTAGTGGTTAAGAGCAGTGGTTTGGAACAGTGGAGACTGATCTGGAGAACCGGGTTCAATTCCCCACTCCACATGAGTGGCGGAGGCTAATTTGGTGACCTGGATTTGTTTCCCCACTCCTACATACAAAGCCAGCTGGGTGACCTTGGGCAAGTTACAGCTCTGATAGAGCTCTCTCAGCCCCACCTACCTCAAAGGGTGTCTGTTGTGAGGAGGAGAAGGGAAGGTGATTGAAAACCAACTCTTCTTCTTTGTTTCCCCGCACCGTGACCATCTCTTGGAATCAGATTTTTCATGACCACAATAAAGGACTGTTCACAGGATGTCATTTGCCATTAAAAGGAATGTTTTCCGTGCCTTATTTCCCTTGTATTTAAGCCTTTTTCCTCCCTTTGGTAGCTAATTTGCATGGACATCATGCAAAGCAACCCAGAAATGAAGGCAGCCCCCCGACTTTGAGGTGCCAGCTAGGCAATTGGCTCTTTCCATCAGTCCTCTGCAACGCTGAACTTTTGAACCTGAAAACCGATGGACACAGCTCGACTCGCAAATGCCTGGAGGATAGGGGTGACCCCTTTGCAGGCCCATGAAATTGGACCCCCTGTCCCAAAGTTCAATTGGTGACAATTGAAGGAGAGTCCCTTGCAGCCATGGTGCAAATTTGGGAACTCTACCTCCAAAAACGCCCCCCCCCCAGGAGCTTTGAAAAAAATCCCCATAGACCTGAATTTTCCAGGAAACTCGGAAATAAGCCAAATACCCATATTTACCAGTATGGGTATTCGGCTTATTTTAGATTTACTGGAAAAATCAGGCCCAATAAACCTGAACCCGAAATTTACCAAATTTGGCTGGAGATCAGTTGTAATAGCAGGAGATCTCCAGCTAGTACCTGGAGGTTGGCAAACCTATCTATAGTCCTTCCTGTTTCAAAAGTGGCTCGTGGTGCAGAGGAGACCCTCTGGTAAAACGGGTTGCGGATACTGCTGTTTATGCGCAGCACCTCCCTGGATCATGACCGCGGAGTGCAAACCTGCAGGGGAAGTGTTCTGATCGAAACACGTGTACAACCCCATTGTTCCCCCCACCCCCAGCATTTTTTGGCCTCTCTGGATCCAGGCTATTGTTCCAGGTCACCCCGTCCTGCTATTCAAAGCCCTGGCACAGCTTGGCCACAAACAATGAGTGCTACTTAATAGGCAGTGGAGGGCAGGGAGGGGTGTCACCCCCCCTCCACCAGGTGGGAGGGAAAACAAACGTGGGCTCTGCTCTGGGGTGGGGGGAGGGGCAGGTCTTTATTTGGGCACAGAGTGAAAAGGGGGGAGACCGGATGCCTGCTGAGCAGAAGCAGCTGGGGGGGGGGGGCTCGAAGGTTTGGTTGTGGCTTTTGGAGCAGACAAGGATTTGTTTATTGAGCGGCTTCATTTATAGGGTTGCCAGCATCCAGGTGGAGGCTTGAGATCTCCCGTTATTCCAAAGGATCTCCAGGCAACAGAGATCATTTCACCTGGTGAAAATGGCTGCTTTGGAAGGTGGCATTATACCCCATTGAAGTCACTCCCCTCCCCAAACCCCACCCTCTTCAGGCTCCACCCCCTGAAATCTCCAGATATTTCCCAACTGGGAGCTGGCAACCTTAATAAACAGTCAAGCAGCCCAGAACTGGAGCAGGGGATCTGCAGGCCACAGCACCAGGGTTACCGACCCCCAGGTACTGGCTGGAGATCTCCTGCTATTACAACTGATCTCCAGCTGATAGAGATCAGGTCCCCTGGAGAATATGGCTGCTTTGGCAATTGGACTCTATGGCATTGGAGTCCCTCCCCTCCCCAGCCCCCCCCCTCAGGTTCTGCCCCCAAAATCTCCAGGTATTTCCCAACAGGGAGCTGGCAACCCTACCCAGCACACTCCCATGTGCATGCCACTCGCTGGGTCAGGAACAGCAGGCATAAATCAGAGGCACTCTTACATGTGCACCTGAACATGGTGTCGCAACAGTTGAATGCACATTCGGATATTTGCTCCCCTCCTCCCATCCTGGTGCTTCTAGCCATGCGTAGCAATGTGTGTCTAGTGCTGGACGAGGGCAGCTAAAGAGGAACGGGACCAACGCAGGGACCTGCTCCGCTTGTCTCAAATCCACTCCTCGGAACGTCGCCCCCCCCAACTCCAAAGGCCCTCCCCTCCCCGCCTTTTGTTTCTGCTCGGTGGTATCTAGCAATTAAAGCCGTATTTGAAAAAACTCTTGTCAGGCTGAAAGGCACTTGGCAATAATGAACCCCCAATTAATTTGCAGCAGCTGATCCGGTTGCCGCGCTCGCATTGGAGAGTCGGCAGCTTTCCCTGCCTGTGTGCTAAATATGACAATCGCGGCAGCGGCAACTGTCAGCGGAAGTCAAGTTTACCCCTAATCAGAATCTCTCTTGTGCCTTGTTAATATTGTACCGTTATTAAATATTACTCTTATCGTTCTCATTAACACCACCGTCGGTTCACTGAGCTGGATGGAGGAAGGGTCCTGATCCCCAAGGACATCCCATCAAGAAGATGTCCTTTGTGGAGATTTTATTCTTCCAGCCTCCTGCTTCTCCTCTGCCAGACACGCGCACACCTGTCCCGGCCAGCCTCCACACCTTGCAGAGAACACCAGAGGTCCCCCCAGGCCCACACTTTTTGACTGCTGGCATCCGGTCGACCTGGGACCTCCATGAGCGAAACTACGTGGTGGTGAAAATGTGTCCCAGCAAGTGTGTATGGGGGGGGGGGGCGCGCGAATGGGCAGGAACAGCCTCCCCCTTACAGCCCTTCCCATGGGGTAGCTTTCTGGGTCACGCCTACACAGAAGTGCAGCAGTTACAATGTGGTTTTTGGCACCCACTCAGTCCTAACCAACATGGTGTAGTGGTAAGAGCGGCAGACTCTAATCTGGAGAGCCAGGTTTGATTCCCCACTCCTCCACATGAAGCCAGCTGGGTGATCCTGGGCTTTCTCTACCACTTAAGGGAGAATAAAACCAGCTTACAATCGCCTCCCCTTCCCCTCCCCACAACAGATGCCCTGGGAGGTAGGTGAGGCTGAGAGAGCTGTGACTAGCCCAAGGTCACCCAGCTGGCTTCATGTGTAGGAGTGGGGAATCAAACCCGGTTCTTCAGATCAGAGTCCCCCACTCCAAACCACTGCTCTTAACCACCACACCACGCTGGATCTCAACATTCTCTCCAAACTCTCTCAGCCTCACCTACCTCACGAGGTGTCTGTTGTGGGGAGAGGAAGGGAAGGAGGTTGCAAGCTGGTTTGATTCTCCTTAAAAGGGAGACAAAGTCGGCATATAAAAAACAACTCTTCTTCAACTCGCCTTTTTTGTCCTAGCGGAGATGCCCTGCAACAGGAAAAGGGAAAAAGTCCTTTAAAGGGCTTGAAGGGGGAGGGCGCATCTTAATTACACCCTCCTCCCATATTGGCTGCGATCGGAGTATCCACATGGACGCTCTGCCTGCGGTATCCCTGTAGTTTCGCCAATGAGTCAGAATAAAGGAGCATTTTTCTTCAATCCTGCTCATGAGGAGAGATATGAGGCCCCAGGAGTCATGCCCAGATTGAGCATGAAGTCATGTGGATGCTCCAAAATACAGCGGGGACTTCCTGTGCTGCCCACATGGGGTAAAAGTCCCATTTGGAAGCAACCCACAAGGGAGAACAATCACAGCAACATTCTACAGGACGTTTTGTCCTTTCCCTCTTCTCACACCTATTTGCATGCTTAGAAACCCTCGCTGTAAAACCACTGCTATTTCTCCAGTCAAAAGACTGGGAGGCCCTGGCTTCAAACAAACTGCAGGCGTTGGACGTACTTTTGGCCTCTTGCAGCTGCTGGAGAAAGAACTGTGTGCCTGCCACCACCGGCGCTGGGTCAGTAAAAAGGAGGAGATGTAATTGTTAACTAATATGCTGTGAAGCCAGGGAAGGCGGGAACTGAGACGCCAACACACGGGTTGCCCAGCATAGCAAGCATGAAAACAAACCAAGAGGAGAGAGTGGGGGGCAAAAATTAGCACAGCTGCAACCTTGACCCACGGGGAGGGGAACGGGGACGGGACGCAGAAGCTGCTCTCCAGTGCTTGGAGCAATAATAGAACCCTCCCCGCACTCACACATGCATGCTCATGCTCAAGCACATCCACAACGTTGCTTAGTCAAGACTTTGCCACTCTTTAAGGTGTGTCCTCACTATTCCTCGGGCATCTTGCCAATATCTCTCTGCCATCCTGAGTCTTGGCCACACCAAACATCCAAGGCATTGCATTCAAGGAATTATACCAGTGTGACGTAGTGGTTAAGAGCGGCGGACCCTAATCTGGAGAACTGGGTTGGTTTCCCCACTCCTCCTCATGAGTGGTGTACTCTAATCTGGAGAGCCAGGTTTGATTCCCCACTCCTCCACATGAAGCCTGCTGGGTGACCTTGGGCTAGTCATGGTTCTCTCCAAACTCTCGAAGCCCCACCTACCTCACAAGTTGTCTGTTGTGGGGAGAAGAAGAGAAGGAGATTGTAACCAGTTTGATTCTCCTTAAAAGATAGATAAAAAGCGGGGTATAAAAACCAACTCTTCTTCTCCTCCTCCTCCTCCTCCTTCTCTTCCCGTTAAAGCCACGGGAAGCCACCCAAGTAGTGTTGCCAACCCCCAGATGGGGCCTGGAGATCTCCTGGAATTGCAACTGATCTTTAGATAAGACAGATCAGTTCCTCTGGAGGAAACGGATGCTCCAAAGCATGGACTCTATGGCATTATAGCCCACTGAGGTCCTTCCCCTCCCCAATCCCCTTACTCCCCAAGCTCCACCCCCCAAACCTCCAGGAATTTCCCAACCTGGAGTGGGCAACCCTACCACCAAGAGAGACAGGCATGGGCCAAGTATGTCATCAGGCATGGTGGGCCGGACCGCAGGTCAGGCAGCAGACTTTGCTTTAATATTAGAGGAAAGCAAACATAAAAACATCAGAAAAGCCCTGCTGGGTCAGACCCAGGAGGCCCATCAAGTCCAGCAGTCTGCACACACAGTGGCCAACCAGGGGCCTCTAGGAAGCCCACAAACAAGACGGCTGCAGCAGCATTTATCCTGCCTGTGTCCCACTACACCTCATATCATAGGCATGCTCCTCTGAGACTGGAGAGAATAGGTGCGCATCATGACTAGTATCCGTTTTGACTAGTAGCCATGGATACCCCTCTCCTCCATGAACATGTCCACTCCCCTCTTCAAGCCTTCCAAGTTGGCAGCCATCACCACATCCTGGGGCAGGGAGTCCCACAGTTTAACTATGTGTTGTGTGAAGAAATACTTCTTTTTATCTGTTCTGAATCTTTCACCCTCCAGCTTCAGCAGATGACCCTGCGTTCTAGTATTATGAGAGAGGGATAAAAGAGCTTCTCCCTGTCCACTCTCTCTTTACCCTGCATAATTTTATAGACCTCTGTCATGTCTCCCCTTAACCACCTTCTTTCCAAGCTAAACAGCCCTAAGCGTTTCAACTGCTTCTCATAGGGCCGTTGCTGCAGCCCCCTGATCAAGCACCTGTTATTTCGTTCAATATTCTGTGTTGACCATCATGGGAGCAGGGAGGACCATTTGATCCCTCTGAGTTTAATGTAGATGAGGTTGGAAGGGCCTTGTGAGCTGCAGCTCCCCTGCCAGGCCTCCTCATGCCCGTGGGCATGACCATCTCTTGGCACGAGCGCCACGTGGCAGCTACTCCCGGTTACCTCATGTCCCCATGGAGCCCAGTGCCTGCCTCCCACAGCCTCGAGAAGCCCCAGAAAGCAGGCCAGCCCTTTAAGGAATCAATTGCTGGGCCTCCTTCCTCTCCACCCCCACCACGTCCCCCTCCTCGGCACAACCGCACAGGCACCCTCTTCACCCTGTTGGAAGGTGACATTTGCTATTAACCTTATATTGGGCCATTTTGTAAATCAATGTCACTTACATTTAATAACAAGTGTAATCAAAGGAATTATGCAAATTTAATTTGATGCTTCTTGAATTATGCAAATCCTCGGCACATATAATGGCTTCTGACATGTGCCCAGTTGGAGAATGTTCCATTACCTCCTCTCTTATTACCCCTTTCATTATTTTTATTTTATTTTATTTTTTATTTTTAAACCCTGCACTCAGGGGAAGAAGGGGAGGGAGGCGGCCATCGAGCTGAGCCGAGGAAGGGAGAAGAAGGGGGTGCCGGGGGTGGGAGACCCGGCTTTGTGCTGCCGCCCCGGCTGGATCTCCCAGCCGAAATTCGTCCTGCAGGCATCCCTGTTTATTGTTATTGCTGGAGAGAGAAAGCGGCAGCGGCCAGGGCAGGGGGGGGGGTGACAACGGGGGAGAGTCATTTCCCAAGAATGGCTTCGCACACAATAATGGCGAGGGAATCTGATTCTAAATTACTGCCCTTTAAACCCCATTTCCATCTCTCTATTACCAGTCCTTGTCTCAACTGCCTAAATTATTAGAAGCGGGGGCGGGGGGCGGGGAGGAACGAATGTCAGAAAGTTTGCAGCAAGCAGAAGAACCCCCACCCCTCCCCAGGCTAAGGGCCCAGGGATCTTTCCACATGTGCGCACGAACACACACAATCCACACACCATCTCCCCTGACACTGCCTGGTGCCTACCTGAAGCCGTGCTCAGGCTGGGGACGCAACCACGATTTCCCCATCTTTGACATTTTTAGAAAGTTTTCTGCTGAGAAAAGGGGTGGGGGGGTGAGAGAAGCTGTTTCTGATGCAGAAATGCAGCCTGGCAGTGGCTCCTCAAAGTCTCATGGAAAGGACCTTCTACAGCCTCGCTGCCTGAGGCCCTTGTAGAATAAGCAGCAGCAGCAGAAGAGTTGGTTTTTATACCACAATTTTCTCAGTCTTTTTAAGCTTACAATATCCTTCCCTTCCTCTCCCCACAACAGGCACATTATGAGGTAGGTGAGGCTGAGAGAGCTGTGACTAGCCCAAGGTCGCCCAGCTGGCTTCATGTGTAGGAGTGGGGAATCGAACCTGGTTCTCCAGATCAGAGTCTGCCACTCATGTGGAGGAGTGGGGAATCGAACCCAGTTCTCCAGATTAGAGTCTGCCGCTCTTATCCACTACACCACGCTGGCTCTGTCATTGTAGGTATACAGAGGTCTTTCACGTCACCTACTTGCCTGGTCCCTTTAACTGGGGATGCCGGGGATTGAACCTGGGACCTTCTGCATGCTAAGCAGATGCTCTACCAGTAAGCCATGGCCCCTCCCCTCTTCAAAGCCGTTAAAACAGCTCACAATTAAAATCAGTCTCTACCCGGCAGAACAGTAAAAACAAGCACGAAACCCATCTCACTGCCAAAAAGCTCCTGTCTTGAGACCTGCAGGTACGTGAGGATTGCTTCTGACGCTGCTCCGTCACACAGGCCGTCATCATTAAAAGTGAACTTTGCTCTAACAGATTTTTCAAAACGCAAATTGGCAAAGGGCAAAGTTAAGCACAAAAACAGCGTCGGCTAATCAGGGCAAACACAGCTCTCCCTGTCAAGCCCCTATTGGGGGCTTGCTCGGTCCTCTGACTAGGACTTTACTGCAAAACACAAGTATGGCCAAGAATATTCTCTCCCCTGCCCCGTCCCCACCAAGAGAGGGAGCATGGATCATAAGAACACAACAACACAAGGAAGACCCTGCTGGATCAGACCCATCAAGTCCATCAGTCATACAGTAGCCAACCAGGGGCCTTCAGGAAGCCCACAAACAAGACAACTGCAGCAGCATTCTCCTGCCTGTGTTCCACAGCACTTCATAGAATAGGCCTGCTCCTCAGATCCTGGAGAGAACAGGGATGCATCATGACCAGTATTCATTTGGACTAGTAGCCATGGATAGCTCTCTCCTCCATGAACATGTCCACTCTCCTCTTAAAGCCTTCCAAGTTGGCAGCCAACACCACATCCTGGGGAAGGGAGTTCCACCACTGAACTATGCATTGCTAATATAGCCAAGTGCTCATGGAGCCTGGCTGTGATGGCCTGGTAGTTGTGCCTTTGAGAACACTGAAGACTGGATTGCACGGGAGACCCCTGGCTTGCAAGGGCTCAGGCACACAGGTTGCATGTGTGGGAAGTGTGCACTCTCACATAGGCTGGGTTACCCCCCATATCATATTCTTTGGAATCTCTCTCCCAATTCAAGGGGCCATCAGGACACAAAAGGTCTTTTGCATCTGATATGTAGTCAGGCGCAGATCCGCTCCATGCAAACCACTGGGCAGCCCTGTTGAGAGGTACGGTGCAGCACGGAGTCATCCGCAGAAGCCCCCCCCCCCCCCCTGGCCTGGCTGCAGACTCAGGAATGCTTTAGTCCTGAGAGGAGTTACTCTGTCATTAGGAGGCCATGGAAAAGAAGGGGGCTCATTTCAGAGTCAGATACAGCGCAGACATCCGATGCTCTCCTACTTGCTTAAGGGAAGGTCTGCATTGGGGGGTGGGAATCATTCCCTTCCTGTCCTGAATCTGCAAACCAAGTTGTTTCCAATTTCAATACCTTTATTGACGTACCAACTAGGTATGCCAAGTTGTTTCCAAGGGTTGCACATTCCAGGAATGGAAACAGAATGACCCCCCTGCTACCTGGCAAAGATAGATACCCTCTGGCCAGACTCTTGTTGGTGTGAAACCAGAGACCCCCGGTTTATCCCTGCCACCCTTCCATTGACCTTGCCAGATCTTTGACTTGCAATTGCAAACATTTCACAGAGGAAGCCAGAAACGGCGGATCTAGGCTTTGTAAGCTTTGGGAGAAGAGAAGGGCAGGACGTTTTCCGTCCACATGATGAGACTCGAGGATTCCTTTAAGGGAGAGAATGAAGAAGGGATAAAGGATTGCTAGCAGAAGCTCCCACCCCCACCCCAGGTCTTTACTTAAAAGGAGATTCTGTAGCTCAGTAGTAGAGCACAAGACCCCAGGCAGCGTGGTGTCGTGGTTAAGAGAGGTGGACTGTAATCTGGTGAACTGGATTGGTCTCCCCGCTCCTCCACATGAAGCCAGCTGGGTGAACTTGGGCCGGTCACAGTTCTCTCCAAACTCTCTCAACCCTACCAACCTCACATGGTGACTGTTGTGGGGAGATGAAGGGAAGGTGATTGTAAGCCACTTTGAGACTCCTTAAAAGTGAGAGAAAGTCAGCATATAAAAACCAACTCTTCTTCTTCTTCTTCTTCTTCAAGGACCTCAGCAGCAAGGCTAGAGAAGATCCTTGCTTGAGACTATGAAGAGTCACTGCCAGATGGGCTCTATGGATGGGTGGTCTGACAGGGTCAGCCTGTGACCAGGGTTGCCAGCTCCGGGTTGGGAAATACCTGGAGATTTTTGGGTGGAGCCTGAGGAGGGCAGGGTTTGGGGAGGGGAGGGACTTCAATACCATAGACTCCAGTTGCCAAAGCGGCCATTTCCCCCAGGGGAACTGATCTCTATCGGCTGGAGATCAGTTGTAACAGCAAGAGATCTCCAGGTAGCACCGGGAGGTTGGCAACCTGAGTGGGGGTGAGGATCGTAAAACAGACAATGGCAAAAATCTTTTTCAGACCTCCTCAAAAAGCTTAACCTACATGTTTTTTAAATGTTGGCCTGCGGCACAGGTGGTGTTTTGTTACTTATAACAAGATAGGAGAGTTTTCCAAGCTAGTAGGTAAAGGTTGAGCCCTACAGTGGCTCTTCTCTTAATGCAGGGCTGCACCGTTCCAAGCGGCCTAATGGAGCCCTCTCTGTATTCCTGGGTAAACATCCCCGCTTGTTGCCCGAGATGCTTACTCACAAGTAGATTCTCTCCCACAAAGGGGATCGGTACACAGGAGCATCCAATCCTGTAGTCCTGGGTGGGAAAGAGCTCCAACTTCCCAGTTCAAGTGACGGTCGGGAAACCTCCCAGCCAGCAGATCTATTTTTAACAAAACAAACAAACATTATTTGCTTGTAAGACACTCTCCATGACAGGCTGAGGTGCTTCGCTGCTTCCTCACAAGCTTGTCGTCTTGCTCTTTGCTGACACCAATGTGCGGGCGTCATTTCAGGAAGAGAAGAAGTGATCAGGGACCTATTCCTTCTCCTTGCCCTGGGAAGCAGGCAGATAGGCGCAGGGTCTGAGAATCCCTGATGTTTCGAAGGCATGTTCTCTTCGCCCCTCTTCCCATGTTGCCTCTTCAGTGGTGCAAAGACAAAGCACTTGTTGGAAATGGCACAAAATGAAGCATGCTAATATTGTATACTCAATTTGCATAGTAATGAATGATTTGCATAATAAGAAATATTGCAGTATGCAAAATATGGAAATGACGCTGCCTGGGTGCGTGGGGCGGGGGTCTGGCCACCCCAGAACGAGAATCCCAGGAGTCAGATCTCTCCAGAGCCTCATCAGATGAGTCTGGATTAGGTCTCTTGCACTTAGTTGTCTATGGATAAAAGATGTGCGGCCGGGGTTCACGTAACACCATTGTGAGGGAACGGGCGTATGCGAAGGGAACTATTCTTTCCTGAGCTTAAGAGAAGGGAGAGGGACTATAATACTATTTATAAAGCTACAAGCACTGTTGATACTGGTATTTATTTAATGGAATGAAAAATATACCTGAAAGCTCATTTGGAAAAAGATAGAAGAGTTTATGAAGGCTATGTGGGTTACAAAGATCCCCCGTCAGTAGCATTTCCAAAGGGGTTGGTCGTACTTCCCCATTTTATGACATCTTATTTCCCTCCCCCCCGCAATTTGCAATGATTCCCACTCCCCCCCACAAAAAACCCCACTTCCTTGAGATTTTAGAACACAGAGACAATTTCCCATCCCCACAATTAGAATGTGCAGGAACGTTTTCAACCTGAGCAATGCAAAAGACGGTCATCTGGAATGTCAATTTAAAAAAAAAATCCACTCGCAATTGGGAATGCACTGCTACGGTGCCATATCTGCAAGTTCTTACAGATGTCCGCATGTCATCAATTTGGTTTGTGGCAGCCCCAGAGATGTTTCCCCCCACACTTGCTCTGCCCCACTTATACAAGAAGTTCTGACTGAATAAACTCAAACTAGGCACTGGACTGTTTTATTGCCAATGAGTCTCCCAGGCTATTTCCATTGCTCTTCGAGTGCAACCCTAAACATACGTACCAGGGAGTAAATCCCATTCAGCTCAGCGGGACTTACCTCTGAGTAAACACGTTTTGGATTTGGCTGCCAGGATGCAATGTAGAAACCTTCTTTTTTCATGGAGGGGGGGGCACGGCAAACAGAAGCCACCTGCTTAGAAAAGATCTGGGAGTTTTCTCCATTGGTTTGTCTGACTCTTTTTTCTGGCAATATGAGGGTCATTTTGCCCAAAATCATGATTTTAGGGAGTTTACTCCCCCCTCCGCCCCCCAGCCTTAGACTTTGCTAGCAACCATTTCTTTGTGGTATCTATTTGGTTTTTGTGTGTGCTTTTTTGTTTCTTGTGGGGTGGGAATAAATTGCAGCAAGGGAAATGGGCAGCTCAAGTGGAAGGCAGAAAGAGAGTGAGCAAATGAAGAGAAGCCAGCAGAGAAGGAATGAAGCCGTCATCTAATTGGCCTGCAGTGAATTATTCACATGTATAATCTTTTTCGAAAATTCCTGCACAAAGCGATGCAAGCAAATGCTGTTCATGTTTAAAAGTCATTTCCATAAGTAAGTGCAATTTCTCTAGTGTTTGCCCCTGTTTAATGAAGTGGATTCTTGTTTGCATTTCTCCCAATTTCCCAACGAAAGGCGCCCAAGCGTTTGCACCAAAATTACTCCGCCCAAATTAAAACCCTCCAACACTTCCCCCCCCCTCCAAAAGAAAAGGAGGTATTTTGTGTGTCTGGAGGGGCAGGACCCGGCTTATTTTTAAAACGCCTTAAGTGCACCCCAAGATACTAATTTATTTTTAGGCACTCATTATTAAAGTGCGTGCAAGTTTCCCCCTTCCAGTTCTCTCTTCATCCCTCTCCCCCTCTATTTCTTATTTAAATGAACTTAATGGCAGTAGATGCAAATGTCTGGGAGAGGAAAATAGTTAACATTTATTTATTCTTACTGTTGTCTCTTCCTTGGCTGCTGTCATTAGAACAGTTCGCTGCATCCCATTCGCTCCCATTAGCTCTGCTATCACAGCCACCCAGCACGACGCCGGGGCCGCTCGAAGTGCTTTTCTGCGGCCCACATAGGGGCTGCATCATCATTTGCAAAGCCCTGGCTTAATGGCAAGGGGGGCGGGCGGGGGGAGAACAACCCCAGAAAATATTGCAGGCTGAGCTTGGGCAACAAAACAAAAAAAATCCCCCCCCACACACACCAAGCAAAACCAAATGCAAGGCCAACCACCCTCCTGCGCCACAGCGGCAGGAGAGGCTCTCCGCCCTCCACCTACCCAAGGAGACCTGGAGCCCCGCTTGTCATCGCTGGCCCTCCCCGGGGCCGGGAGGAGGACAGGCGCACTGCTGCCGCAACCCATTGATTCAGGCAGTGCGTTGAGCAAAGACACCAGTGGGGACTCAAAGTACTTCCAAAGGCACTCAGGAGGACCCAGAAAGGCTGGAAAGGAGTCAAACAGCTGTTGTTTGTGCGAGGAGTCTGAACACCCCGGTGCGCCGTTGCCAGGCGTTCGGCTCTCAAGAGCTTCTGGGAGCAAGATGGAGCCCACCACGAGTTCCTTCGGAGCAGCGGGGCAGGCAGACGTGGTTCCCAAGCAAGAGGAGAGTGGCGTGAGAGGCCAGGCATACTGTGGTGATCACAGGAACCAAGGACGGGCCGATCCTTCGCCTTACTTGGAGAGCTCCTGGTAGGGCAATGCCCAGGAGGTGGCGTTGCCAACCTCCAGGCGGTGGCTGGAGACCACCTGCTCTTCACCCTCATGCCACGCTGGTTCTTCTACACCACACTGGCTTTGGAGGTGCAAAAAGCAGTCAGCGGGTCCAAATATGGTCATTTAAAGGAGGATTCTGACTTAGGGTTGTACTAGCTGGAGATCTCCTGCTATTATAGCTGATCTCCAGCCGACAGGGATCAGTTCCTCTGGAGAAAATGGCCACTTTGGCAATCGGACTCTATGGCATTGAATTCCCACCCCTCTCTAAACCTCTCCCTCCTCAGGCTCTGCCCCAAAAACCTCCCACCAGTGGTGAAGAGGGACCTGGCAACCCTATTCTGACTACATGGGGGACCAAGTATAACTGATTGAATAGTTGCCAAATAGGTTAGTTCGATGACCTCACCTGTGTCGCGGGGCTACCTGCTTCCTCTGTGGCCATCAAGAAGATGTGGCTTGTCGACGCTGCAAGTGCGACGTCCCCAAATCACGGTTTGGCTCTTTAGCGTGACCAGCTACCGCGCAGGGGCAACGCTGCTCAGCACGGTGCTCTAGATGAGTAATGTAGAGGTGAAACAATGAGGTCAGGGGTCCCCAAACCTTTTCAGCCTTCGGGCACCTTTGGATTTCTGACCCAGTGTGGTGGGCCCAGCCACAAAATGGCTGCCACAGGAGGTGGAGCCAGCCACAAAATGGCTGCCACAGCTGACCTTCAGTTGCACAGGGAAGATCTTTGTGCTGTGGGGGCAGCTGCTGCCAGAGCAACGTCTCTTTAAAAAATTCTGCACAGCCCAAGGGCCAATCAGAAACTTCGCCGGAGGAAAGCCCCGCTTGGTCCTGCCCACTCTCCAAAAACACTTGGGTGGGCACCAGGTAAGGCGTCAGTGGGTGCCATGGCGCCCATGCTCACCATGTTGGGCGCCCCTGAATAAGGAGCTTGCCTCGTGTGGGAGCGAGAGAGTTCAGGCAAGGTAAATCCACCTGATGGTGGGGTTCGTGGTGACATTTGTGGCTTCCCCACTCACAGGACCTCTTTTACGCTGCTATGAACTCAAGAGGGCCACCGGCTCTGCATTCACCGCCAAAAAGTACCTCCTCGCACCTGTCGCTCAAGCATTTCCCATAGGGTTGCCAGCTCTGGGTTGGGAAATACCTGGAGAATTTGGGGGCAGAGCCTGAGGAGGGCGGGGTTTGGGGCGGGGCGGGAAGGGACTTCAATGCCACAGAGTCCAATTGCCACAGTGGCCATTTTCTCCAGGTGAGCTGATCACTGTTGCCTGGAGATCAGTTGTCATTCCAGGAGATCTCCAGCCACCACCTGGAGGCTGGCAGCCCTAGTTGTATGACACACTGGGAATTTCCCTAATCTGTATGATAAAGACCACAAAATGGAGGCGAGGGATGTTCCTAGAGTGTCAACTAATGTCAGTGAGTGACCACAGCGGGTTCAGAGTCACTTCTCCAAGGCGCATCATGGAGCAGAGACTCTGAATCCACTGCGGTCACTAACAGGCGTCTGTCTATTGGTTCCAGAAGCTGATGTGTTGGGCAGAGAATTTTCAAATACAATAAGATCAAATGTAAGCACCTGGAAATGTATATTGCAAGCTGAAGAAGTATTCGAAACGTGGAAATGTCCAGAATTCACGTTCTTGCTGGGTCCTTCTTGCCTTGCTGTGTTCTTCTTGCCTGGATCCCCTCGCTGAGTTCTTCTGCATTGGATTCATGTTGAGGTTTTTTTACCTGCAATTGGTGAAGTCACGGCGTGGTATTTTTGCATTTCCAGCAGGGAACTTTCGTATGACCGTGTTTGCAATTGTATTCTGCCCCTTGTTGTTGTATGGAATATGTGCATTACTTAGAGTGATATATGTATAGTTGAGAATTATATGTATAGCTGCATTCTATAGCAGGAAGTCTAGTATATTTGGTTGTACTACGGTATAGGTTGTTGTTATTTTCAATACAATATTATTTCATTCATCAGAGCCATCGTGCAGTTTTTTTGGTTTAAACTTCGCAGTGCTGCATTATAGGTTTTTGTCAATTTCATTAAATACCTGGAGGGTGGCAAACCTACTACCCCCCATTTCCCCCCTGCCACTCCAGTGAGTGCTGGCGGGGGACAAGGGAGCTTGGGTGGATCTTTACCCACCAACAATGGACTGAAGAAGTTGAAAATTCAAGGCGACCACACACAAAAGAATCCAGGAATTGGAGAACTGCAAACGATGGATAATTAAAATGTCCTTGGGACCTGCAAATACGCAGGGTAGGAGTCAGAATCAGATAAGGGGTTGACAGAGTGGCAAAAACTGATGCAGAGATCCCCTAACCAAAAAAGATCGGGAAGGACATTAAAAGTACTCCACTCCCATGAAATACTGAAATATTTCTGAAACGTTAAATGCAATTGGCACTGCTTTCTCCAGCGCTCCGTCGGTGTGGGCATACAGAAACAAAGCCCCACCAAAGGGAATCAAGAATAGCATTGTATTATGATACAATATCAGAACACAAAACTTTAATTAGGATTTGATATTTATTTGTACATAAGTTAGACATGTTTATGTGTACATAGGATCAGAAGTATTTCTTCACACAACACATAGTCGAATTGTGGAACTCCCTGCCCAAGGATGTGTTGATGGCTGCCAACTTGGAAGGCTTTAAGAGGGAGGTGGACATGTTCATGGAGGAGAGGGGTATTTGTGGCTACTAGTCAAAATGGCTACTAGTCATGATGCATCACATACCTGTTCTCTCCAGGATCAGAGGAGCATGCCTGTTGTCTCTGGTGCCCTGGAACACAGGCAGGAGAATGCTGCTGCAGTCGTTTTGCTTGTGGGCTTCCTAGAGGTCCCTGGTTGGCCCCTGTGCGGACCGACTGCTGGACTTGATGGGCCTGGGTCTGATCCAGCAGGGCTTTTCTTATGTTCTTATATCTTTGTTGGATGGCAGACGGAACAATGAGAGGGGCCCCCACTGGCCCTCCCTACAAGGGAGAGTCTGCAGTAGGGCTGCCGACCTCCACGGAAAGGGTCTCCTCCACGGCCTAGCAAATCTCTTTCCCGTGGCCTAGAACTAGGCTGTACCCACTGATGTCAGAGAAGGAAGAGGTGGAAAGAGGGGCTCCCTAAGGGGATCTTTCCCTTGGAGGAAAATCAGGACCTGCAAAGTGGCGTGGTGGTAGGCTAGGGTTGCCAGCCTCCAGGTAGTAGCTGGACAGCGACAGCAGCAGAGGCAAAGTGGTGTAGTGGAGGTGTTGGTGACCAAGATTGGCATAGGCCAGGCTGAGTTTGCTGGTGGGCTCGGTGCCCGGCACCACGCCAGGACTCTTGTTTCTTCCCATGCCAGCTCCTGAAAATGGAGCCATGCCGCGCTCTAGCCGTGTGAAATTGCATAGGTGCCCAGATGTAGAAGAGTCGATCCATTTCCCTCCTTCAGATTTGCAGGCCTGACCGTATCGCTCCCTTCCCCATGGCTACCTGGCCGGCAGCTGTCCAGGCAGGAAAGGGTGGCTTCTCCGCCCGCACCCCTTGGTCAGCATTCCTCTAATCCTCACCAAATTACGCTGACATTTTTGGCTCCTCTCTCTGTCTTCCTTCACTGGGGGCTTCTTCTGGTCCCTCCCCCTGGACTCCCCTGCTTGTAGGGTTCTTGATCGTTCCCAGTCCTTTTCTAATGAGCACTGCAGAATTACAGCTAATTAGGGATGTAAATGATGCTGGAGAGCGAAGGGGGAGGGCGATGCTGCTGGCTGTGAGCGGCTCTGCAGTAAAATGTTTTCAACCTCAGCAGAAAAGTTATCACAGGAGGCAATGTCAACTTCAGGAGGAGCCGTTGTGGCTGGCGGAGAGGAAGGCTCCTTCCTCAGAGGGACACCGACTCTCCTGCGCGGGGCAGCGGGGTGTGGATTTCCTGGGGCTGCTGCACTCCCCTTCTTCACCATCACCTTCACCTGCTGAGATTCCAGAAGGGCCTGTCCTCTCCTGCCAGCCTCCCCTAGAAAGTGCGGTGGGGGTCTCTCTTTTCCGGGGACCCAAAGGACTCCCGGGGGCGAAGGCAGGGGCAGGATTCCACATTAGGCAGGGGCCTGGCCTTCCTCTGGTGCCCAACTACTCCCGATGAAAGGTCTCTAGCTGTTGCAGTCCTCCTCGCACTAGAAAGTACATCAGTAGGGTTGCCAGCCTCCAGGTGGTGGCTGGAGTTTACTATTACTACTGATTTCCAGCCGATAGAGATCAGTTCCCCTGGAGAAAATGGCCACTTTGGCAATTGGACTCTATGGCATTGAAGTCCCTCCCCTCCCCAAACCCCACCCTACTGGGGCAACCCTACTGGGGAGATGCCTTGTGGTTCGGGGATAGAGGTGGAGACGTCCAATCGCGGAGGGGTTTCATTCCCTTCCAGGCCTGGGCTGCTCCGGGAGGCTTGCTCACAGCGCTAGGGTGGCCAGGTCCCTCTTCGCCACCGGCGGGAGGTTTTTTGGGGGGGAGCCTGAGGAGGACAGGGTTTGGGGAGGGGAGGGACTTCAATGCCACAGAGTCCAATTGCCAAAGCAGCCATTTCCTCCAGGGGAACTGATCTCTATCGGCTGGAGACCAGTTGTAATAGCAGATCTCCAGCTACTACCTGGAGGTTGGCAAGGATGTCCAGCTTGAGGCCAGGGCTAGCAGCGCTCCCCACCGCTGACCTCCTTCCACAGCTCATCTCTGTCTTTCAAAGACCCCTGAAAACAGGGGCTGCCTGCCTGCCTGCGAGGCTGTGGGGCACCCCAACCCCCCCCCCCCCCCGCTTCCTTCCCATGGCCGTCTGTCGCAGTGGAAACAACAGAAGTCTTCTGATAACCTCCAGATCAGCAGCCCTTCTGGTGGCCGGGGCTTTGCCTGTGGGTGGAGCGGAGAGCAGCGTCTGCCAACAGGGCTCCTGAAGAGGGCTGGTTGCAAGTTCCTTTTCCTCTCCTAACTTTCCCCCCTGATTTCTCTTTCTCCCCCACTGCCTTTGGCTTAGTGCCTCATCTCCTGTAGGCGCTCTCGGCTTCCCTTCTGTCTCTTAATTTCCTCCTGTGTCCTTTCTACCTTGGACTGCAATTTCCAAGCAGCAATTGTGGAAGCTTAATTGTCCTGTGTGCAGTGCCTCATCGGTATAAGCACTTGGGGGGGGGGGGGGTGCGGAATTGCTACTACTACTGTTAGTAGTAGAAATGCTACTCTAGTATTAGAAGAAGAGTTCGTTTTTATTCCCCACATTCTGTCTACCTTTTTAAGGAGTCTCAAAGCGGCTTACAATCACCTTCCCTCCCCCTCCCCACAACAGACACCTTGTGAGTAGGGTTGCCAACCTCCAGGGAGTAGCTGGAGATCTCCTGCTATTACAACTGATCTCCAGCCGGGTAGAGATCAGTCCCCCTGAAGAAAATGGCTACTTTGGCAATTGGACTCTATGGCATTGAAGTCCCTCCCCTCCCCAAACCCCTCCCTCCTCAGGCTCCACCCCAAACATCTCCAGGTATTTCCCATCCCAGAGCTGGCAACCCTACTTGTAAGGTAGGTGGGTCTGAGAGAGAGCAGAGAGAACTGTGACTGGCTCAAGGTCACCCAGCTGGCTTCATGTGTAAGAGTGGGGAAACCAACCCGGTTCACCAGATTAGAGGCCGCTGCTCATATGGAGGAGTGGGGAATTGAACCTGGTTCTCCAGATTGGAATCCGTTGCTCTTAACCACTACACCACATTTTAGGAAACTATTATGAATCATGTTTGTTCAGTGGGAATGTCAGCGATTGCTATTTGTGGCTGTTGTGTATCTTCTTCCAAACGGACGTTGAGGCTTTCTTTTTAGATCCTTCTAGAATCTAGTGGATAGAGTTTGATTTGGATTTGTACAATCTGGGTTTAAATCACTTGCTCTTCCATGAGCTTCTTGGGTGGCCACTGGCAGATTGCTCCCTCTGAGACTCAGTTTTCCCACTGAGATAATGGGAATAAAAAAAGACCACAATTTAAGAAAGATGTAGACAAGCTGGAACGTGTCCAGAGAAGGGCAACAAAGATGGTGTGGGGTCTCAAGACCAAGTCCTATGAGGAAAGGCTGAAGGAGCTGAGTATGTTTAGCCTGGAGAGGAGACGACCAAGAGGTGATATGATAACTATCTTCAAGTACTTGAAGGACTGTCATAGAGAGGATGGTGCCGAGTTGTTTTCTGTTGCCCCAGAAGGTCGGACCAGAACCAACAGGTTGAAATTAAATCAAAAGAGTTTCCGTCTAGACATTAGGAAGAATTTTCTAACAGTTAGGTTCCTCAGGAGGTGGTAAGCTCTCCTTCGCTGGAGATTTTTAAGAAGAGGTTAGATGGCCATCTGTCAGCAATGATGATTCTATGACCATAAGCAGATGATGAGAGGGAGGGCATCTTGGCCATCTTCTGGGCATGGAGTAGGGGTCACTGTGGGTGGGTGTGGGAGGTAGTTTGGAATTTCCTGCATTGTGCAGGGGGTTGGACTAGATGACCCTGGTGGTCTCTTCCAACTCTATGATTCTACCCCATGGACATTGTGAGAGAAACCATAGAGCATAGAACAATATTTACAAATGTGGCAACACTAGAGTAGCTCTGTGAAAAGTGTTTCCTAGAACCACATGCTCTTGTGGCCTAAGATGATGTAGTGGTTAGGAGAAGTGGACTCTAATCTGGTGAACCGGGTTGGTTTCCCCACTCCTCCACATGAAGCCTGCTAGGTGACCTTGGGCCAGTCACAGTCCTCTCTGAACTCTCTCAGCCCCACCTTCCTCACAAGGAGTCTGTTGTGGGGAGGGGAAGGGAAGGAGATTGTAAGCTGCTTTGAGACTCCTTAAAGGTAGAGAAAAACAGGGTGTAGAAACCAACTCTTCTACTGAAGAAGGCATGGTGGGGCGTGTGTGTGGAAGGCTTCCCTTCATGCAGCTGTCTACCTGCCCCTTGAGTCGAGACCTTTGACTTTGAGGTGGAATTCAGACGGTCACAGCAGAGTGAACTCTCTTGGAACCCACATTTATTTTTACAACAAAGCAATCCCAGTGATGGGGTAGGCATAGGGTTGGCAACCTCCAGGTGGTGGCTGGAGATTTCCCACAATTACAACTGATCTCCAGCTGATAGAAATCAGTTCACCTGGAGAAAATGGCCGCTTTGGCAATCGGACAAGAAGAAGAAGAAGATCCCTGCATTCCTCAGGCTCTACCTCCAAAATCTCCAGGTATGGCCCAACCTGGAGCTGACAACCCTAGGTAGGCACCTAGGGTCTCCTGTGGTCTTAACAGCTGATGTGAACGGCAGATAATTCTGCAGTTGTTGGAAAAACAGGTCCCTGATGAACCTTCACCTGTGTGTTGTGTTGATGTTAAAGACCTGCAGGGCCAAAAAACAATAATAAGAAGTAGTAGTTAGCAACTGCTCCAGATCCTGTGCTTCATCCCACCATTCTCTGGCAGATCAGCCACAGAAGGAGTAAGTGGGGAGAGGCCATGGCTCAGTGGTAGAGCCTTGGCTTGGAATACAGAAGGTCCCAGGTTCAATCCCCGGCATCTTCAGTTAAAGGGGCCAGGCAAGTAGGTGATGTGAAAGACCTCTGCCTGAGACCCTGGAGAGCCACTGTCGGTCTGAGTAGACAATACTGACTTGGAGGGATCAAGAGTCTGATTCAATATAAGGCAGCTTCATGTGTTCATGTGTGTACAATCGAAAGGTGAAATCACACTATATGGATCCTTGGTATTTCTTTCTTTTTTTCTTTTTTATAAAAGGGAACAACGCTGTAACATTTTGCAAAGAATCAACAGGGAGGCGGCGGGTCAGGCTTCTTCATTTGTTTGCAGAGTGAATATGAAAAGTGCCGTCTGCGGCCTTGAAGGGCTTCCCCTGGGAACAGTTAGTGTCCACAGTAACGAGGTCGTTGGTTTTTTATTAGGAGAACAGTTTCTGTAAAGTTAAATGTGCTGACAACCCCTTTTGTCTTTGATGTTGGGTTTCACCTCCGTCCCTCCCGCTTGCTCAGTTCCTCCCTAGCAGAGCTGGGAAAGTCTCTCCCCTCCACGCCCCCGACTTGATTTGCGCTCTGTTTTCTTTAGATACCTTGATAAGCAGACGGCCGTTAAAGGGACGGCGCTTGGAGGTGCGGGTAGAATTTCAGGGAATGTCAGAGATGGGAAAGATTAGGTTGCCATCATGAAGACTCACCCTCGCCTGCCACAAGATGCCCAGACCGCTTGGGCCCACGATTTATGATGACTATCGGTCACACAGATAATTGCCTGGAGAGAGGCCAGCAAGCCGTCCTCGATGTGGCCCAGCTGCCCGGGGAAGTAGCAACTTCCAAGCCTGTTCTGAACCATGGCAGGTTCACTGGAGGTACCTGGGGAGAGGAGAGAGGGAAACGGCGTGTGTGTGAGAGAGAGGCTCTGAAAGCCAGAGAAGAGCCACCTGCAGTTCCAACCACAGACCATCACTTTTGAAATGGTACAGTCCGGTAAGGGCTGAAAAACATTGTTTTTGTGAATGTCTAGACTGAATTCCTGCCCTGCCCTGGATGGCCCAGGCTAGCCCGGTCTCATCAGATCTTGGAAGCTAAGAATCATAGAATCCTAGAGTTGGAAGGGTCCACCAGGGTCATCTAGTCCAACCCCCTGCACAATGCAGGAAATTACACAACTACCTCCCCCCACACCCCCAGTGACCCCCCTACTCCATGCCCAGAAGATGGCCAAGACACCCTCCCTCTCGTGAACGGCCTAAGGTCATGGAATCAGCCTCTACTTAAAAACCTCCACAGAAGGAGAGCTCACCACCTCCCAAGGAAGCCTGTTCCACTGAGGAACCGCCCTGTTAGAAAATTCTTCCTAATGTCTAATTAAGAAGAGTCAATCCTGGTTAGTACTTGGATGGAAGACCGGAGAAATAAGTCCAAGGCTGCTACGCAGAGGCAGGCAATGGCAAACCACCTCCCTATGTCTTTTGCCCTGACCTGGATGGCCCAGGCTAGCTGGATCCCATCAGATCGTGGAAGCTAAGCAGGGATGGCCTTGGTTAGTCCTTGGAAGGGAGACCTCCAAGGAAGTCCAGGGTCGCGACACAGAGGCAGGCAATGGATAAAACGACCTCTGAACATCTCTTGTCTTGAGAACCCTATGAGGTCTCCATAAGTCTGCTCAGACTTGACGGCAAAAGAAGTCTGGGGATGTGACACTTCTGACTTCATCAGCAGAATCGGGGCCTTAGCCAGATTTACTCTTTCCATCCTTTTCACCAGAGACTTCAATGCTTTGCTTTAAATACACTCTTGGGTTTACATTTCAACACACAAATTCTTTGATTCAAGGGCCTTGGGGTTGGAAACCTCAAGGATAAATTTCTGATCTCTTTAGTTGAATGCTTTAAAAGGCCTCGTGTGTAAAGGCGGCATCTGGCTGGCCGAAGGGCTGTGTGCTCAAAAGCGCCCTAGAGGATGTCCGCTCGCAGAGCATCGGTTCCCATGCCCCAAACTGAAGAACAAGACACTGTGCACGTGGGTCCAGCTTAGGGTTGCCAGCTCCAGGTTGGGAAATACCTGGAGATTTTGGGGGTGGAGCCGGAAGAGGGCGGAGTTTGGAGAGGGGAGGGACTTCAATACCATAGAGTCCAATTGCCAAAGGGGCCATTTTCTTCAGAGGAACTGATCTCTGTCATCTGGGGATCAGTTGTAATAGTAGGAGATCTCCAGCCACCACCTGGAGATTGGCAACCCTACTGCAGCTGGGTTTATTAATAGCTGAGCGGCATCATCAAAACGCCGCCTTAATTTTGTGCAGGGTGTAACTAACAGGCCTCCGAAAGGGCTTCCAGCTCCACCCTGGCTCCAGACCTGGCCAGCTTTTACTACCGGCTTTGCCCCCAAAGTCTGACTCGGGTGATTATGGAGCTCTGTCTCCTGGAGATTATGATCTCTGTCTCCTGGAGATCAGTTGTAATTGCAGGGGATCTCCAGCCACCACCTGGAGGATGGCAATCCTACCATGAGTGGCTCCATGTAGGGTTGCCAGGTCCCCCTTCGCAACCGGCGGGAGATTTTGGGGGCGGAGCCTGAAGAGGGCGGCGTTTGGGGAGGGGAGGGACTTCAATGCCATAAATTGCCAAAGCGGCCATTTTTCTCCAGGTGAAATCTGATCTGATCTGATCTCTATCGGCTGGAGATCAGTTGAATTAGCAGGAGATCTCCTGCTACTACCTAGCAGTTGGCAACCCTAGCTCATGTCTTCCAAGCCTTGCAACGTAACACTTGCATTAGGGCACTAGAAATAGTGTTGCCAACCTCCAGGTGGGGACTTGAGAGCTCTTAGGTTTATAACTGATCTCCAGACTACAGAGTTCAGTTCCCTGGGAGGAAACGCCTGCCTTGGAGGGTGTGCTGTATGGCATGATACCCAAATGAGGTCCTTCCCTCCCAAAACCACCCCTTCCCCATGCCCCACCCCCCTGATGTCCAGGAATTCCCCAGCTTGGTGATGGCAACCCTACACAGTACCCTGTTCCTCAAAGCTTCAACTCGCTACTTAGGGTGAGCCACACATAGTGTTCAGCTCACATGGTCCATTGTGTTGAGGTGGGAAGACGCGTGACCTGGTTTGACCTTCAGAAAGAAACACATCTGTGTTCCGTTTCTACCAGAGCGGGGTCAGAGTTCCAGTTCCTCAGCTATAAAAGAGGTCGGGGTGAACTAGGGTTGCCACTCCGGGTTGGGAAATACCTGGAGAGCATGATCTATCTACGGTATGTGTGTGTGTGTTGTGATCTCTCCCTCCCTATGCTGAGTGAAAGAATTTCAAGAAAGTTGAGGAATGCACACCTCATTGCATTCAACACCCCCAAACAGAAGAAGAAGAGTTGGTTTTCATATGCTGACTTTCTCTACCACTTAAGGAAGAATCCATCTGGCTTACGGTCACCTTCCCCTCCCCACAACAGACACCCGGTGAGGTAGGTGAGGCTGAGAGAGCTCTAAGAGAGCTGTGACTTGCCCAAGGTCACCCAGCTGGCTTCATGTGGAGGAGTGGGGAAACCAACCCGGTTCTCCAGATTAGCCTCCACCGCTCATGTGGAGGAGTGAGGAATCAAACCCGGTTCTCCAGATTAGAGTCCACTGCTTCAAACCACCACTCTTGACCACTACATGATGCTGGCTCTCCACACCACGTTGGCTCTCCTACAAATTGTGGGAGCCTATAAATTTTGAGAAGTTTTACTCTGTTCACATCTCAGTCTTGGAGGTGTGACTAGTTAGGACCAGAGGGAGCGCTTTCCCTCTGATCAGAGTAAAGTTACCACCAGAACTCTTCTAGCTTCAAAGTGGTGTGAGCCCTTAGTTCTTACAACAGGCTGGGTGAGTGGGGGGGATATTTATTTATTTATAAGCCTGCCTTTCTGCTGAGGATCTCAGGACCCACCTTAGGGTGTATATCCCACAACCCAGATCTCTGGCATTTGGGATGAGCAAAATCTTGTTCGTCTGAATTTGAACCACGATGCCTACTAAATGCCCAGCATTGTCTGCACCTCTTGCTTCGGAGCTTGCTTAACCGGACTCATGTTATGAATGCTGCGGTGTTGAATATGGCCAGGATTGCCTCACTGGGCATTTAGGTAAAGTAAACGTGGCAGTACCCATCTGATGCCTATGAGGAGCAATGTCTTGGACATGATCTTGCATGTACAATATGGTTGCTGCCCCCAGAAAGCTGTAAGCCAACAGTACTTGCATTGTACAGAAGTCATACGCTAGCCAAAAGAGGGCACAGAGAACCCAGAACTGTTCCCTTGCAGGAAAGCCACAGATACCTGCTTCCAACCCTAAGTAGCCAGCCACAGATAGGGCTGCTGTACATTTTCCCTAAGATAGTAAGGCAGAATTTCGTTCCTAAAGTCACTGTAGGATGGGACCACAACCAGTCACTTCTGTGAGGCTGAAATCTTTATCTGCTCAACATCCTTGCCATTCATTCCCTCAACATTCCTGCCATTCATTCCCTCAATATCCCTGCCACCTGTATTTTCTGATGAAGAACTGAAACAGAGACCAGGGTCAGTGCTGTGGGAGAGTTAGGATAATGTGGAGGGAGACTCCCTGGCTCCCACACTGCCCGGCATCAGGCAAGCTTTGACAAACACAGCTTGTAGTAGACGTGACATGGATCCATGAGGATCCATGGATCCCATATGTTAGTTTCACACAACCATGAAGCTAGTATATAACCAGCCTGTGCCTGGCAGATCTGCACCAGCTTGCAGCTCACCCTTCACAGACTGGCGATAGGGCATGAAGTGCCACCTGTCCTTACCAGGGAAACGCAGTCATGAACAAGGATGGTGTTCCCAACATCCAGGGCTGATCCCCTCAGCTCAGGCTCAGGATTATATGAGCCGCAGTAAAGACTATGGTCCGTGGGCCGTGCTGTTCTCCTGGCCAAGTGAGATGTGGCTCCTCTTGTTCCACAGGGTGGCCTGAGCAGACCAGGTGCTTGAGCAGGATTGGGAAACTCCTGGAGATTTGAGGGCGGCACCTGGGAAGGGTGGGGTTTGGGGAGGGACCTCAGTGGGGGTACAATGCCATCGTGCCCACCCTCCAAAGCTGCCATTTCATCCATGGGGAACTGATCTCTGTCATCTGGAGACCAGTTGTAACTCCGGGAGATCTCCAGGCCGGACCTGGAGGCTGGCAACCCTTGCTTGGAGAGGCCTAGGCACCCTCAACGGCCACAGGAGGAGCACAGGTAGTGTTGCCAGTTCTGGGTTGGGAAATACCTGGGGATTTTGGGGGTGGAGCCTGAGGAGGGCGGGGTTTGGGGAGGGGAGGGACTTCAATGCCATAGAGCCCAATGGCCAAAGGGTCCATTTCCTCCAGGGGAACTGATCTCTGTCCCCTGGAGATCGGTTGTAATAGTGGGAGATCTCCAGCCACCACCTGGAGGTTGGCAACCCTACGCACAAGGTCAAAAGGAAGACGGTCGTGGTGTTGCTTCCTTCCCCTCTCTCTCTTTCTGTCCCTCTCCCTGGATCTGGCCCTTGGAGAGGGTCTCCCCCTGCCCTTTGTTGGCTGGGCTCCCTGGGAGGCTGCTCTGCCCTCCTCATCCAAGCAGGAAGTGTGAGGGGTGGGCTGTTTGTCGAGAGGATTTATGAGGACCCCCTCCTGCCGCCCCCCTCCCCAGCCCTCCTCTTTGGCTAATCTCCAGCACCGGGGACCGGGCTATTACTCTCCGCGGCTGCCCTCCCTTGGCCTGCCGTGGCCTTTTTTGATGCTGGGTGCCAATTTCCTCTGGTACTTTCATCAGAATTCAATTTCCTCCCTGTAAGTTAACACCAGCCAAAGCTCTCTTGATGCCTTCCGCCCCCCCTTGATGGATGAGCCCTCTCGGGGGCTCCCAGCTTGTCCATCACTGCCCGCCGGGCCCAAACAAACAGCCCGGCCCAACTCCCCCTTGCCAACAACCCTCCCTCCCTCCCTCCCTCGCTCGCCCCCCCCCCACTCTCTCCCCCTCCCCATCATTTCTTTAAGCCTCCCACCGCCTCTGTCCACACAGGCATCTCTCCCTTTTAAAACCTTCCCCCCCCCTTTTTATTTTATTTTATTTTTTTAAAACACTAACACCTCTATTCATCTTGGGGAGAAACATCATTTATTTTGCACTTCCCAGATAATTTACTTTTTTTCCCCTCTCCCCCCCCCCACCCCCTTCTACAGGAATTCTCCATTTCCCTATAAAATGAAAATTCATCTAGAATTACATCTTATGTCATCATTATGTTTATTAAGCGTGGATGATGTATATGAACAGTACTGGCTTGCTGCTGAGTGGTTAATGGTGCATAAGATTAAGCCGAGACTCTCAGCTGCGCAGCGACTCCCCTCCGGTTCCCATGTTGTAAAGGCATGCTGGGAGAGCAGAGCAACTTCCACACGGACAACCAGGTGAATACTGCTAACAGCTCGTTCTCCCCCCCCCCCAAAACATCCCCCCTTCCGCACACATTGGCACACCCCTCCCCCCCCGCCTCCCCCCGCCCCTCTTTATGGAGTCCTGGTAGGGCTGCTGTCGAGCCCAGGGTGAGCACGGCATAGGCAGCCCTCTTCTGCCAGCTAGCCCCCCAGCCCCCCACCTTCTTGTGCCAGCTAGCCCCCCAGCCCCCCCTCACAGACAAGCCTGGGTCCCCCAGCCAGCCGTCCTCCTGTCCCCCTGCCTGCCCCCCCCCTGGCAGGGCCCTCTTTGGCCAGCCCCCCCCCTCCATCCTGGCCGCGTTGCTGCAGAGCGGCCCCAGCAGTCTATGACAAAAACATTATCCTTCTGCTGCTAAACAATCCAATAAACCTCTCCACAGGGAGAAAGTTAACCTCTTGTCTCTTCGGCTGATGCCTTCCCGGCCACGTGACGGCTGCCACAGTAAATTCAAATCATTAGTCTCCTCACCCCATCAAAAAACTTCTATTAGTAATGGAGACCTCGCCAGAGACCTTCCGCGGAGAGCACTGCCTTCCCTATTCCCAGTGGAAAAATTCTGCGCGAAAAACTAATTCTACTTTTAATAATCTGTCATCAGGACTAGAGGCAGTCATAAATTATATGGGGAATGTGAGTGTGTGCGCGCCACAAGAGGGAAATCAGGGGGGAAAATCAAAGCCCAAGTTTGACAAACTTTCCTGAAGATAAATAATAACTTACAAACAGGATTAGTTGTAAAGTCACGGCCGAACGAACAGGCAAAGCCGCAATCAGCCTATGCAGAAATGGCCATTTACGGCTCCACCTGTCATTAGTTTCTCCCTCTCCCGCTGTATTTCCCCTCCTTGCCGCATCACACCTTTGCCATTGCCGGCCAGGAAGCTGATTCCTCTTTAGGTGCCTCTTATGGGCTGTTTGACTAAATGCTCATTAAAAAGCAGCAAAGACGGCTACAAAGAGAAATCTTCCCTTTTGCGGGGGTCTCCTCCTCAAGGAAAAAACTCCCAGCTCTAGCGGTTGAAGAATGCACAGACAGGATCACACCCTCCTGTTCTTTCAGCATTAATTTGTGGTTCCAGAATAATTAACCTTCCTTGGTTCCTTGCTTATCCTTGCAAATGCAGATTAGATTCAGCCCCCTCCCAGAGATAAATATGCATTATAGAACAGAGATGATCTAGTTTCGGCACTTCTTTATTTATCAGGATTATGTGGGCAAATAATGACAGCAACATTCGCTATGGTTTTGCATCAAGCTGCATCTTATACACGTTGAGTATCCCTCATCCGAACTGCTTGGGACCAGAAGGGGTCCGTATTTCGGATCTTTCCATATATTGGAATATTTTGGAATTTTTGCATATATGTAATGAGATGTCTTGGGGATGGGACCCAAATTCATTTATCTTTTATATACACTTTATACACATAGCCTGAATGTAATTTTAAGCAATATTTTTAAATAATTTTGTGTGCATTGAACCATCAGAAAGCAAAGGTGTCCCTGTCTCACCAGAATACCTGTATCAGCTGTTAAACAAGAGCAACAACAAACAAACTATCAACGGCCGGTTTTCGGTCTCCATCTACGATGCAGTCTGTACGCCGCATTTTATTTTTTTAGGTGAGAGGAAGCACGGAAAGCAGGCTGCACGGATCTGCCTGCATGCCGGCTCAAAGGGTCTGGTTTTTGGATCAGTCCGGATATGGAATATCTGGATAAGGGATACTCTACCTGTAAAACAGCCCCCAAAAATGTAAGACAAAGATCCTCCACAACACATGAACACATGAAGCTGGCTTATATTGAATCAGACCCTCAGTCCATCAAAGTCAGTATTGTCTACTCAGACCGGCAGCTGCTCTCCAGGGTCTCAGGCAGAGGTCTTTCACATCACCTACTTGCCTCATCCCTTTAACTCACTGGTTCCCAACCAGGGGTCCGCGGACCCCCAGGGGTCCGCAAGAACTAAATTAAGGTCCGCGAAACAAAGTTATAAACCCATAATAAATTAATATTTTCAATTAAAAGTTCTCTATTATAAAAATATATATTCAAATATTATTCTAAGTGTAATGTTTAACTAACAGTTATGATTAAAGTTTATTTTCAAATTCTCGGAATTTTTATTTTGAACCTTGGAGTTTCTGCACCAAACAAAAAAGTCCTAGTGGTCCCTGGTCAAAAAAAGGTTGGGAACCACTGCTTTAACTGGAGGTGCCGGGGATTGAACCTGGGACCTTCTGGCTGCTCTACCACTGATCCACGGCCCCTCCCCTTCCCTCCGTTGTCCATTTGTTAGTTGCAAACGTTAGAAGAGTCTAGCCCAGTCTGTTTCCTGCCCGTTTTAACTCAGAGGTAAGATTCACTGCTTCCCCAATGCTATTTAGCACTGTGGTCCTCTTGCCAACATGTAGAACCTTTCTTTGTTCTCTTGGGTCTTTTCTCTCCTCCCCTGCAGACTAGTGGTCAGCCTGGGGGCCTGCCTTTGTGCGGAGCGGGACCTAGTCCTTTTGGGACATCTGCCCAGTCCTTCGTTCAATATTTTAATGTTGTCCCAAAAAGAACAAAGAGCAGCCCCTCTAGAAACCTGTCGTGATGCTTTACCACCTATTATTTACTGGGGTACTTTTGTCAGTTTTGGCCTTCAACCCTAAAAATAAAGTTTGTCTCTTGTACGGCAACCACAGCTCTAATCTCAGCGTAATAACATGATTTTCAAATCCATCATAAACAGAGCTACACCCTTCTAAGAAGGAGGAGGAGCAGAAGGAGAAGAAGAGTTGGTTTTTTATACGCCGATTTTTCTCCACCTTAAGGAGTCTCAAAGCGGCTGACAATCCCCTTCCCTTCCTCTCCCCACACCTGGCACCTTGTGAGGTGTAACTCTGCTCTGCATGACACTGGTAGCCTCTGCCTTGCTTAGAATTGGCACTTGTTCTTAAATATGTGGTGGTGGAAAGTACCGGCAAGTCACAGCTGACTTATGGCGGCCCCGTAGGGTTTTCAAGGTAAGAGACGTTGGGAGGTGGTTTGCCATTGCCTGCCTCCACGTGGGCTGAGAGAGTTCGGAGATAACTGTGACTGGCCCAAGGTTGCCCAGCAGGCTTCATGTGGATGAGGGGGGAATTGAACCTATTTCTCCAGATCAGAGTCTGCCGATAACGTGGAGGAGTGGGGAATCAAACCCTGTTCTGCAGATTAGAGGCCACCGCTCTCTTAACCACTGGACCATGCTGGCTCTCGTGTTCTTAAATATACACACTAGATTATCTGTTACCTGGTCCAAAGTCTCTCTCTCTCTCTCTCTTTCATAGCTGTCTGTGAGCCTAAAGGCAGCGGGAGTGACATACAGTCATGAAAACAACGATGAATCTCACTCAACAGTAGTATTCAATGCCCTTGATCATATTTACCACACAACTGAACAGGGAGTTCAGTTCCAAGCGGCGCTCTCCTTGTGGAGCAGTCCCATGACCTCTGGCTTCACCCCTTTGAGTAGAACCTGTCCCTAACAGTTGTGATATATGATTTGGGTTTGGTAGTGCCGGATTTAAGACCTGCCTGTCTTGATGTCAAGGGGAATTTTTGCAACGGAGCAAATTGTCACAATTGAGACAGTTGCAGCCTTCTTTGTTGCCGTTATTTCTTGCCAGGGCTTGATTTGAACCCAGGCTTGTGGGTACTGGAGAACTGTGCCCTGTCTCAGGCTCCCCATCTCTTGGGCCACACATTTCCTCGACCTGACTTTCTCCACATCTGGAAGATGGCTAGAAATGAAAGGACTTAAGAACATAAGGAAAGCCCTGCTGGATCAGACCCAGGCCCATCAAGTCCAGCAGTCTGTTCACACTGTGGCCAACCAGGTGCCTCCAGGAAGCCTTCAGCAAGGCGACTGCAGCAGCATTTATCCTGCTTGAGTTCCATGGCACCTCATATAATAGGCCTGCTCCTCTGATCCTGGAGAGAACAGGTATGCATCATGACTAGTATCCATTTTGACTAGTAGCCATGGATAGCCTTCTCCTCCACGAACATGTCCTCTCCCCTCTTCAAGCCTTCCAAGTTGGCAGCCATCACCACATCCTGGGGCAGGGAGTCCCACCATTTATCTATGACTTCTGAGCCTATGCACAACATCCTTTCATCATGAGGGTGTTCTGATAGCCTAATGGAGACCCAGCTTAGAGTGGGCAAACTCGGTTAGAATCAGCCAGGAAGGATGCTTGAGGGAACATGCATAATTCTAGCCTACCAGGCAGGGTTGTTGTAAAGATAAACAGGAGGGGCACCACAATCGGTCCACAATCGGATAAATACATATTTGAGGCCCCAGCAGTGGTGTTCCTTTTTCAGGTGGTCTTAGCATAATCCTTCCATTAAAAATATTTGTGTTCCTCCACGCCCAGGAGCCCCCACCCCTGTGCCTCTCTGCCACAACAACACATGGACACAGATGCACACCCCCCCCCCACATCCATCACCGGGACAGCGATAACGGTGGCTGGCCAACCGCGTAGCGCAGACAAGGAGGAAGAGAGACGTTTCCAGAGGGGAAAATGAGGAACGGGCCCCTCCCCGGTCCACGCTCATTATAATCTTATTTACAAATGGCCCTGCCTTATGCAGGCGTTGCCGGTGGCTTCGCTGGACGTTTGGCCTTCTTGAACGTTTGGCCTTCTTGATGCGTGGCTTTGTGAGCCGGGGCCCCCTCTGACCCCTCTGCCCTCTTAGCAGTCTCCCCAGATCAAACCCAGTACCCTCCAGAGAGGCCGGACTCTGGCACTGGGCCACCTCCTGGTGTTGAGAGTCTGGGCAACCCACGCAGAATTCCCGGGCAGCGAGTGAAGGGAGCTCAGCCAGCGGGCTTTTGACCGTTGTGGGGTATTTCTCAAAGCAGAGAGGAGAAGTCCGCTAGATATAGGGTTTCTGGCTGCCACTGGGGTGGAGACTGAGGAGGGCGGGGTTTGGGGAGGGGAGGGACTCCAATGCCATAGAGTCCAATTGCCAAAACTGCCATTTTCCCCAGGTGAACTGATCTCTAACCGCTGGAGACCAGTTGTAATAGCAACCGGAGATCTCTAGCCACCACCTGGAGGTTAGTAATCAAAAAACGGCTTGCAAGTGCTAAGTAGGGAGTGTGGAAATCAAGAAAGTAGCACAAGACAATTCTTTCTATAATAAGAAGAACAAACTATAGCAATTAGTGCTATTAAGAATATGTATTGGAAACATACAAAGAACAAAATTCTGGAGCAAAAAAATATCACATAGGTAATTAAGACCCCAACTTTCAATAAGGGCTTTACAATACAAATATGAGCCCAAATTCTCAATCCTTATTCAGTCTACATAAATAATTTCATAAAGTGCATGAGTGAACCACGGGAACAATACTCAGTCCTTATAGAGTCCACATGAAATTTCATAAAGTGCATCAGTAGGTCGCAAAAGCAAGATGAAGGGCAATGGAAATCCGGTATAATTCCATTTTGTGCAGTCTTTTTCAAGCCTTCAATCTTTTTGTGCACTATTCAGTCAATGCACATAGGAGTGTACCCTTTCCTTGTATCTGGATGGCAAAGTAAGACCCTAGCTGCTGGCACCCCCTGGGCAACATTGGGGGGCGGGGCCTGTCGTGACAGCGTTGCTCCAGAGTGCTGGCATTATTTCCAGTAAAAACAGGGACGTGATGTCATTAGAGGCATTGTCGAATTTACAAACACTCCATGGTTGAGCCACAGAGTTTTTGAAAACATTCTCGAGCATCCATGATGTCACTATTATTTTTTACCAGAAATGACATCACCATGCTGGTGCAACACTAATTCTTCCATTTCTGGGGTTGCCAACCTCCAGGTAGTCCGTGGAGAAAACAAAGGCTCAGTGCTGTAGAAGTATTGGAGAACCAAAACAGCACAGAAACAATATATGCAATGCTTAATTTTATAAGTGAATAAAGTGCAAAAGTGACAATAAATATATACAATATAATACAACAAGATACAGGTAAGTAATATATCTCAATCCAGCATATTCAGGACTTGGAAACCTCTCAAGTCCATTCAGATGTAAGTTCAATAAGTCCACAAAGGAAATATTCTTCCTATATAACTACTGGACATATTGGACTTACATCTGAATGGACTTGAGAGGTTTCCAAGTCCTGAATATGCTGGATTGAGATATATTACTTACCTGTATCTTGTTGTATTATATTGTATATATTTATTGTCACTTTTGCACTTTATTCACTTATAAAATTAAGCATTGCATATATTGTTTCTGTGCTGTTTTGGTTCTCCAACCTCCAGGTAGTAGCTAGATATCTCCCGCTATTACAACTGATCTCCAGCTGATAGAGATCAGTTCCCCTGGAGAAAATGAATGCTTTGGCAACTGGACTCCATGGCTTTGAAGTCCCTCCCCTCCCCAAATCCTGCCCTCCTCAGGCTCCGCCCCCAAAATCTCCAGGTATTTCCCAACCTGGAGCTGGCAAGCCTACTTAAGGTGTGCTCTTGCACACCCCACACAACAAGGGCTGGTTGTGACAAGGGAGTTAAGCCCAACTATGCTCAGTGTGGAACGCCCTTCCTTCTCAGTGAACCCACTTTTGGGCTGCAGCAGCGTCAGGACAGAGGCCACTTAGCAACTCTTTTTAAAAGCCCGTTTTTGTGATGTAGGCATTTAAAATCTGTCAGTTGAATTATTGGGTTGAATTATACCAAAGTAGGGTTGCCAGGTCCCTCTTTGCCACCGGCGGGAGGTTTGGGGGGTGGAGCCTGAGGAGGTCGGGGTTTGGGGAGGGGCGGGACTTCAATGCCAAGGAGTCCAATGGGCAAAGTGGCCATTTCGTCCAGGTGAACTGATCTTTGTCGGCTGGATATCAGTTGAAATAGCAGGAGATCTCCAGCTACTACCTGGAGGTTGGCAACCCTATCCCAAAGTCATCCCATTTTACTGAACTCCTGGGAATGTTCAGTCTGGATGGTCGCAAGGATAAATGCTAGGGTTGCCAACCTCCAGGTACTAGCTTGAGATCTCCCACTATTACAACTGATCTCCAGCTGTTATAGATCAGTTCCCCTGGAGAAAATGGCTGCTTTGGCCATTGGACTCTATGGTCTTGAAGCCCCTCCCCTCCCCAAATCTTGCCCTCCTCAGGCTCCTCCCAAACAATCTCCAGGTATTTCCTAGCCCAGAGCTTGGAACCCTACCCATTTCCTTCCACTTTTGCCTGGCACCGGTGGGCAAAGGAGTGGGGTGGCATCTCTGTCACCAGAATAGGTGAGTAATCCCCTTCATTTTCACTTACTGAGCATGTGATAAAACAATAGGGTTGCCAGGTCCCTCTTTGCCACCAGCGGGAGGTTTTTTGGGGGGAGCCTGAGGAGGGCAGGGTTTGGGGAGGGGAGGGACTTCAGTGCCATAGAGTCCAATGGCCAAAGAGGCCATTTTCTCCAGGGGAACTGATCTCTATCGGCTGGAGATCAGTTTTAACAGCAGGAGCTCTCCAGCAAGTACCTAGAGGTTGGCAACCCTATAAAACAAACACCTTTTGCTCAGGACTGCTGGGTCAGGAAAACCTCCCATCCAGCCCACTTCCCTGGCCCCGGGAGGGGACAGATTTGTTGCACTGTGGCGTGGCATGAACAGAGTCCTTTGTTGCTCCCTCCTCAGCCTCTGGCTGCTTACAGTAATGGGCAAGCCAGAAGCAGTAGAACAGCTACTCAAAGCATTCTGTCAAGTAGCTGTTGACATTTGTGTTTTCAGAAAGGAAATGTTGCCAGGATTTTGTGTGTGTGTTTGTTTCACAATTAGTAATATTGAGAATTGCTATTTCTGGTGGTAGAAGGTTCCGAAGGTCAACGGTGCATCGTCAGGAAAGTTGTTGCTGCACAACTAATAATTGGATGCCCCGGGTTTTTTTCCCATTGTAAAAAGTACACTGGCCCAGAATCTGGTTGAAAAGGAGGCGTGTTTTGATCCAAAAGATTCAGTCTAGTTCCAACGGGTTTCGGGGCTGAGCAGAACTTCTCCAGGGGAGTAAAGGCTGGTAAATGACAGCTGCACAGGAAAAAACACACACAAAAAAAACCCCTCTTGTTCGATTCAGTGTGAAACATCCCCCTGAGCCATATTCTGATTCTTCTTTTGGCCCAAGACGTTTTATTTTAGCCTTTCCAATTCCTCCTTCACATTTTCAGTTTTCTTCTAACTGAACATAACGCAATAATAAAAAAAAAATGACTTGCAACAGCGACATGGCTGTGTCCCATAGCTTTAGCTGTGCGATTTTAGTTCCAGTTGAATATTTAATTCGGGAAATAAGATTGCTGCTGCTGAAAAGCCCGACCCAGTTTGCTGGGCCAAAAGTGACCCCTGCTGCGGGGGGCCCTCCCTTCCCTCTTGAGCTCTCTGCGTCCCCCCCCCCCTGGCATCTGAGCACCACCGTGGGCATGCATCATAACCACGTCCTTCTATCAAGTGTGGACTAAGAACAATCTCCATTAGCTGACAGGCAGGCAGGGTGATAAATGCCCTCGATGAAGGGGAAGGAATTGCGTAAAATAAAGAAGCATGTTCCAACAAGTCTTGTCAAAATTGTATTGATTTAATCATCTGCAGAAATACACATTCCTGGCTACTGTAGCGTGCACCGTGGGTGCAGTTTAGAATGGCAGGCAGGCACTCCGCACTCTCCCTCCCTCATTGGGTCCGAAGGTGATGAAGTACAAGACAAACTGCCTTCTAATTCCTTTCGAGAAAATGTTGGATCACAAAGGGCTATTCATCTCCACACCCTCCCCCCACCATTTTTGCTTTATTTAGGACTCGCGACCACGCAGGTCTCCAGGGCTTGCTCCAGTGCGCCGCTTCTTCCTGTTTATGCATCGCATTCTTTAATGAGATGCCCTGTTTTAATAGTCTACCTGGCCATGTGGAGGCATCTGGGGTTTCTGTCCTATGGTTGCCAACCACCAGGTGGTGGCTGGAGACCTCCCTCTATTACAACTGATCTCCAGGGGACAGAGAACAGTCCCCCTGGAGAAAATGGCCGCTTTGGCCATTGGACTCTATGGCATTGAAGTCCCTCCCCTCCCCAAACTCTGCCCTCCTCAGGCTCCGCCCCAAAAATCTTCAGGTATTTCCCAGCCCGGAGCTGGCAACCCTAACTCTATGGCACTATACCCCATTGAAGCCCCTCCCCTCCCTAAACCCCGCCCTCCTCAGGCTCCACCCCTAAATCTCCAGGCATTTCCCAGTCTGGAGCGGGCAGCCCTATTCTGTCCCCATTTGTGGGCTTTCCTGCAACTGAGGATTCCCCCCAGACCACCAGCGTGAGAACGGCCTTGACTTCATGGGCTGCTGCTCCCCTGGAGAAGGTCGGGGAAGGGGTTCCTTGGGACCACTGATGTGTCAAAGGGGGCCCTCATAGAAAAGACGTTGATAAAGGGAGGTGGGGTTGCACGTTCTGAACGAAAGGGGCAGGAGCACTTGACAAACTATTCCTGGCTTCCAGTCAAATCACCGTGGGCATAAATCATCTGATTAGATCTCCCTCTATGATTTCAGAGCTGCCAATATTCTCTGGCTATTTCGAAAGGTGAGATGCGAGCAACCTAAGGTGACAGCGAGACGCCAGCTGGCTGTGATCCAAGTTCTTTCCCGCTGCACCCCGTCAAAGATGTACTGTTGAGGAGGGGTGAGGCATAGGATCGGGTTGGAGGGGGGAAAGTAGGCAGATCTCATGGCCCTATTTCCTCCCAGTAACCACAACTTGCCAGATGTTCTGGGACCCCTGTCCAGGTGACCTGGCCGCTCTGCAACTGGATGTTCTGATTCATTGGCTCATCAGCTGGGATTTCCGGCACACGGCTGGTTGGTTCACAGGGGACTAACAGAATCTGGTATACGAGGAGGCTGTCAGGAAAGGGGGAGCAAGTGAAGTACCCCTCAATGGGATGAACATGCATTATCGAAACATGCTCTATAGCCTTGCCAGCCAGGAGCCGTTTCCCTGAGGCGAGGTTCTGTAATACCCCAAGAGATATTCTTGCACACGTTCCAGGTTTGAACAACTGGGAGCAGGGAAGCAGCATGTTTTGTTGTGATCATTTTCTTTTGTATCCCATGTTCCACAGGACAGCCCTGCCCTTTGGGGAAGTGGAAATTCAGTGCTTGGAGCCAGCCGGTCACTGCTGGCTGCTGCAGCTGCTGCCACCCAACCTTGTGGTGCTTGCTTGGCGGGGGGGGGGGGGGCGGGGGGCAGATGCTCTGGGCGCTTGGGAGTTGTGCTCAAGTGTGCCTGCAGGAGGAGCTGGAGACAGACTCCAGGCAGGCCGGGCCGGTGCTGATCTGTCCGGTGTGCCTCCTGAGCACCTCCACCTGCTCCTGCTTCTGGGCAGGATGGCGTCCTCCAGGGCCCCGTCGGAGCACTGAGACCCTGGCCTTTGTTCTCCCGTTAAGGATTCTGTCCCTCTGAGATGGAAGTCCTGCCCTCTCTTGAGGATCTTGAAGGCGAGAAGATTAAGTGGTTTCCAGCACAGGGTTTCAAAGGGGAGAAAATGCCTTGGCCAAGTTACTCGGTTATAAGTTCCAACCCCTCTTGCCAAGGGGGAAAAAAAACAAAATAAAAGGACACAAATCTCTTGAGAAAGTGCAAGTCAGTCAAAAAAGAAATCTTGGACCTACTTCAGAGGCTTTGCCAATAATTCATGATTCATGCGAGGAGAAATTTTTTTGGGGGGGTAAGCGCATTTCTTCATTTGCCAAGTACATCGAGAGCAGAATGTTCTCTATTGTGTAGGAACACGGCTGCATGTTGCATTCAACGAGGAAAGGTCACTGGGAAGGGACGCCGGCTCCTCTCTTATGGAGTGACTCCTCGTCCTTGCCGTGTCCTTCGGCAGAACTGCTTTTGCTCTGGAGCACACGGGCCCAGATTCCCAACGAAGCTGATGCAGGGAGCAATGCCCTTCGTCTTCCCTACCCACTTCCCCACATCTGTGCAACCCAAGTGGGCCCACACTGCTATGGGTTGGAGCCAAGTCTCTGTGGCAAAGCCTGTGATGGTGCAGGGCCCAGGGCCAAAGGGTGATGCCAGGGCTCCCAACCTCCAGGTGGTGGCTGGAGATCTCCCACTATTACAACTGATCTCCAGGTGACAGAGATCAGTTCCCCTGGAGAAAATGGCTGCTTTGGCAATTGGACTCTATGGCCCTCCCCTCCCCAAACCCTGCCCTCCTCAGGCTCCACCCCCAAAATCTCCATGTATTTCCCAACCCGGAGCTGGCAACCCTAGGTGAGGCCAGTTTTTTCCCATGTTGTTGACAGCCGGGCGTAAGTCCAGTTTCTCTCTGTTCTCTCCCGTCACGCTATTTGTAGCTTTCAAAACCTCTAAAATACACATTCCTAATCATCTCTTCTCAGCTAAGATTTGCTTTGTTGAGTTTTAATGTTATCAGTATTCACTCTCTGCCTTTTATTAGCTCCATCGGACTTAGTTCTTTAGAAGCCCCCTGTGGGCGGGGGTTAGGGTCGCCAGGTCCCTCTTCGCCACCAGCGGGATATTTTTGGGGCAGAGCCTGAGGGGGGCGGGGTTTGGGGAGGGGAGGGACTTTAATGCCATAGAGTTCAATTGCCAAAGCGGCCATTTTTCTCCAGGTGATCTGCTCTCTATCTGCTGGAGATCAGTTGAATTAGCAAGAGATCTCCTGCTACTACCTGGCAGTTGGCAACCCTAGCGGGTGTGTGTGTGTGCTGAACTCTTCCACGCAAAAGGTTCTCGCAAAGCACTCCTGTAGTTTTTTTGAGGTTTCGGCTCTCTAGGGACATGAAATCATTTTTTCATCGGTCTGGGGACATGAAATCAGAACCTGAACAATCCTTCATTTGCAAACATTGGAAATGCTTTGAATCTAGACAAAACTGTTTCTGACAATGTTTAGCGGGGAGGGGCTGTGGCTCAGTTTGTAGAGCACCTGCTTGGCGTGCAAAAGATCCCAGGTTCAATCCCCAGCATCTCCAGTTAAAGGGACCAGGCAAGTAGGGGATGTGGAAGACCCCTGCCTGAGACCCTGGAGAGCCACTGCCGGTCTGAGCAGACAATACTGACTTTGATGGACCAAGGGTCTGATTCAGTATAAGGCAGCTTCATGTGTTCATGTGTTCATGTTGATCTATGAGCCAAGCGCTTATTCCGGCACCTCATGCTGTGTGGGTTTTCCCCCACCCCCAGGCTGCTAGAGGAGGGGGGGGGCTGCGCTAGCAAAGAAAGAGAGGGACTCAGCATCTGGGGCTATGCATGTGACAGGATAACATCAGATCAGACAAGCTCCTTCTAAACTTGGGGCTTTGCGCTTCCAATTTCTGCTGGTCTTTGCAAAGCCTCACTGCTTTTGTGTGGGCTTGCTAATTTTACCAAAGCGTGGCTTCAGCATCCGGGGATGCCTGCATTCAAGGTTAGGCAGGCAGGGAGGACACATTGCTTGTGTCCACTGGTAGGCAGGCAGGGCAGGTAGACAAGGATAGAGACTAGAGCTTCACCCCCATGATAGGTAAGCAGTGTCAGGAGGGTTGCCAACCTCCGGGTGGTTGAATTAAAAAAACAACCCTATGCTGTAATGAGAGTTATATAGATAGATTGAGGTTGTTTCTTTGTTAATCACCTTGTATCGCACTATATGTTCATTTGAAATAGAGTTGTTATTTTGGCTACGTGCTGTTATTTCTTCTGAACTTCCAAGTGTGGGCTGGTCTGACTGTCAAGAAAGTCTAGATGGAAACTCTTTTGATTTAATTTCAACCCGTTGGTTCTGGTCCGACCTTCTGGAGCAACAGAAAACAACTCGGCCCCCTCCTCTATATGACAGCCCTTCAAGTACTTGAAGATGGTTCTCATATCACCCCTCAATCTTCCCCTCCCATTTGTCTCCTGTTTTTTCTTCTTTCCCAGGATGCCTTTTTGCTTAATGAGTGAATTGGTGAACCTACATTTTCAGGATATCTCCTCCTGCTGTCACTGTTTTTAAACACAATAAAGACGTCAGAGAGCCCTCTGCTCCTGGATCCAGGGTTCGTTCTTGTGCAGAAAGGCTAGCTGATCTCTCATTGTCCTTGATCTCTCTCTCATCTCCTCAGTGTGCGTTTGCTCTTTACTATCATGGCAGGGGAGGGGAGAGGGGAGGAAGCCCTAAGTCTCTGCTTCTGACTCCCTCGATCTATAACGTAGGTAGGAAAAGGCTGTAGACATTGGGGTGGGGTGGGGGGAGTCATAGCCTTTCCGTCTATTGTTTTCATCTACCTTACAAAAATAGGTTATGTAAACATAGCACCCTCCCAGAGAGATGGTCCAGAAAGTGGAAAGCCTGTCTACAGAAATGCAAATATGGACCGTCCCGTTCGGTGGGATGATCGGCTGCATTGGTTGGATGACATCCCTGTCATTCACACATCCAGCGAGTTACATTTCCCCTTTTCTGCTCCTATCTTCAGCAGCCCAGGAAAATGAAAGTAGACAACAGGGTGCTGAAATAATTGTCAGATTTGATCATTTCCAGCTACTCTGCGATGTCAAAGGTAAGTCTGTTTTTATCCAGAGCATTTCCATTACTTCTATGTGGCTCTGTTCATATCTCAATTAGTAAAGTTTCAGCTGTGCTTTCCTACTTCAGTAATTCCCATTAAACTGTACAGCTTGCAAAAGACATACGTTACAAGAATTAAGGGTTGCCCTCCACTGACTCGTAATATTAATGGTCAGCCTGTTGGATATCTTATTGGATATCAAGGTTTTCCTTCAGCACTTCCTTGTTCTTTTCACTTGGATCACTATCTGTTAGTGTAGCTTGAGGACTGGAAAAGAATTTGGGAGAGCTGCAACCTGCCCCCTGTATCCTCTCCCACGGGGTCGTTTTTGAAACTGGTGCAGAATACAGTGGCCACGTTAATAGCAGAGGTGTTTAGGGCTGACCTCTGGGGCTGAAACATCTCCCCTGCTTCCAGATCATTGCTGGGTGCCGCTCAAAGCGTCGGTGCTCCCCTTTAAAATCCTACATGGTTTGAGACTAGGGAGCCGGAAGGACCTCCTCCTCTCTTATGAACCTGCTTGCCCGTTGAAATCATCAATGGAACTCTCCCTTAGGACTGTTTAACTCGGAAAGAAGGCGGTTGAGGATTAGATAGAGGTCTATAAAAGTATGCATGGTGTGGAGAGGGTGGACAGGAAGAAGCTCTTTTATCCCTCTCTCATAATACCAATGCGCAGGGTCATCAGCTGAAGCTGGAGGGTGAGAGATTAAAAACAGATAAAAGGAAGTATTTCATTACATTGTGCATAGTTAAATGGTGGAACTCCCTGCCCCAGGATGTGGTTATGGCTGCCAACTTGGAAGGCTTGAAGAGGGGAGAGGACATGTTCGTGGAGGAGAAGGCTATCCATGGCTACTAGTCTAAAATGGATACTAGTCATGTTGCATCCCTGTTCTCTCCAGGATCAGAGGAGCAGGCCTATTCTATCGGGTCCTGTGGAGCACAGGCAGGATGGTGCTGCTACAGTCGTCTTGCTTGTGGGCACCTAGTTGGCCATGGTGTGAAGAGACTGCTGCCCTTGATGGGCCTCCTGGGTCTGATCCAGCAGTTCACTCTCCAAAGTCGCCATTTTTCTCCAGGGTTACTGATCTCTGTTGTCTGGAGATCAGTTGTAATTCTGGGAGATCTCCAGGCCCACCTGGAGGTTGGCAACCTTAATTCTGTCATTAGTTTTTGTTGTTGCTGTTTCTGTGCAGCCGTTTTTACTGCACTGTGTTGCTGCTGTATTCATATCCATTCATGCTGTTGTTTTTAGGTATTGTAAGCAAGCTTGAATGCTCATTGAAGCAGGAATACAAATAGACCTGCATGTACATTTTTGTCAATAAATGAATGTTAAAGCTAGAATGCTAGTTTGCCTGCCCACCAGAGAAATACCACACGATTCTATTATAAAGATAAACAAGGCAGACTCTACCTGTGAGCAGCGTATCATATGAACAACTTTTAAACATAACACTAAAGAAGATCCAGACATTTCAGCACCCTCCCCCATAACCCAGGCTTATTTTCAAAATTTAAAACTTTAAGCATTGCATTTTAAACATCCAGATATTGATATTTCAGTCTCTGAAAACGATTGGTGCAGGAAGACAGCGTGTGCTTCCTGAATTTCCTGGTGTCCAAAGTCACATTGCTGAAAACTATAATCTGACTGTGAAGTCTGAGTCCTAGATCCAGCTGACAAATACAGCAACTGACAGTCCGTTCTATTCCTCACAACGGTCTAGTTACCAAAAATATGAGCATCTACATGTCTTACCACTGACATAAACAAATTAATGCATTAAAAACAACCTGAATAGGAACTACAATTTGAAATCCGGACATTGGCATACAGATATTGACATTTGGAAGTCAGAATGCAAATCTATTTCAGTCCGCCACAAATAAAACAAAATAAAATCCATTCCCCAGACTGAAAGCTCACTCCAAATTCTGATCGTTTTGGACTGGCGGTAATAATCATAAACCTGGCGGGGCTATGGCTTTTCTTTTCCCTCTTATTCCATTGCTGAGTTTTTCCTTTCAGGCACATTCCTTCGAGAAGCACTTTAAGTCCCCCACCCCTTTTATATTTAAGCCGCCACCATTTCGATTCCCCCATTTATTCCCCCCCCCCCGCCCCCCGTGCACACATAGAGATTGTGGCGTGCTGCCTTTCCTCTTTTGGCGGCTTCTCTGCTTGTGACTTTACTGTATGGTGAAGTCAATCTGGAAGGTCACCTCCTTCATCAAATATTCGATTTGCATCCAAAATTGTATGTACATGAAAAATGTGGTTGTGTGTCGCACCTAGCTGCAGACGCAGATGAAATTCTGTGGAAAGCCTGGTGCACGCTAACCTTTGCAGATGGCTCAGCTATTGCTGAAAAATGGATTGCTTAATAAAGCATATCATCCGACATATTTGCTGCTTGGCTAGCCAAATAGAAGTTGTTTTTTGCACAAATTTCCTTGTCAAATTTGTCAATGTTCATGTCATTTTTGCTTTAGGTCACGGAGCAAGGTGCAAAATCTTGGCATCTTTACTAGTTGCAAGCCAATTTTGGCTATTTCTAACAATGGAGCGGATTTCTCCAGAGGTTCAGGCATTCCACTTTTATAGGGAAAAGGAAAAACTGGAGCAGTAGAAAGCAGCGGAATTAAAAACAAACAAACAAACAAACCCCAAACTGGTCCGCTGGTGAGATGTTTTCTTTTCTTTTGAAAGGAAGGATAAATATTTGCACTCACATTCAAGAATTCTGTTGAAGAGACAGTGGTCTTTTATTAATTTCTTAAAGGAGCCTTTTATCCCATAAAATGACTTATTTAGTTCAGCTGGGTAGCTTCAGAGGGGTTTTGCTGCATGTAGATTATTTGCTTGCCTGCACAGAAAATGTATTCCTTTGCACGTGGATGTTTCCGGGACGGAAAGGGACGAAGAGGACATGTTTCCATCGTAGTTCCCAGGTAATTTAAGAACACCAGAAGAGCCCTGCTGGAACAGACCCGGGCCCATCAAGTCCAGCCGTCTGTTCAAAGAGGGGCCAACCAGGTGTCTCTAGGAAGCCCACAAACAAGATGACTGCAGCAGCATTTATCCTGCCTGCGTTCCACGGCACCTAACAGAATAGGCACGCTCCTCTGACACTGGAGAGAATAGGGATGTATCATGACTATTCCCCATTTTGACTAGATGTGTTAATATGATTCAGCCAGGTTGATGTTTATGACAGTTTTGGCTTTTCCTTTGATGCTGTGGTTTCACCCCAGGCCGGAGGTGTTTTGTTTTTTTTCTTTTTCTGATGGACTTTCCCTGGCAAGTAACTAGTCATTTGGCTTCTGACTGCCCAAACACTCCCCATTACGCTGTGTTTCTTCCCTTCAGGTTTTGACTCACCTCACACCTCTGCTACTCAGGGCACTGAGAAATTGTCGCGCTTCCATGTGATGTCTAGTTTGTTCATGAGTCATCCCCAGTGTAAGAGGTTCCCGGCCACATTGGGGCCATTAATTATGCATCCTGTGGGGTGGATCTATGATAGTCGGGACTCTCCTGATACAAAGATGGGATACAACTTGATTAAGAAGAGGCTGGCTGCTCCAAGATCAACCAGGTTGGCAGGTGATGTGCTGCTGTTGGTGTACCCCACATCATAAGAACATAAGAAAAGCCATGCTGGATCAGACCCAGGCCCATCAAGTCCAGCAGTCTGTTCACACAGGGGCCAACCAGCTGCCTCTAGGAAGCCCCCAAACAAGACAACTGCAGCAGCATTTATTCTGCCTGGGTTCCACAGCACCTAAGATAACAGGCATGCTCCTCTGATCCTGGAGAGAATAGGGATGCATCAGGACTAATATCCATTTCGACTAGTAGCCATGAATAGCCCTCTCCTCCATAAGCATGTCCACTCCCCTCTTAAAGCCTTCCAAAATGGCAGCCATCAACACATCCTGTGGCATGGAGAAAAGCCCTGCTGGATCAGAACCAGGCCCATCGAGTCCAGCAGTCTGTTCACACAGTGGCCAACCAGGTGCCTCTAGAAAGCCCAGAAGCAAGACGGGTGCAGCAACATTCTCCTGCCTGTGTTCCACAGCACCTAATATATTAGGCATGCTTCTCTGGTGTTGGAAAGAGTAGGTATGCATCATGATTAGTATCCATTTTAGACTAGTAGCCTCCATGAACATGTCCACTCCCCTCTTCAAGCCTTCCAAGTTGGCAGCTGTCACCACATCCTGGGGCAGGGAGTTCTACCATTTTAACTATGTGTTGTGTGAAGAAATACTTCCTTTAGTCTGATTTGAATCTCTCACCCTCCATCTTCAGCCATTCACATTTGTCCTGATAAAGCTGTTTCAGATGCATCAGGTCAGTGTTTGTTTCTGCACTGCACATATTTCGTTAGCCATTTTAATTATCGTCATTATTATTTCCAGCTACAGATTGAAAATGTTGCTAGGAAAACTGTCGGGAACAAGAAGAGTAATGCCATCATGTGACTTAGCAACTGGCCAATGCCTGTAGGCCAGCTGACCTCCTGGCTAAGACACATGATGCTGCGGTAGGTCGGCTGACCTTACATGAATGTTGGATGTGGACAAGGTGGAACATGTTCGGAGGAGGGCAACAAAGGTGGTGAGGGGTCTGGAGACCAAGTCCTATGAGAAAAGATGGAAGGAGCTGGGTGTGTTTAGCCTGAAGAGAAGAAGACTGAGAGGAGACATGATAATCTTCAAGTACTTGAAGGGCTGTCATAGAGAGGAGGATGCCGAGTTGTTTTCTGTTGCCCCAGAAGGTTGGACCAGAACCAACGGGTTGAAATTAAATCAAAAGAGTTTCCATCTAGACATTAGGAAGAATTTTCTAACAGAGCGGTTCTTCAGTGGAACAGGCTTCCTCAAAAGGTGGTGGGCTCTCCTTCTCTGGAGGTTTTTAAGCAGAGGCTAGAGGGCCATCTGACGGCAATGCTGATTCTGTGAACTTGGTAGATCATGAGAGGGAGGGCAGGAAGGGTTGCATCAGTGTTTGGCTCTTGTGGCCCTTTCTTACATGCCAACTGATCGCCACTTTGGGGTCAGGAAGGCATTTTCCTTCAGGCCAGATTGGCCAAGGATCCTGAAGAGTTTTTTTTTTTGCCATCTTCTGGGCATGGAGTAGGGGTCACTGGGGGTGGGAGGGGAGGTAGTTGTGAAGTTCCTATGATTCTATGAATGCTTTCCAGGATTTGAAAATACTGTGATGAAAGTTCTACCAATTATGAAAAGTGAGAAATCTGCAGAGAGAGAATTGTGCAATAGAAAATGTTGCCCAGATGTGTGGAATTGAAAAAACTCAACTGAAAGAGCAGCTTTTGAGTCTTCTGGGCACAGATGTTTGGATTAGGAGAAGGTAGATATTATAGACCCCTGTAGATGTCCTTCAAAATGGATTCTCAAGATCTTTTCCCATGGAAGATATACATTTGCATTTCTTTTAATTCTTCTGGGTGCTTTCTCTCCATCTTCCAAATTATGGTTATGTTCATGAATATTCCAGTATATGCCTTTGCAACTGCTTTGATGCCCGGTGTTTGGTCCTTGGTACTGCTACCATAAGCTCAGCTATTGAGGAAGCATTCCCTTCTCCAATATGCATTTTTCGCTCCGGCAGCCAGGTTCCTTTCAAGGGGAAAAAAAGTTGGATGGCGGGGGGTGGGGGGGCTTTCATTCATCTGGGCCACTAGAAGGGAGCTTTTGTTTGGAAGGCATTCTTCTCTGTTTGCTCTCTAGCTGTTGTTTTTTGTTAGCAGGTGCATATTATTCCCCCTAGTAAGTTTGCACTGTACCATTTTTAAAGGTCTTGTTTGGTACCCGACGCTGCCTTCAATAAAGCCAACATGAGTGATTAATAGCAAAGTCTCTGCCATTTTATTATTAATAGCAGTGTGTTGACTCAATTAAATCCAGCCTGCTTTTTTTGGCAGGCCTTTGCAATTATACATATCATTATGGGCAGCAGCCCAAATGCATCCTGGGAAGAGACCAGAACTCCACATTAACTTTTCCTGGCGCTCTCAGGACATGCTGGCAACTCTGCCATGTATCTCTCACCAAGCCAAGACGCGCGGCGATCTCAAGTACGGACGAGGGGAGCTGGTAATGGGCTATTGTGCAACGTGTCCGGATCTAGTGCTTCAGTAGGACTTCAAGCTCCTTTGCCAAAGTTGGATGGAAATTTGAGACCAAACTCTCCCTCCAGCGCTGCATCCTACTTCCTTCTGCCCCAAGTCTCCAGCTGTAAAAGAGAGCAAGAGAGAGCGGGTTGGGTGTGGTGGGTTGATCAAGGCTGATCCTGCTAGAGGGTGCTCATAAATATATCCCCAAGGCATTGCCAAGAACAAGGGCACGAGGGTGGTCTTTTTGTGACTCTAAGCTATTGAGATTTCCAAACTATTGAGATTTCCTCCACCTCTTTGGCATCTGGAGTGGGACTGGAAAGAAGTTGGCTGGGTTCTTGCCTGCTGCATTGTAGAAGAAGAAGAAGAAGAAGAAGAAGGAAGAAGAAGAAGAAGGAGGAGGAGGAGGAAGAGAAGAGGAGGAGGAGTAATAGTTGGTTTTTATACCCTGCTTTTCTCAATATTCTGACCCGAGGCAGATCCCCAGAGTATTTCCAGTCCCGCCATCTGAGATCTTTTAAACTTGAGATGCCGGGGACTAAACCTTTCACAGGCTATGCATGCACTCCCCTCACCCCTGACTTTGGGCTTCATGGAGCTCCACAGTACTGGCCCTGAGAATATCCAGGGGAATATTATGGATCACCACAAATTTTTACATTTAAAAGGTCTTCATAAGCAACATCAAAGTACCATTTCCTTACTTGCTGTGAACAAATGCAAACCCAGTAAATTTTTTAAAAAGAAAAGACAGAAATGGATTCCCACACAATCCCAGTCACAAGCCCCTAGAAAGAAGAAGAAAAAGAGTTGGTTTTTATACCTGTTTTTCTCTACCTTTAAGGAGTCTCAAACCGGCTTACAATCTCCTTCCCTTCCTCTCCCCACAACAGGCACCTTGTGAGGTAGGTGAGGCTGAGAGAGTTCAGAGAGAGCTGTGACTAGCCCAAGGTCACCCAGCTGGCTTCATGTGGAGGAGTGGGGAATCGAACCCGGCTCTCCAGATTAGAGTACAGTGCTGCTAACTGCTTCCTTCACCCCAGCAATGCAGTGGGTAGGAAGTTAAAGAGGCTGGTATTGACAGAATTTTGAACACACAACGCTGCCTTATACTTAGGGTCACGGACCTCTAGGTACTAGCTGGAGATCTTCTGCTATTACAACTGATCTCCAGCCAATAGAGATCAGTTCACCAGGAGATGCTAAGCAGGCCTGCTGTTCTCTACCGGACCTTCTTTCTAGCATCTCTCAGCGCCTTTCTATGGCACACACCACGGAGTATTGTTTGCACTGGCTCCATCTTCCAACAATCCATTACGGTCGGAGGACATTCTGCGCCATCCTTCACAGCTTGGACTGGCTGGCTCCACTGATGCTCTCCATCTGGTTCGTTTTGCTGGCATGAGGCTCTTCCCAGCTGTGGGACTCTTCATAATAAGGGCAGGAACGCTCACATGCTTTGTCTGCGATCCCCGTTTGTCTTTGTTTTGAGAGCCAGCTTGGCATGATGGTTAAGAGCAGAGAACTCTAATCTGGAGAACTGGGTTTGATTCCCCACTCCTTCATATGAGCAGTGGACTCTAATCTGGAGAACCGGGTTGGTTTCCCCACTCCTCCACATGAAACCAGCGGGGTGACCTTGGGCTAGTCACAGTTCTCTCCAAACTCTCTCAGCCCCACCTGCCTCACAAGGTGTCTGTTGTAGGGAGAGGAAGGGAAAGTGATTGTAAGCCACTTCGAGACTCCTTAAAGGTAGAGAAAAACGGGTATAAAGACTACAGCTTGCTTTTGAACTTAACTTCTGACTTTTCAAAAGTCCATTATGGTAGGAAAACCAGCATTTGTACAGCATTTAGTTGTGGCACTTTGATACCACGTAAGAAGAAGAAGAAGAAGAAGAAGAAGAAGAAGAAGAAGAAGAAGAAGAAGAAGAAGAAGAAGAAGAAGAAGAAGAAGAAGAAGAAGAAGGAGAAGAGGAGGAGTTGGTTTTTATACCCAGATTTTCTCTGCCTTTAAGGAGTCTCAAAGCGGCTTACAGTCTCCTTCCCTTCCTCTATCCATAGCAGACACCTTGTGGGGAAGGTGGGGCTGAGAGAGTTCAGAGAGCTGTGACTAGCCCAAGGTCACCCAACAGGCTTCATGTAGAGGAGTGGGGAAACCAACCCGGTTCTCCAGATTAGAGTCCACCACACTTAACCAGTATGCCATGCTGGCTCTCTGATTATGAACATGATGCAAGTTGAACTAGTGAGTGACTTAGCATCCTTCTTCCCAGTAAATCTGGCAATGTGGTACAGTGGGTATATCTGGGGAAATGTGAAGACTCATGATGTCATCCCAGGGATTTATTTGAGGAAAAAAATATGGAAAACAAAACATTGCTTCGGAGTCTAAAGAATGTATAGACTAGAAATACTAATGAAAGTCAGCAGTGTATAGTTGGCATTGATTGTTAAATCCACAATGTCAACAGGTTAATGCATATTTGAATGCTATATTTTATATATATATTTCAATTATCATATTCTACAGTAAACTGTCTTGATTCTCAGTGAAAAAGACAGATATAAATAAGGAAATAAATAAATAAAAATAAAATAAAAATGGCATGCCAACAGAAATTATAGGTCACTATATTTATTTGGGGGGGGGGGTGGTTTAAAAGCAACAGCAGGGCAACGCCTTTATTGGGACCAACCAAAACATCCCAAAATAAAAAGCATACTTTCAAGTTCACCAGAACACTTTTTTCAGACCGGATGTATTATAAACACAAACAGTCAAACAAAGAACTAAAAAAGTAGTGGAGACCAAGATTATGTTGAGCATGGAATAGCGGAAGAGCCTTAAAATGAGGGAGGTGTATTAAGGGGCTGGATTAGGGAAGGCGAGAAAAAGATCTCGGTTTGCAGCAAAGGCCGCTTGGAGCAGAATGCCATTGTATCTTCAAAAATCCAAGTGCCAGCTGCAATTTGGATCTGTTTACCACCCCAATGGGAACATATACTTCCCATAGAAGGCAGAGAACAGAAGTCCAGAAAGGGAGCTCTCTAGGGTTGCCAGTCTCCAGGTGATGGCTGGATACCTCCAGCTATTACAGCTGATCTTCAGGTGACAAAGATCTGTTCCCCTGGGGAAAATGACCGCTTTGCAAGGTGGACTGTGGGGCACTGATGCCCTTCCCCTCCCCAAACCCCTCCTCAGGCTCTACCCCCAAAACCTCCAGGTATTTCTCAACCCGGAGTTGGCAACCCTAGAACTCTTTGGCATTTGTTCCATTTTTGAATAAGGAGACAAGTCAGGCTGTTAAGATGGAACGTGTGCGTTTGGTTTTGTTGGTGGTGATGCACTTTACAATTCCTGGTCTCCGTGAAGAGACGTAACAGTATTTGCTCACTCTTCTGGCCACAGCGCTGCTTTTGTATTATGTTGCATATTGGATTTATTGTTGTGCCTTTTATATGTACGGCTACATGTACATTTTCAAGGCAGGAGTGGGAAGGGGAAGGACCTCTGCTCTAATGGTCCAGTGGAAGAGGGGCTCCCCCCAGGTATTTCCCAACCCAGAGTTGGGGAGCCAGCATGGTGTAGTGGCTAAGAGTGGGGGTTTGGAGCGGCGGACTCTGATCTGGAGAACCGGGTTTGATTCCCCACTCCTCCACATGAGCGGCGGAGGCTAATCTGAAGGACCGGGTTGGTTTCCCCACTCCTCCACATGAAGCCAGCTGAGTGACCTTGGGCTAGTCACAGCTCTCTTAGAGCTCTCTCAGCCCTGCCTACCTCACCAGGTGTCTGTTGTGGGGAAGGGAAGGTGATTGTAAGCTGGTTTGATTCTTAAGTGGTAGAGAATGTTGCCGTATAAAGACCAACTCTTCTTCTTCTCACACTGAAATCTGCACTGACGCCATCTCGGGGTAGCAGAGCTGAGCCTGAAAAACTTTACACCCTGGCCTCTGCCCCCCCTCCCCGCCTCCCCTCCATCCCACCACCTCTGCAATCCAGCCTAGAGGCCAGGATTCTTCCCCCATGATCACCTCCTGGTTACGGAAGAGCTCCTCCGCCCTCCAGCACAGGCTGCCCTTGTAGTGGCGACTCATCAGACACGACAGAGCCATGTAAAATGTCAGTGTGTGTTTGCCATTAATCAGCTTTAAATTAATAACACATTTCCAAATATACCTCGAGCCTTGAGTCTCTGCGCACCGCCTTGGTTAACATAGCTAATCAAAGCTCTTCCCCCCTCCCTCCCTGCTTCTCTTCCGCTGCTGCAATTAGCAACCTTTTGCTCACTATGCAGAAGTGAGTTTTTTTTTTTTAAACCATCCAATTATTAACATTGGGCAGCTTTGCCGGTCCTCTGCTTCAGCAGCGTGAGCACTTAGGGGTTTTTTCCCTTGACGAAGAGAACGGGCTCATCTAGAGTTGGTAGTAGGCAAGGACGCTGCTGACATGGACAGAGAGGTTGTTGAGAGGCACCCTGGTTGCAGTGGATGAGTACAGATCCCCTGGGCCAGATAGTATGCATCCAGGAGTGCTCAAAGAACTTTCTAGAGAGTTTGCAGAGCCCATGTCCATCATCTTCCAGACTTCCTGGAGGACAGGAGATGTGCCACAAGACTGGAGGAGGGTGAACATTATTCCAATCTTCAACAAATGGAGGAAGGATGACCTAGGAAACTAAAGGCCAGTCAGTCTGACCTCTGTCCCAGGGAAAATATTGGAACAGATTTTTTTTTAATATTTTTTTTATTTTCTACTTAAATCACATTCAGTTCCATCATTCAATTTAAGATAATTGTACAACATAAACAATATTTATCTAAATATAAATTCTAACTTGTTGACTTCCCCTCTCCCCTCTTCTATCTATTTGATATCTCTGTTCTCCCCTTTGTATTTAAACTCTCATTCATTATAGCATTTCATTTATAAATTTAATTACATATCTTTTCGACTTAAAATCTGAATATTAACATTAATATTATTTCTAGTTTAATCCGTTGAATTAGATCAAAACATAACCTTTTATATTTCCCAAGTTAAATTCATTTACACAGTATGTTGTCCATGCCTCCCATTCTCCCACAAATTCCATATTCTCCTTTTGATTTACTAATGCAGTAAGTTTAGCCATTTCTGCTAGTTCCAACATTTTATTAATCCAGTCCATCTTATCCGGTGTCTCAGACAATTTCCATTTTGCTGCTGCAGCTGTAGTGGCATATATCAAAAAAGATCTCTGAGTCAGTATAGATTCCAGTATGATACTTAACAACATCATTTCCAGAGTTTTAGGGATGTTTTGTTGTATTATCAGTCTTAATTCATTATAAATCATATCCCAAAAGTTCTTGGCTTTTTCACATAGCCACCATACATGATGAAAAGAACCAACCTCATCTTGACATTTCCAACAATTTGGTGACATTGTTCTATACATTTTAGCTAACTTTTTTGGTGTCAAATACCACCTGTAGATCATCTTGTAAATATTCTCTCTTAATGATTGTGAAAGTATATATTTCATATCTCCTGACCAAAGTCTTTCCCATCTATTCAAAGGAATGTTATAACCCAGTGTCTGTGCCCAAGTTATCATCGTAGGTTTGATTTGATCTTGTTCTGTACAGTACCTGCATTTTGTGCTGTTCTTAGATATTTTCACACCTGAAGCAGAACAGTGTGGTGTAGTGGTTAGAGCATCGGACTAGCATCTGGGGGAGACGCAGGCTCAAATCCCCAGTCTGCCTGGGAAATTTGATAGGTCCGATCAAGGATAACGCACTGGAGATCAGGAATTATTTTAACAGCTTACTATTTAATGGTACCAAGTTTTAAACAGTACAAAGCTGGGATCAAATCTCTCCAGCCCAAAAGCTAAAGAAAGAATCACACTGCTGTTCTCCTAGCATCAAGCTTTATACATTTCTAACAATGGATTTCAATACGATACAATCCTAATTTTTTCATGCTGTCATCCTTAACAAACAATTCTGCATTAAGCCAGTTCTTTAGCTGAATGTGAAGTTCTCGTTACCAAGATAACACACTAGCGAAGCACAGGAAAGCCGGCACTGTTTGGCAATATTGCAACTTTGAGGAATGTTAGTGTCTGTGTAAGCTTTATGCAAACTCAGTTTGAAGAGAGAGAAAACAGGAGGAAGGGGGGGTGATTGTTGATACGCATTTACCTACATGGGTGTCACGTCTAAAAAGGAGGATTCCTGCACCTGTTTATGTACACAGGGGCAGTTCATAGTGTCACAGGTAAAATACCTTTATTGTGCGCACTTCACAAGGGTAACCTTGGGCCAGTCACACACTCTCAGCCTAGCTTATCTCACAGTGCTAGGGTTGCTAGGTCCCTCTTCACCACCGGCGGGAGGTTTTGGGGGCGTAGCCTGAGGAGGGCAGGGTTTGGGGAGGGGAGGGACTTCAATGCCATAGAGTCCAATTGCCCAAGTGGCCATTTTCTCCAGGTGAACTGACCTCTATTTGCTGGAGATCAGTTGTAATAGTGGGAGATCTCCAGCTAGTACCTGGAGGTTGGCAACCCTATACTGCTGTTGTGAGGATGAAATGGAAGGGATAAAATTGGGAGGGGAGAGAAGATAAAATGGAGGAGAGGAGAATGTTGTAAGCTACTTTGAGCCCCTGTTGGGGAGAAAGGCAGGGTATAAATGTGGGAAACAAACAACCATCAAGATGGCTCTCTTCCCCTTTTCATTAAAAAAATCCCCCCAGAAGAACACGAACAGAGATGGCAACTATTTTATGGAAGATACACAGTGAATTCAAGTTAGAAATAAAGGATATGTAGATAAGATTTTAGGTATCTGTAAGAATAGACATAATGAGAAGTGGTTTTGTTATACTATGATTTCTATGAACTGCCACAGACAAATGAAGTAAAAATTAGACATAAGGTTGAAACAGAAATTTGATAGATAAGATAGAGAAAAAAATGTATAAGATAGAAGCAAAAAAGAGACAAGAAAGTAGAAGACCTGTCCAGGACGCTGACCCAATAAGATCGGTTAAATTTACCCCCCATCTGGTTCTTGTAGGTTATCCGGGCTGTGTGACCGTGGTCTTGGTATTTTCTTTCCTGACGTTTACCCCCCACCCTTCCCCCCTTCTTTTTCCTTCTGTATCCTAAATAAAACCAATAAAATATTTTTTTAAAAAAATCCCCCCAGCATTTGGGAAAGCAAGAAAATGGCTTCCTCAAATAACTGGCTAGTGAGAGTTTCAATACACTCATGGGTCTTCTAGGCATGTTTCTGACCGTCAGCGGCTAGGGCTGCCAACCTCCAGGTAATAGCTGGAGATCTCCTGCTATTGCAACTGATATCAAGCCAACAGAGATCAGTTCCTCTGGAGGAAATAGCCGCTTTTGCAATTGGACTCTATGATGTTGAAGTCCCTCCTCTCCCCAAACCACGCCCTTCTCAGGCTTCACCCTGAAAACCTCCCTCCGATCGCAAAAAGGAACCTGGCAACCCTAGTCAGCAGTCACCTCCCTCTTCCCCTGCGTTTCCCCTCATTTTCAAATTCGAAATAAAACAGGTCTCTGAAAAAGCGGGCAAAATGCGGGGAAATGCGGGGGGGAGAGTGAGGCGACCTCTGACAGTCAGAAACGGCATGCAGAATCAGCACAAAGGCCCGAAGTCGTCAGAGGGGTGACGGCGAGTGAAACAGCCATGCATAAAAGGCCAAAACTGACGAAAAATACTTCACTCAGAAGTCACCAATGACCACTTAGGGGAGAGGCCATGGCTTAGCGGTAGAGCCTCTGCTTGGCATGCAGAAGGTCCCAGGTTCAATCCCCAGCATCTTTAGTTACAGGGACCAGGCAAGTAGGTGATGTGAAAGACCTCAGCCTGAGACCCTGGAGAGCCGCTACAGGTCAGAGTAGACAATACTGACTTTGGTGGACCAAGGGTCTGATTCAGTAGAAGGCAGCTTCATGGGTTCTCTTTGAGCAGCATCCTTGCAAATTCAGTCAACGGTTGGACTGTTTTTGTATATATTCTCTTTGACAAGTAGTTGTGTGTGTTCTCATAGACTTATTGTTGTACAGCACTGTGTTTGTTTGTTCTTTGTGTTCACTATTAGTTCACCATAAGTAAACATTTCTTGCATTGTGGGTTAAGCATTTTGTGAGCCTTATGCTCTATTTTTTGTATGAAACCTCCAGGTACTAGCTGGAGATCTTCTGCCATTACAACTGATCTCCAGCTGATAGAGATCAGTCCACCTGGAGAAAATGGCTGATTTGGCAATTGGACTCTACGACATTGAAGTCCTTCCCCTCCCCAAACCTCTCCCTCCTCAGGCTCTGCCCCAAAAACCTCCCTCCAATGGCAAAGAGGCATCTGGAAACCCTATGGCAGCCCTTGTGATGCTTGAGGCGGCTCACAGTGGCCAGGAAAGTTCTGTGAGGTCACCCTGGAGACGGCAATTGAAGCCATATTATTCCCAGCAGCCTTCAGCAATGGAGCAGGTAGAATCAAGCTCTGGAGCTCTGGAGAATCAATGGAGGCAGAAAAGTGTGGGTGGGGGAAAGGAAAGAATGAATTGAAAGCAGGAGCATCAAAACTACGGCCTGGGGCCATCACCTGCCCCCCCCCCCAAACCTCTTCATTTGGCCCCCAAAGGTCCCCTCTGCTCAGACACCCCCAGCCCTGTTCTACCTCCTTCCTGGATAGGGTTGCCAGCTCCAGGTTGGGAACTACCTGGAGATTTTGGGGGCGGGGCCTGAGAAGGACGGGGTTTGGAGAGGGGAGGGACTTCAATGCCATAAATTGCCAAAGCGGTCATTTTCTTCAGGGGAACTGATCTCTATTGGCTGGAGATCAGTTGTAAATGTGGGAGATCTCCGGCCACCACCTGGAAGTTGGTAACCCTATGCCTGGAGTTTCACATCAGCCTGAGTGGCAGCATTGGGCTCCTCTCTACACGGACCCCCCCTTCCTCCTAGTGCTGTGCTGAGACCCAGCAGGCCCTCTCAGTAGGGAGGGTCAGCGACCGGTCCAGATCCTCGATGCTGCCACAGCCTGCTTGCTTCGGGGCAGCTGTGGAGAAAACATGGGGCAGACCTGGCCCCCATCCTCCATGTAATTTCGCAGTGGGGCTCTCGGAAGAAAATGTTTGGATGCCCCTGAGTTGCAGGAACACTGGGGAATCTTTCCCGAATCTGCCCCCCAGGGAGAGCTCAGGCGCATCTTCATGAATATGGTTGCCAACCTCCAGGTACTAGCTGGAGATTTCTCACTATTATGACTGATCTCCAGCGAATAGAGATCAGTTCACCTGGGGAAAATGGTCGCTTTGGCCATTGCACTCTGTGGCATTGAAGTCCCACCGGTGGTGAAGAGGGACCTGGCAACCCTAGGAACTGATCTCTGTTGGCTGGAGATCAGTTGTAATAGCAGGAGAAAAGGGCCACTTTGGACATTGGACTCTATGGCATTGACGTCCCTCCCCTCCCCAAACCCTCCCCTCCTCAGTCCCCACACCAAAAATCTCCAAGTATTTTCCAACCTGGAGCTGGCAACCCTATTCATGAGGGGGTGGGGGAGTAAAGGGTGTCTAGACACCAAAAACCTGTTCCCTGTGCTGTTCAGTAATGGCTTGTCCTGTGGCAAAGGAAAATGGGGAAGGCGTGGTGGGCATTTGCCGGTCAAGAGGGCCCTGGCAAAGAGCTTTTGCAATGACCCCCATTGCCCCACATCTACCCCCATGTCTGATGGCTGCACTGTGAGCTTCTGAAGGTGATGCTGAGTCTTTGTTCTGAACCCTGCAGGGAGATGAGAGGAGACTTCCTCGAACAAAGAGGGTTTGGCGAGCATTGTTTGCCCGTAAAATACATGGCTTGCCAGAAGGTAGGTGGTTGGGGAGAGGGGTGCCATCCTCCAGGTGGGAAACAAAACAAGAAATAGTGTTGTAAAATAGCAATATATAACTAAACCAAAACAACACCAGGCTAAAGAATCAAAGCATTTATCAGTATATATTTATAAATATAACAACAGGCATAAAGAACCTATAACTTACTATGAAATATAAATCCCCTAGATATACAAAGAAACAACAATCCCAATCCCACTATGAGGTATAGAAATAACAGCAAAGTCAAGTAGGATGCATCACATTCTGCGGGAGGATGTCAGCAACCAGAGATCACCAACACAGACAGTTGGGTGAAGTCCAAAAGAGATAGGGAAATCCACAGGAGATCAGTTGATGAGACGGGCATTCCAGATACTGTGTAGAGTCCCACTTTCGCTGAAGGCTTCATCAGTCATGGATCCCTTCTTGGTGTCAGCAATTTGCTTTTAAATCAGTAGATCCCTTAGTGTATCCACTGTCTTTCTTTTTCATATATGCACAGCACTTTCTGCAACAATTTTCACGACATGGCTGACCTTCACGATATACTAACCTCCGGGTGGGGCCTGGAGATCTCCTGGAATCGCAACTGATCTCCAGACTGCAGAGATGAGTTTCCCTTGAGAAAACGGATGCTTTGGAGGGTGGACTGTATGGCGTTATAACCTGCAGAGGTCTCTTCACAAACCCTGCCCTCCTGAGGTCCCCACCCCATGAATCTCCTGGAATTCCCCAGATCCAGAATCGGCAACCCTCGGGGAATATTCTGGGGATTGCCTCCTGCTCACACTTCAGATTGAACCTTCTGGGGGTATTGGTTCTTGTAGGTTATCCGGGCTGTGTGACCGTGGTCTTGGTGTTTTGGTATCTGGGGGTATATTTCAGCCACGAAGCCCACATCCTCTTGATTTCAGACTCCACCAGGATTATGAATGGCCTTTGCTTGCTTTGGTATTTCCCACTTTTCTCTGGTGAACGGGAAACCTTTCCCAAAGTTTGTTTTTCATCATTAGAGAAACACGAGAGTAAAAAGACAGCAAAAAGAAGCTATGCTCTCAAGTTCAGTTCTTTCTATCAGAACATTCTGCTTCAAATGGGCAACAAAACTTCTGGGCATCTTCAAGTGAATTAACACCTAACTAGCTGTTCATTTTTGAGGGATTGGGGGGGGGGGAAACCATTCAGCTTTAATGCCCCAGGCATGAAAGGTTAGGATTGATTTCCAGGTTACAATATTCCCCTGTACTCTGCAAGTGTTCTTTGACACATTTATGTAAAACAGAAATGCCACTTATGTGGGTGTTAACTCCTAAAACATTTTTTTCTTGTGTTATGAATCCTCTGGTTTCCACTTGTGTCCCGGGTTTCTACGGGGGTTACCACACTTTGTATTCCCAGCGATATATTAAGAGTTTGAAAATGTTGTAAAACACATTGGCTGTTACCGCACTAGGTATTCCCAGCAATGTATTAAGAGTTTGGAAATGTTATAAAAAATACTGTTCGCACTTTGGCCCCTTTAGCTGGGAAGACGTCTTCCAACCATTTTTTAGCCGTAGTATCCAAAAACCCTTTTAAAGCGATATTTTTTATAACATTTCTAAACTCTTGATACATCGCTAGGAATACCTAGTGCAGTAACAGCCATCGCTTTAAAAGGGTTTTTGGATACCATCGAAATACATTACAGGACAAAAGAAATTGCGAGGAAAATGTGGAATGAGTTCTTCATTAAAGTCTCTAGTCCCAGATAGACTACTCTGGGATTGAAATGACAGCTCCCCCCCACAGAGTTAGGGTTGCCAGGCCCCTCTTTGTTACCGGTGGGAGGTTTTTGGGGTGGAACCTGAGGAGGGCAGGGTTTGGGGAGGGGAGGGACTTCAATGCCACAGAGTCCCATTGCCAAAGCGGCCGTTTTCTCCAGGTGAACTGATCTCTATCGGCTGGAGATCAGTTGTAATAGCAGGAGATCTCCAGCTAGTACCTGGAGGTTGGCAACCCTACCCAGAGTGGAATGACGGCCCCCTAGGAAGAGAATCGGTGCTTGGGGACTGAAATGACGGGTGGGCAAAGAGAGGCTACGGGGGGGGGGGGAATCTTGTCATCCCATCTCTTTTTCGTACATCCCTTTCGAAGTGTCCCCCCCGCTCTTGCAGGAAGTTCTCATCTCGTGGGAGGACTGCAGTCTGGCCTCACAGAGGACACGCACAGCCAGCACGGCCTGGATAAGCACGAAGAGCTCTGTGCATGAGCAGAGGCCAGATGGCCCCACCAATCAACAGAGAAGACAGGCCGGAGAGAGGAAGAGAGAGGAAGAGGAGGAGGTGGGGCCAGCCTAAGTCCTTCCCCTCTCACCACCAAGGCCACTGGAGCAGAGCTGTCCCAGCTGCCCTGAGATCATTGACAAGTTCCCCCCGTGTAGTTCTGGGCTGCTTCATCACCGTTCTCATGATCATTGCAACTCCACGAGATGAGATCTTGCATGGAGCCCCAGACCGAGGAAGGTTGAGGGTTAGGGTTAGGGTTAGGATCTGGCTGGTTGATAGGGGATCAAATACTTATTTCCCTCATTATAATGCACATCAATCTCTGACTTTTGTCTCCTGGGTTTCTGGGGGTTTTCCTGTTGTTATTCTGTCTCTCACAGCTACAATAGACCTACCATTAAAATTATGGACTGGTCATTTCTTCGTCAGAGGGCAAACGGGCAAATTCAGCAGGGGATCAAATACTTTTCCCCCTCACTGTATATATTATCAACAACATCTTGTACATCTTCGAAATTAGATGATCTTTGTTATCCAATAACATTTGTTGTAAAGTTGATTTATCTTTAGTAAAACCTATTTTCATATCCTGTATATATACAGATTTTATCTGATGATATTGAAACCAAGTCAGATGTTCTTTTAGGTCTTCATGATCCTTTAAAGTAAAGTAAAGGTCCCCCATGCAAGCACCGGGTCATTCCTGACCCATGGGGTGACGTCACATCCCGACGTTTCCAAGGCAGACTTTGTTTGCGGGTGTGAGAGATCCCCCTCTCTGAGTTTGCTTCTCCAAATCAGTTGCTCAGACGTTGATACAGAAACAATAGATTTATTGAAGCCTTCAGGAGATGAGACAGGCACAGGTAGAAAGTTGCAAGTGAGGGGCTATACGGGTTTACAGAATATATTGACTCCAGGGCACTGGGGCACTGGGGTTCACACTTATTGTTATGGGAAGTTACAAGCTTGGCATAATACAAAACATCAGACGGATCCCAGGAAGTCTGGTGCGGCTATCACACTTCCAAGGCCGCACCGGCCTGAGGGAGTACTGGCAGGAAGAACAGCGGGGGGGAAGATACATGGGCCATCAGGCCTGGCGCCTGAGACCAGAAGGTGTGAACTGCTTTTACGAGTTCACTGATAACACCGCAGGTGATGGAAAGCAGAGACACAAAGACAGAGACCCTCACATTCTGCCCCCCTTAAGGCCCCCCTCCGGGAGGACGAGGCTTATCGGGATAAGCGAGGTGGAATTCTCGGACCAAGCGAGGAGCTGCCATGTGGGGTGCGGCCACCCATTCGTCATGAGCGGAGCCAAGGTTTTTCCAGCGAACAAAGTAAAACAGTTTCCCTTTCTTCCATTTGGAATCTAAAACCTTGGATATTTCCAAATGGGTATCCCCTCCTACTACGGTAGGAATCTCATGAGCGGGAGGGGGGTGGAACTGGGGAGCTGCTACATAAGGTTTGAGGAGGCTTATATGGAAGACTGGATGAACTCCCTTGAGTGTCTTAGGGAGACTCAGTTCCACGGTAACCTCGTTGATTACTCTGGTAATGGGGAAAGGTCCTACATAACGGTCGCTCAGTTTTTTGCAGGGGCGAAGGGAGCGGAGGTTTTTGGTGGACAGATAGACTTGCTCCCCCACCTTGAGTTCCCATCCCGGAGACCGGTGTTTGTCTGCTTGTTCCTTGTACTTGCTTTTGGCCCTTTCCAGATTTTTGAGCAACCATGGCCAGGTGGATTTAACCACCTGAATCCACTCCTGAAGATCAGGGGTAGACTGGAGCTCTGGCGAGACGGGGGCAGAACCGAAAGGGCCAAAATCCGTCCCGTATATAACTTGGAAGGGACTAAAGCCGGTAGAGGAATGAGGCGCATTGTTGTACGCATATTCGGCAAATGGCAGCAGGTCGACCCAGTCGTCCTGGTGGAAATTTACATAGCAACGCAAATAACATTCTACTACCGCATTTACTCGTTCTGTTTGACCATCCGTTTGGGGGTGATAGGCGGAAGAAAGGCCCTGTTCCTCCACTCCCATTAACTTTAGGAAAGCCCGCCAGAATTTGGCAACAAATTGGACCCCCCGGTCGGAGAGGACCTTCCTCGGGATCGAGTGTAGCCTGAGGACGTGCGTGACGAACAATTTAGCTAAGCCCTGGGCTGAAGGAAGACCTGCACATGGAACGAAATGAACCTGTTTGGAAAAGAGGTCTGTGATAACCCAGAGAACCGTTTTCCCCCGACTTGGAGGTAGGTCGGTGATAAAATCCATGGCGATGACTTCCCAGGGACGGGAGGGGTTCTCAAGCGGTTTGAGAAGCCCCGGGGGTTTTCCCATCCGTTTCTTGGCTGTGGCGCAGGTGGGGCAGCTGCGCACATACAACTCCACATCAGATCTTATACCGGGCCACCAGAATTGCCTTCGAACCAGGTGAAGCGTTTTTACGAAACCAAAATGACCCGCTAGCCTGGCCCCATGTACAAGTCCCAATACTTCTTTGCGAAGGGAAGATGGGACATAAAGCTTCCCCCCTTGCACCCACCAAGTGTTGGTTCGTTCCAAGCCAGTGGGGAGGAGATGGTGCTCCTCCTCCTGTAAGGAGGCGTCCCGGAGTCGCTGTTGGAATGCTTCCGGGATACCTTTGAGCGTAGGGGGGGTCTCCGGCTGGCGGGCTTGGGATCGGGTGGTGACGGCCAAGCCAGGGACTTCCCCTCGCTGTTCGGGAGTGAACAGGGAGTCGACGGGGCGATCGAAATCGTTGCGATACTGGGGAAGTCGTGACAAAGCATCAGCTAGGGCATTTTCTTTGCCAGGGACATGTTTGAGGGTGAACCGGAATTTTGCAAAAAATTGGGCCCACCGAATTTGTTTGGCATTGAGTTTTCTAGCTCCCTTGAGAGCCTCAAGATTCTTGTGATCTGTGCACACTTCGAACGGCAGTTCGGCCCCCTCCAAGAAGTGTCTCCATATGGTAAGGGCATGTTTGACCGCTGCTGCCTCCTTCTCCCAAATGGCCCAGTTGATTTCGGACTGGGAAAACTTCTTGGAGAAGTAGGCGCATGGCCTCAACCGTCCCCCCTCATCCCTCTGCAATAGGGCCCCGCCCATGGCTACATCCGAGGCATCCACCTGCACCACGAAGGGCTTGGTGCAATCCGGGTGAGCCAAAACGGGTTCGGACGAAAAAAGTAGCTTTAAACGTTCAAAAGCTTGCTGGCACTGGGGGGACCATTGCAGACGGGCTGAGGGGAGTGCGGCGCTAGCCCCCCTGTCCTTGGTACGCAACAGGGCAGTGAGGGGAAGCGCAACTTGGGCAAAGTTGGGAATGAAATTCCGGTAAAAGTTGGCAAACCCCAAAAACTGTTGAAGTTGGCGGCGGGTAGTGGGGGTTTCCCAGTCCCGCACCGCCTGGACCTTGGCGGGGTCCATTTCCAACCCTTGGTGGGAAATCACATACCCCAGAAATGTAATAGAAGGTTGGTGGAATTCACACTTGGACACCTTAGCATACAGTTTGTGCTCCCGCAGCCGCTGGAGCACTTCTCGCACTAGGCGCACATGTTCCTCCATGGTCTCAGAGTAAATAAGAATGTCATCGAGAAATACCACCACCCCCCGAAACAGTAAATCATGCAAAACTTCATTAATTAATTGCATAAAGACACTCGGAGCCCCCGAAAGTCCGAACGGCATGACCAGGTACTCAAACATCCCAAAACAACTGGAAAAGGCCGTTTTGGGTTCGTCTCCTTCTTTGATGCGAATGCGGTGGTAGGCTTCTACCAAGTCCAGTTTGGTGAAGATTCGGCCCTCCTTTAATTGTGCTAGAAGGTCAGGAATAAGAGGGAGGGGGTAAGCATTAGACTGGGTGACTGCGTTCAGTCTGCGAAAGTCAATACACAGTCTTAAATCTCCCGTCTTTTTCTTTACAAAGAAGGCTGGGGCTGAATAAGGAGCCTTGGAGGGGCGTATGAAACCCCTCGCCAGATTGACATCCAGATAGTCTCGCAATACAGTCTTTTCACTAGGGCTCATGGGGTAAACCTTTCCCTTAGACAGTTTGCCGTCCCCTACAATCTCGATGGCACAGTCCGTATCTCTGTGGGGAGGCAGTTCGTCGCACTCTCTAACATCGAAAACATCAGTAAACTGCGAGTACTCAGAGGGTAATTGAGGAGAGACTGGGGCGGGGGACCCTACCAGTGCGGCGGCTGGAGTTCTGAGTACCCGTTCCTTGTCATGCAACCCACAGGGGTTTTCGGGGAAGGAAAGCACCCGTTTAACCCAATCAATGGAGGGATTGTGTCCCCTTAACCAGTTCATCCCTAACACCACCGGGGTTACAATAGGGGCGATGGTGAAATACAACCGTTCCCAATGTTCCCCCACGGACATAATCACGGCTGCAGTTCTGTGGGTCACAGGGCCCCGTTTAAAGTCACTCCCGTCCATTTGGGAAAAACGGAGGGGTCCCGGAAGCCGCTTGCGCCGGACACCCAACTTCTTGGCAGTTTCCTCATTTATCATGGTGCGGGCACACCCCGAGTCGACCAACGCGGGGACCTCTAACGGGGGACCCCCTTTGGGTAGGGACAGATGAACACGCACAAATACATTGTCCTCTTGGGCGCTTACCATCGGTGGAGCTCCTTGCACAACGATAGGGACGGTCTGCTGCGGAGCCCCCTCTACAGCAGACCGACGGCGTTTTTTGCCGGCTGTTCCCACTCTTCCTCCTCGCTGGAAGAGGGGGACGGGGTGGTGGCTTCCGGGGAGCCGTCCGAATCAAAGACGGTATTTGTAATCCGGGACCCCGATGGGACCGTAGAGTCGGATGCCCCATCCTGGGGGCGCGCGTGGAGAGCGGAGGGTGCGCCGGAGCGCCGGCTCAGTGGTCCACTTCTGCGGCGAGGCTGGCTGTCGGCGGCCGGTTTCGTCGGCTCGGCCTGGGTTTGGCGGGGGGGGGTCGGACGGCCTGAGCGAGAGGGGCACTGCGATGCAAAGTGACCTTTTCCCCCGCAGATCAGGCAGACGCCGGCCTCGAACCGCTTGCGGCGTTCCGCGGCCGAGAGACCCCCGCCACCCCCTTGCCGGAGTTCCCGGCCACGGTCACCTCGGGGCCTGGGGTCTCGCCCAAGCCGTTGCTTGGACAAGTTCAGGAGTTGTTTGCGATTCTCGATGTCAGCGGCATGGCGAACCCAACCTTCCACATCCGGGGGGTTCCCTTGCATGAAGGCCCAATGTTGGAGGTCTGGGTTGAGACCCTCCCTGAAACATTGTACCAAGGTAGCTTCACTCCAGTCCAGAATTCGGCTAGCCAGTGACTGGAACTCACTTGCATACTGCGCCACCGACTTAGTCCCTTGGCGCAGTTGCATCAGGGAGGCTTTAGCCCGCTCACCCAGAGTCGGGTCCTCAAAACGGTTTCGGAGTGCTACCATGAACTCGTCCAGGGTTCGCAGCACCGGCGAGCGGAGTTCATACTGCAACACCATCCAGGCAGCCGCCTCCCCATGCAGTAAGGAAGCCACGTACTGCACCCGGGACTCCTCAGAAACGAAGGTTCGGCCTTGTTCCCGCATAAAAATGTCTACTTGGACCATGAAAAAGGTCAACTGGTCTCCCGACCCGTCATACGTGACTTTCAGGTCCCGACGGGCCGGGGGGGCAGGGGTTGCGGGCGGAACTACCGGCGCCCCGTCTGGGGGAGCACCGGCTGGAGGTTGCAACTTCAGCGCATCTAGGGCCGTGGCCATCTCACCCATTACGCGTTGCATGGTCTCCATCTGCTCCTGCATAGCCCGGCGGTCTTCCTGCCACTGCTTCCGTTCTTCCTCCATGAGGGCCTCTTTGCGGGCCGGGTCCCCTTCGAGTCCCGTGCTGGGGAAGGCCAACCGGCGATCCTTCGCCGCAGTCCGCGAGAGCGACCAGCCCTTGGGAGAGTCCAGCCAATAAGTAAGCCCCCGGGGACGTTCGTCCCGATCTTGGTCGGGGGCGCGACCCTTCGGTTTCTTTGGCTTGGCTCCCTCCTCCTTCGGGTCCGGCTTCTCCGGCTCGTCCGGTTCCTTGGGGGCATCGGGGTTAGGGGTGGTGTCCTCGTCGGCTGACATTCTGTCCAAAGCGGTACAGCTGCAGTCCGAGAGGCAAGGACTTGCAACTTAATGTGAGAGATCCCCCTCTCTGAGTTTGCTTCTCCAAATCAGTTGCTCAGACGTTGATACAGAAACAATAGATTTATTGAAGCCTTCAGGAGATGAGACAGGCACAGGTAGAAAGTTGCAAGTGAGGGGCTATACGGGTTTACAGAATATATTGACTCCAGGGCACTGGGGCACTGGGGTTCACACTTATTGTTATGGGAAGTTACAAGCTTGGCATAATACAAAACATCAGACGGATCCCAGGAAGTCTGGTGCGGCTATCACACTTCCAAGGCCGCACCGGCCTGAGGGAGTACTGGCAGGAAGAACAGCGGGGGGGAAGATACATGGGCCATCAGGCCTGGCGCCTGAGACCAGAAGGTGTGAACTGCTTTTACGAGTTCACTGATAACACCGCAGGTGATGGAAAGCAGAGACACAAAGACAGAGACCCTCACAGCGGGGTGGTTTGCCAGTGCCTTCCCCAGTCATCTTCCCTTTACCCCCAAGCAAGCTGGGTCCTCATTTCACCGACCTCGGAAGGATGGAAGGCTGAGTCAACCTTCAGCCGGCTACCTGAAACCTACTTCCGTCGGGATCGAACTCAGGTCGTGAGCAGAGCTTTTTGACTGCAGCTTAACACTCTGCGCCACGGGGCTCCTATCCTTTAGGGCACAATTATTGCCCTCCCATAACAATAGGTCCTGGTATGTTACAAATTGAGATGGTCTCAGTCGTAATGTTAATATTTCTTGTGTAGAGATCCATAGAGGTGTTCTGGTTTCTAAAAGATGTTTATAGCTTAACCAAGTTTTTATTAAGGAAGATTTTACAATATGATGTTGAAAAGCCGTATGGTTTTTAAGTTTATTATACCCTAAGTAACCATGCCAGAACAGATTTTAAAGGGGTCAATTTGCGAACCTCTGATGGACAACTTGGTGATCCAGGGGAAACAGCACGGATTTGTCCCCAACAGGTCCTGCCAGACCAACCTTGTTTTCTTCTTGATCAAAGTAACAAGCTTACTGGATTGTGGGAATGCCATCGGTGTTATTTTCCTGGATTCCAGTAAAGCTTTTGGCAGGCTTCCCCATGATGTTCTAATGGGTAAACTGGTGCACCTCAGACTAGACCCTAGGATAGTTAGGTGGATAGGGAACTGGTTGGAGAACCGCACCCAAAGAGTCGTCATTAATGGCATTTCATCTGATTGGAGGGATCAGGGTGCCGCAGGGCTCGGTTCTGGTCCCAGTACTCTTCAAAAATTTTATGAATGATCTGAATGAGGGGGCAGTGGGACTTCTCATCAGATTTGCAGATGATACCAAATTTGGAGGAGTAGCAAACACCCCAGAAGATAGAGATAGCATTCAACGAGATCTGAACACACTGGAAAAGTGGGCGGATGTGAACAGGATGCAATTCAGCAAGGATAAGTGCTGAGTTCTACATCTGGGTAACAAAAAGGAGAAGCACGCATACTGGATGGGGGGGGATACACTTCTGGGTAACACTGGGTGTGAACAAGATCTAAGGGTATGAGTGGAATGTAAACTGAATATGAGCAGTCAGTGTGCTGTAGCAGCAAAAGAGGCTAATGTGGTCTTGGGGTGTATCAACAGGGGCATAACATCCAAATCCCAAAATGTCATAGTCCCACTGTACACCTGGAATACTGTGTGAAGTTCTGGAGGCCTCGCTTCAAAAAGGATGTGGACAGAATGGAGCGGGTACAGAGAAAAGGGACAAGGATGGTCAGGGGCCTGGAGACCAAGTCCTACGAGGAAAGGCTGAGGGCCTTGGGAATGTTAAGTCTGGAGAAGAGGAGGCTGAGGGGGGACATGATTGCTGTCTTTAAGTATTTTAAGGGTTGTCGCTTAGAAGAGGGCAGGGAGCTGTTCCTGTTGGCAGCAGAGGAGAGGACTCACAATAATGGGTTTATATTGTGGTAAGAAAGGTGCCGGCTGGATATTTGGAAAAATAATTTTACAGTAAGAGTAATTCAGCAGTAGAATGGGCTGCCTAGGGAGGTGGTGAGCTCCCCCTCACTGGCAGTCTTCAAGCAGAGGCTGGACAAGTACTTCAGGGATGCTCTAGGCTGATCCTGCATTGAGCAGGGGGCTGGACTAGATGGCCTCTATATGGCCCCTTCCAACTCTATGATTCTATGATTTGTGGTTAGCTCCACCTTCTGCAGCAGTCAGATTGTAGCTGTGCCCACCACCCTCTGTCAGAATTCCAGAGGTGCCCACAAGCTCAAAAAAAGTAGGAACCCCTGATTTAGATATTTATGTCCCATTTGTCTTACCAACTTGGATCCTAAGTGGCTTACAATTCCTTTATTTTATCTGTACAACAACAAGTAGCATGAACATGTACACAACTCTGTGTGATCCACACACTTGTGAACACTCACAATCTCTGTGAAACAACTTCTAACACTCAAAAATAAGTCTAGGCTAATGAAACTATCTCAACCCTTTATACCTAGACAAGAAGGGGAAACAGGCTAGAATAAAACTGATGGTCAACTGCGTATATATTTAAATCTGATGAGTTTTCCAGCCTGCCTCCTGCCTGCTCTGTCTTTCCTTCAGAAGTAACATGTATTGGATGGGTACATGGGTTCTTGACAGTGCAGGGTAAAATGAACAAACTGTTTAAAGAACTGTACTATTTTAAATTGATTAAGACAACAGATCCCACATATAACAATACAATATCATTCTGGCAGTGAGAGATGCTAAATAGCACTGTAGAGACCTAGAAGAGAGCAGGGCTATCCACGGCTACCAGTCAAAATGAATACTAGTCATGATGCATACCTATTCTCTCTAGTATCAGAGGAGCATGTCTATTATATTAGGTGCCGTGGGACACAGGCAGGATGCTGCTGCAGTCATCTTGTTTGTGGGCTTCCTAGAGGCACCTGGTTGGCCTCAGAGTGAACAGACTGCTGGACTTGATGGGAACTCCTGGGTCTGATCCAGCAAGGCTTTTCTGATGTTCTTATGTTCTAATGCCTGTCTTTCTCTCACAGAGGAGCTGCTGAGCTTTTCCTTATTTAGGAAATAAGTTCTTTAATGTAGGATGACACAATTTAATTCTATATGGGAAAATGATCTACACAACCCTTTAATATTTAAATTAATGACCAAGTTACTTTTTAAAAAGGGCCATTTATGAGAGGGAAATTAGTTAACATAAGGGAGACCTGCGACCAGATTCCCCCCTCAGTCATTTTTAGTACAATCCAATGAAGAATTACTCCTGTCTAAGCCCATCGAAACGAATGAGCTTAGACTGGAGTAACTCTCTTTAGGATTGCGCTGTTTGTCTTTCAGCTTACCTGCTTCTGAAGCTGATCCACCTCCGAACATCTCTTGCCTTGAAAACCCGACTGGGTCGCCATAAGTCATCTGGGACTTGATGGCACTTTCTGCCTCCACCAACCTCTGAACACTTATGTAGCAGGATAAATGTACTAGGTATTTGAAAGGGGGGGGGATGGAACCAGTTCCCTCAAGACGCTGTGCCTTTGTATTAAAGTACAGACATGGAACTGTAGTTGATGCAGCAACAGAAGAGGGTTAAACATAGCTCAGTTCGCCACATCCCCTTTTTCTTCTGCAGGGGCTGCTTAGTGCCAGCATGGTGTAGTGGTTAACAGTTGTGGTTTGGAGCGGTGGACTCTGATCTGGAGAACCAAGTTTGATTCCCCACTCCTCCATATGAGAGGTGGAGGAGAAGGGATTGTAAGCCGGTTTGAGTCTCCCTTAAGTGGTAGAGAAAGTCGGCATATAAAAACCAGCTCTTCTTCTTCTTCTTCTTCTTCTTCTTCTTCTTCTTCTTCTTCTTCTTCTTCTTCTTCTTCTTCTTCTTCTTCTTCTTCTTCTGCCTGCTTTTGTGTGTTCCTTCCTTTCTGTAGGATCCAGTTCTGGGCCACATGGGAAGCATGGCAAAGGATGGCTTCCTTTACATGTTCACAGCAGGAGCTACTGAGTATTTAAATGCAGGGCTTGTATGGGTTGTTGTTGTTTTTTAACCGTTCAGTTGGTTCTGTTCAACTGCTGTCCCCAATAAAAATTCACTTACTCTCCTGCCTTTGTCGTTCTGGTATTCACTCGATTGTGTAGTTGTGACTTTCCTGCATTGTGCAGAGGGTTGAACTAGATGACCCTGGTAGTCCCTTCCAACTCTATGATTATATGATTCTAAGGTAGGCAGCAGGGATTCATGTTTATGTCAAAGCCATGCGTGTCTCAGTACACTCGGGCATTGCAGGGTGTATTACACCTATCCTGCAGTTGCTTTATTGGTCAGAGATCCACTTCCGGGTTCAGAACAGAACAGAACTTTATTATTGCAGTACATAACCAGCATAAGTCAAGTGAGACAGTTATAGCCCCCCACACAGTATACCCGGCCATCGATACAAAACAATACTTTGGACTATATACCTACAAAATAACCCCTGTAAACAGAATACATAAACACAGACACAGAAGACCTAAGACCCATTAATCTTCCTTCTTAAGTTCTTTACAGATTCTAACAGCTGCAGCCAAAAATCTGGCACATGCAAACGAGACCTGAGGATTAGAAACCTGTGAGCAGGTTTCCTAACTCATAATCTGGGGGACCTGAAAGTCTCTGAGGCAAGGGGTGTAAGTGCTTGTCATGAATTTCTTTATAGAACCCACACCCCAACAGGATATGTTCGATTGTTTCCAGTTTGCCGGTACCACACGAGCAGATGCGCTCTGCCATTGGTACCTTTTTATAGCGGCCCTCCAGAACCACCGAAGGGAAGGAACCACATCGGGCCATAGAAAACGCTCTTCTATATGATGGAACCGTCAAATCCGATAAATAAGGAACTGGCGGAGCCACATATCTCCTCTGGGGGGCGGGGAGCGAGAAAATAGGGAACCTCCACTTCCCGGTTCAATTTAAGGTACTGGCCCTATGGAGTCCTTCATGGGCTAGGACACCCGTATCTGCAGGACTGACTCTCCCCATATGCCCCACCGTGAAGCTTGTAAATACCCAGTGTGCCTTATCCAGATAAACATCCAAACATCTCTACCAGTGCCTGCGTTGCTTCTGGGGGCAAAGCCATGCCAATGGGCCAGCGTCTGCACACCTGAGCGTTCTGTGTTGTGGTTCCCTGGGTGTGGGATGGCCTGATGGAAAAAGTCACTCATATCTGAAAACTGAATTGTTGAGGGAGACATTTGTATGGGAGGGATATTGTTATGACTAGGCAAGAAGGTTCGTTTTTTCCTCCCTGTCCAGCCTGCGTTTGTATAGGGCATCAAGGCCATGTTTTGAGCATATCAAGGTATGCTTGAGTGTGCAGAGAAGTGAACGCAGGCACTTGTAGATATGTTTGTATGTTTATCTGGATAAGGCATACTGGGTATCTACAAGCTGCTTGTGTGGTTATAATATATATCACTATTATGAATTGCTTCATTAACCTGTCAATCACCTCTCTCCCTCTCTCCCTCTCCCCCCCTCTTCAAGGGGGCTGGAGGAGGGTGCGGGGGGGGGGGCTTCGGTGGCTTTGGAGATGGGCCATTTAACATCACAGCCCTACACCTCTGACTGCAGGATCGGCTACTTCGGGAGGTGGATTGGGCGTCCCCGAAGGGCTTCATCGGGAATGGAGATGCTCTGTGGAGTCATTTATCATGGAGCTGGTGGTCAGTGGTACTCGAGGCCCGGGCTTGGTTCCCTGGGCTGGCAGGATGCTTCTCGGGAGGGGAAATCTGCCCGCAGCGCCTCTGCAGTTTGGAAGAGCTGCTGATGGGCCGGGCCCCGATAAACCCCCCAAAAGCGCTGATCTTGCTGAACGCCCCTGACAGTGATGGATCTGCTTTTGTCTGTGCCTTTCTGTCGTGCTGCAAAATGGGAGGCCGGAGGAAGAGGGGAGGAAGGGAAACAAAGGCGGAGATTAACTCTTTCTTCTTGGGCTCTGCAGTTTTACAAGGCAAGATGAAGCTGCTGTCCAGGCAGGTTCAGATGGGCCCAGCTGGTCACCTCGCCAGCCTCTCCGCAATGATTTACTTCGCCGAGTGCTGTGCAAACAATCGTCTTCCTGCCGTGGGCAGGATGGGGCATGTGGTGGAAGAAAGAGAGTGGAGTCCCCCTTCTCGAGTCATTAAGCCGTATCATGTTCCCAGCCAGGCACACGGTGGGTACCCCTGGCACGGCAACACAGACCCAGGCAGGGAGAGATTTCTTTTAAAACATTCCTCAAAAGCCCAACACGACCAAACCATCGGCCTGAGTGTCAAATATTGGCCCACAGCCCATGAACTCACACAGAGGACGACAACCACAGCACACTCTCTACCCTGGAATATCATTTGGGACTGAAGCTGGGAACATACAACAGTTGTTATGAAAGCTGAAAATGAACGAGGGGGGCTTCACTTCCCATAGTACACACACACACACACACACACACACACACACACAAGATCCCTCTAGTGCAAGACGTTTTGCAGGGGGGCTGTCACAGTGATTGAAGTGACAAAACCTGTCAACAAAGATGAAACTGGGGAGGAGTGTACACATCAGATATGTAGACACTGAGGGTTGCCATCCTCCCGGTGGGGCCTGGAGATCTCCCGCTATTACAACTGGTTTCCAGACAGCAGAGATCAATTCCCCTGGAGAAAATAGCCACTTTGGCAATTGGACTCTATGGCACTGAAGTCCCTTCCCAAACCCCGCCCTCCTCAGGCTCCTCCCCCAAAATCTCCAGGCATTTCCCAACCCAGAGCTGGCAATCCTAGCCCTATACCTTACAGAGGTCCCTCCCCTGCCAACTCTGGGTCGGAAAATTTCTGTAGATTTTGGGGGTAAAGCCTGAGGAGGGTGGGCATTGGGGAGGGGAGGGACCTCAGTTGGGTATAATGCCACAGCCTCCAGCCTCCAAAGCAGCCATATTCCTCAGGAAAACTGATCTCTGTCATATGGAGATCACTTGTGATTCTGGGGGATCTCCAGGCCCTGCCTGGAGGCTGGTGACTCTACCAACAGCCTATAAATACAAGTTGGGGCAAAATCCAAACCCTACATTGGAAAGCTGTGTAAACCCCCAGCCGGTGTTCTGTGGCAGTGGGAAGGCCAATATGGGAATAGGAAGAGCCAGCATGGTGGCGGAGTTGTTAAGGCGTCGGATTAGGACCTGGGAAAACCAGGTTTGAATCCCCACTCTGCCAGGGAAACTTGCTGGGTGACCTGGGGCCAGTCGCAAGCTCCCAGCCTCGGCCCTGGCCAGCAACTCATAGAATCATAGAATCCTAGAGTTGGAAGGGACCACCAGGGTCATCTAGTCCAACCCCCTGCACAATGCCGGAAACTCACAACTACCTCCAAAGAATGTCAGGGTTGTGACGCAGCAGGCAATGGCCCACAACCTCCAAACATCTCTAGTCTTGAAATCCCTCTGGGGTCACCATAAGTCAGCTGTGACGTGACAGCAAAAAAAGGGGAAAGGATTAAAAATAAAACCACAGGATAATATTATCATGTCTGAGGATAACCATGGACTGTTTGTGTATGTATATATGTATGTATGTATGTATGTATGTATGTATGTATGTATGTATGTATGTATGTATGTATTTAAGTAGTGGTTAAGAGTGGTGGTTTGAAGAAGCAGGTTGGTTTCCCCACTCCTCCACATGAGTGGCAGAGGCTAATCTGGTGAACTGGATTTGTTTTCCCTCTCCTACATATGAAGCCAGCTGGGTGACCTTGGGCTAGTCACAGTTCTCTGAACTTTCTCAGCACCACCTACCTCACAGGGTGTCTGTTGTGGGGAGAGGAAGGGAAGGTGATTGTAAGCCGCTTTGTGACTCCTTAGAGCAAATTGGGGTATAAAAACCAACTCTTCTTCTTCTTCTTCTTCTTCTTCTTCTTCTTCCCCCACACCCTCACCCCACAGGGGACTCAGGCATCTTACAACATTTAAAAATACAATAAATACAAATACAATACAAATACAAATAAAAGCAATAAATAGAACAATTAAACCAATTAAACCATCAACTTCATACCAAATTGCTTGGAGAATTAAAACAACTGGCCAGCTCCTAGGGTACCCAACTACCAGGTACTAGCTGGAGTTCTCCTGCTATTACAACTGATCTCCAGCCAACAGAGATCTGTTCACCTGGAGAAAATGTCCGCTATGGCAATTGGTCTCTATGGCATTGAAGTCCCTCCCCTCCACAAACCCTGCCCTCCTCAGTCTTCGCCCTAAAAATCTCCAGGTATTTCCCAATCCCAACCCGGAACTGGCAACCCTGCCAGCTCCCCATGTTACTAGTGTAGTAACACAGCTTCCCCATCATTTTTAAAAGGAACTGATTAATGGGGTTCATGATTTAGATCTATAAGATTAAGACAAAAAATCCCAACTTCACATATACACTGATGGGATCTGTGCTGGCAGCAACAGACCAAGAAAGGGATCTTGGGGTGGTAGTGGATAGCTCAATGAAGATGTCAACCCAGTGTGCGGCTGCTGTAAAAAAGGCAAATTCCATGCCGGCCATAATTAGACGAGGAATCGAGAATAAAACTGCTGATATCATACTGCCCTTGTACAAATCTATGGTGAGACCACACTTGGAATACTGTGTACAGTTCTGGTCACCACACCTCAAAAAGGATATTACAGAGCTTGAGAAGGTACAGAAAAGAGCAACCAAAATGATTAGGGGACTAGAGCAACTGTCGTATGGGGAGCGGTTAAGACGCTTAGAGCTGTTTAGCTTGGAAAGAAGGCAGCTGAGGGGAGACATGATAGAGGTCTATAAAATTATGCATGGTTTGCAGAGAGTGGACAGGGAGAAGCTTTTCTCCCTCTCCCATAATACTAGAACACGGGGTCATCTGCTAAAGCTGGAGGGTGAGAGATTCAAAACAGATAAAAGGAAGTATTTTTTTCACACAACTCATAGTTAAATGGTGGAACTCCCTGCCCCAGGATGGGGTGATGGCTGCCAGCTTGGAGGGCTTTAAGAGGGGAGTGGACATATTCATGGAGGAGAGGGGTATTCATGGCTGTTAGTTAGAATGGATATTAGTCATGCTGCATACCTATTCTCTCTAGTATCAGAGGAGCATGCCAATTATTTTGGGTGCAGTGGAACACAGGCAGGATGGTGCTGCTGCAGTCGTCTTGTTTTGGGGGCTTCCTAGAAGCACCTGGTTGGTCGCTGTGTGAACAGACTGCTGGACTTGAGGGGCCTGGGTCTGATCCAGCAGGGCCTTTCTTATGTTCTTATGTAATGATTTGGGGGAGAGTAAATAGGAAGAAATTGCTAGATTTGAGTCCAGTTGCAGCTTGAAGACCAACAGGTTTTCCAGAGTAGAAGCTTTCAAGAGCCACAGCTCCTTTTATCCGATAAAGAGAAATCACACACACACACGCGCGTACACACACACACACACACACACACACACACACACATGAAGCTGCCTTATACTGAATCAGACCCTTGGACCATCAAACTCGGTATTGTCTGCTCTGACTGGCAGCGGCTCCTCCAGGGTCTCAGGCAGGGGTCTTTCGCATCACCTACTTGCCTGGTCCCTTTAACTGGAGATGTTGGGGATCGAACCTGGGACCTTCTGCATGCCAGGTGGAGGCTCTGCTGCTGAGCCACGGCCCCTCCCCAATATATTTAAAAAACCCATTCTTAAGGTCATCCAATCAAATTGATTGGCTTGTGGAATTCATGACTACATTGGGCTTTCCAAAAGGACAAGTCTCTCAATGGCTATTACTCAAAAGAGCTATGAATGGAACATAAGAGGTGACATATCTTTGATAACAAGATAATGGGGAGAGACAGCCAGGGGATGCCCATCATCTTCTGACTGTGGACTTCTGAAAGGTGTAAGATGGTGCTTGTTAGAGGCAGAATGCTATGGTAAATCGACCATTGGCCTCCCCCAGGCAGGCAACTCTTGTGTGGTCTTTACCTGCTTGAAACTGGTTTGGGGTTGTTGTTTTTTTGTGCCGTCCAGTCATAGCTGACTTATGAAAACCCCCTAGGGCTTTCAAGGCAAGAGATGTTCAGAGGTAGTTTAAGGCAAGAGATGTTCTGAGATGGTTTACGACTCTGGTGTTCCTTGGAGGTTGGCCATACAAATACTAAATAGGGCCAACCCTGCTTAGCTTCTGAGATCTGATGAGATCGGACTAGCCTGGGGCTATCCAGATAAGGGCAAAACCGTTTAGGCATTTGAATATTAAAAGGTATTGTTCGTATATTTTGTCATTTTGTTTTACCCAACTAAGCAGTGAAATTTCAACTGCAGTCACAAAGTATACAGAAATGCCTTCAACTTCATTTCAAACACTGAGACATTATAAACAATTCTCCGCAGTTTCTATTTCATCCTCCCTAATAATTTGAGCTGGAATATTCCAAAAAACCAAATGTACTAGATCTCAAAAGTTGGAATTCTAAAATTAGCACTGTAGATACTGACACATCTGGCTTCCTTGTCCTAAAAGGAAAACTCTACAACAACCTTAGAAGATGTGCCTGGCAATTAAAATTAATGATGCTGATCCAGAGCTTCATGTGGTCTCCAAGGCAAGAGAGAGAGAGAGAGAGAGGGAATAATTCTTCTGTGAGAAGGCTTCGCTTCACTTCACTGGAGGAGACCATGGAGCAAAATTGGGTGGGGGAGCCTTCATTCTGGGCCTACAACTCTTTGTGCATCCTGAGCCAGAGGTGATAATCCTGTGTCTGGGATGCAGCTGAGTGCTCATATGACTGAATGCTCCCCTGCTTTTAAAAAAATTCCTTGCATGTAAAAATCTAGCAAATCAGGTAGAAAGCTTGACTAGAGCCCTACTCTGCAAAATGCAGAATTTCGGTTTAATTGGCGAGAACTGGTGGGTGCTGCAAGCTTCCACCTGAAGTCAAAAGACGTATATCCCAGACAAATGTTTCCCACCTCAGTGGGAATTAGAACTTGGGAAAGGGATGCCTGCCTCCAGGTAAGACCTGGGGATCCCCCAGAATTACAGCCCATCTCCAGACGACGGAGATCAATTCCCCTGGAGAAAATGGCTGCTTTGGGGAATGGTAGGGTTGCCAACCTCCAGATACTAGCTGGCGATCTCCTGCTATTTCAACTGATTTCCAGCTGATAGAGATCAGTTCCCCTGGAGAAAATAGCCGCTTTGGCAATTGGACTCTATGGCATTGAAGTCCCTCCCCTCCCCAAACCCCGCCCTCCTCAGGCTCCGCCCCAAGAATCTCCAGGTATTTTCTAACCTGGAGCTGACAACCCTAGTTTCCAACCTTCAGGTGGGGCCTGGAGATCTCCCAGAATGACAACCAATCTCCAGACAACAGAGATCAGTTGCCCTGGAGGGAAAGGCTGCTTAGGAGGATGGCATCATACCCTGCTGAGGTCCCTCCCCACCCCAAACCTTGCCCTCCGTGGGCTCCACCCTTGGATCGCCAGGAGTTGGCAAGCCAAGCTGGGGATGAGTGACTTTACCAAGTCCGGGCTGGGAAGTTTTGTCCCTCGCAGGAGGCCTCTTAGACGGGTGTCAGCAAAGAAAAGGCCCGTTGATCTCCTCCTCCAGTAAGGGGCCGCCAACGGCCCACCTGATATCTCCCCCCAAGTGCCCGTCCTCTCTCTCCCCCAACCGCCCCTCTCCCCGGATGACTCCCGCTAGCACTGCAAGGGCCCATTTATTCTGAGATATGAAACGCGTGTTGTTTCTTTATTGTGCTTTAATGAAACACTGTTTATTCTAGGCTTTTAATTCTTTCCATCTATTATGTTTAGACAACTCATTAACAATCATTTGTTATCATTAGACTTCAATTTTAAGCTGCTTTTCCCAGGGAGGCAACTCACTGCTTTTAAACATATTTGCATCAAAAACCATTCCCAGTTCCCTGGGTGCCGTTTGGAAACCTGCCCTCCCCTTCCCCCTTCCTTCCAAAGCCGTTCCCCACCCCCACAGCCCCCCACCCACCCAGGAGGCCTTGGGTCACCCCCACCCTGGAGGTGAGCGAAAACCTCAGCCCCAGGCCTGCTGGTGGGGGGAGGGGGGATGGAGAAGAAGGGGTGCAAACCGCTTTGCTGTCGGACGGCTCCCTTCCAGCCTGCTCGGCCCATAGGGTGGGCAACCTCCAGGCGGAGCATCTCCAGAGGGCAGAGATCCGGTTCCCCAGGAGGCAATGGCCGTTTCAGCGGGTGGGCCTTATGGCATCCCATCCCTGCTGAGTTCACGCCATCCCCCGGATTCCACCTTCCCCAGGGTCTGCCCCCAAAGCTCTAGGAATTTCCCAACCTGGAGTTGGCAACACTACCTGCCCATGCAATACTAAAGGTGCCCTCCTGGGCTTGGGTTTCCAGATGCCCAGCAATTAAGGGGCCGGCCCACCCATTCTCAGGTGGCCAGCAGGCAGAAGCAAGCCAACTGAAAAGGGGGGGTGACCTGTGCACACATGGGGGGGGGGCCATGTGGGGCAATAATGTTACTTTAGGTTTATCCCGGAAGCGACGGGGGCTCTCTAGCACGTTTCTCCGGGGGGGGGGGAAACTTCACGGAAACCCTAGAGTTTTTGGAGGAATGTGCTACCGTGTCCCCATCACTTCCAGGGTGAACACTCTAGCACATTCCTTCACAAACTCTAGGGTTTCCATAGAGGTTTTTTGAAGAAGTGTAATAGAGAATCCCCATCGCATCCAGGTAGGGTAGCCAGGTCCCCAAGTTTCGGAGGCGGAGCCTGAGGAGGGCGGGGCTTGGAGTGGGACTTCAATGCCATAGAGTCCAATTGCCCAAGCAGCCATTTTCTCCAGGTACACTGATCTCTATTGGCAGGAGATCAGTTGTAATATCAGGAGGTCTCCAGCCACCACCTGGAGGGTGGCAACCCTACTTCCGGTTTACCCCAGAAGGGATGTTATTGTGGTACGTGGCTGCACGTGTGCACATCACACACATCCCCAGCTCCACCACCACGAAGCTCCTGCTGGCGGGGGCTGGGGTGGGGGGCAACCCTGTCCTGGGCTGTAGTGATTAGTCGTGGGATTTGTGCAGTCATACAGACAAGAGGGGAGCCTAAATCCAGGGTACCCAACCTTTTTGAGCCTCTGGGCGCATTTGGAATTCTGACACGGTGCAGTGGGCGCAGCGACAAAATGGCTGCCACAGGAGGCGGGGCCTTCCTCAGAATGGCCGCTGCAGCTTAATTTCAACCACGCAGGGGAGATCCTTGTGCTGTGGTGGCAGCTGCTGCCAAAGCAACATTTTAAGAAATCTGCAACGCCAATCAAATCTCCAATACGCAATCAGACGCTTTGCTGGGCAAAAGCCCTACCTGGCCCCATCCACTTCCCAAAAGCACTTGGTAGTAGGGCTGCCAACCTCCAGGTACTAGCTGGAGTTCTCCTGCTATTACAACTGATCTCCAGCCTTATAGTCATTTTTTAAGAATAAAGCGGAATTCAACTCTTTCAACAGACTATCACTATACAGCTGCTTCTTTAAACAATGCATTGTCAGCCAAAGGATATCCACCCCACGTTTTACAGTCAGCCAAAACCAGAGCAGATCTGAAAGACAGACAGGAACTTTTAAGATCAAAACCACCTACATCTTCTACTAACATTACTTGGTCCTTACAACATAGCTCCAAGGCTCATCTGATCAATAACATAATTAAAAGACATTGGCACCTAGTAGAAACCTTACCTGGCTGTAAAAATCCACCTCTATGCGGATTACGCCGCCCACGATCCATGCGTGACTTCCTGGTCCACACTGACATTTCTCCCCAGCCTTCTTTTTCCACTTCTTTACTTTTGCCGCCAGCAATAGGACATCATCGTTGCAGTACGTGCTCAGTGTGTAATTTATGCCTTACAGTCAAAGAGCTCACATCTACTACCACTGGTTTCCGTTTTTTTCTAAAAAATTTCTTTAATTGTGCTTCAAAAAATGTTGTTTATTGCGTGGAATGCAAATGTGGTTTAAAATACATTGGCAGCACCATACGTCCCGTGAGGACCAGGATCTCTGAACATTCTTCTAGAATTCGCTCCAGAAATTTTGAAGCCCCGCTCACGGCCCATTTTTTGGAAAAAGGACATGGAGATAGGGATTTCTCCTTTTGTGTTTTATGGCAATTCCGTGGTCGACCCTATGACTCGCAAAATATCCAAAAAACATTGCACCAAATGGAGACTAAACTTATTTTCCTTATGGGAACATTGTCTCCCAATGGTCTAAACAATGAATTAGATTATTCCTGTTTTTTAGGATAGCATCACTTTAAGAACCCTTTTTTTCTGAGTTTTTTCTGAGCCTGTCTGCTACAGCTGTGATCATTTAAGAGCCAAATCCTTTTACTTTTAAATACCATCCTTATCTTTCCTTGACTATTCTGTCCTTTTGGAGACCTGGATACAAATCTTTGCCGTCCCTATGAGACAACACCTACTAAGGCACTTATACATTATTTATTATTGGTAAGAATATTTGTGCTTGCATAGTCTTTTTATTATTGATTGAATGGTGTTTTAATGTCTATTATAGATGTTGATTTATTAGTTGAGTACGTGCATTTTTGATGCACAGATGCAGGTCACCGAGGAAGCCATATGCGAAACGTGGTCCCGATCTAGACAACACGTCTGACATCTTCTTTCCTGTGGCTTTGTTCCAATAACTGCAACCTAAAAAGAATTTGAAAGATTCAAAAAAAATTCCAATATCAAATGATACCTTAATTGGTTGATTACTTGAACTTACCTGTTGAATCAGGATCTTTGGCATCCTCTTGATAAGTCATGTTTATTGGATTGTTATTGTAAATTTTGTATCTGTTTGTACTCCCTTTGTATATGCTGTATATATTTATTCACTTTGCACTTTATAAAATTCACTTATTTGCTTTATAGTGTTATAGTGCTGTTTTGGGTTGCTCCAACCTCCAGGTACTAGCTGGAGTTCTCCTGCTATTACAACTGATCTCCAGCCGGTAGAGATCAGTTCCCCTGGAGAAAATTGGACTCTATGGCATTAAAGTCCCTCCCCTCCCCAAACCCCGCCCTCCTCAGGCTCTGCCCCAAAAATCTCCAGGTATTTCCCAACCTGGAGCTGGCAACCCTCCTGAGAAGGCACCAGAAAAGGTGTTGGCGGGTTTGGGACCCCTGGCCTAAATGGTTGGGGACCCCCGCAGAAGCAGAGAGCAATGCAGGCAGCAGGCCAAGCTAATTCAAGATGATCCAAAGGAGCCTCAGAAATAGAAACAGAGGACATCGCTCTCTGGTCCTAGAACAACCCCTGATGTCACCAGATTGGCAGGTGGAGCCTGGCAATTTCCCAGAATTACAACTAATCTCCAGTCAAAAGAGATCATTTCCCCTAGAGACAATGGCTACTTTGGAGGATGGACTGTATAATATTATACCTGGCTGGGGTCCCTCCCCTCTCCAAACCCCTCCCTCCATAGGCTCCAACCCCATATCTCCCGGAATTTTCCAACGTGGCATTGGCAGCCCTATAACCTTACTTCAACCCCACTGTTTGTGTTGACTTAGAGGATAACATGTTAATAGTCTAGAGTTGGGAATTCCGGGTTGGGAAATACCTGGAGTTTTTGGGGATGGAGCCTGAGGAGGGCAGGGTTTGGGGAGGGGAGGGACTTCAATGCCATAGAGTCCTATTGCCAAAGCAACCATTTTCTCCAGGGGAACTGATCTCCGTCAGCTGGAGATCAGTTGTAATAGCAGGAGATCTCCAGCCTCCACCTGGAGGTTGGCAACCCTATAATAGTCCCCCTCCCCAACTCAGGGGTTACAATCCTAATGTTATCTCTCTGAATATTTTAGATTTAGAATGTTTAGGTTTTTTGGTCAGCATCCTCTTAACCCATCTCCCGGCAAAAAAAGAAAGAATGAAAGAAAAAGATTTCCAAAATTTGTTTCCCTTGCAAAAAATAATGATAATCTTTTATGGCTTTGAGTTGGAGGTGAAGGAAATGCACGGGCGGGAGAGGGAGAGAGAACTACAGAGGGTGGGCGCGATGAAGAGAGAGAACCAAGGGGGAAGATGATTTTCTATCAACAAAACAGCAGGGACAAATTTGAGTTCATCTCATTGAAACGTCTCCCTCATCGGCGAAGAGTGCCTGGAGCCAGCGCTGATCTCCCAGATTAAACCCTTTTAATAACAATTAACCCTTTCCCTGCCCCCAACCCACTGGACAATCCCCTGCATAGCTGCTGGGGGAGGGTGTGGGCAGAACAGAAGCTTCGGAGGCTGTTTCACTTTTTGATGCCCAAAGGCAAGGAAGCGCAGGCGTTACTTTGCAAGCACAAACAGATGCATATTAGCATTGATCTATGCCAGCTCTTTGCCAGATGATCCGTACTTGGATGTGTCTTGAATCGCTCCTGTGGAGGCGCTAGTCTGTCGTGGCTCGCAGATATTGTGGGCTCCGTCTCACAAAAGCTTCTGCTGAAATGACTCAGTCGGTAAGTCTTTAAGATGCCAGAAGAGGACCCCTTTCTTTTGCTTTATCCTGCTTCTAGCAACTCTGCTCGAAGAAGAAGAAGAAGAAGAGTTGGTTTTTATACCCCACTTTTCTCTACCTTTAAGGAGTCTCAGAGCGGCTTACAATCACCTTCCCTTCCCCTCCCCACAACAGACACCTTGTGAGGTAGGTGGGGCTGAGAGAGCTCTAAGAGAATTGTGACTGGCCCAAGGTGAACCAGCAGGCTTCATATGGAGGAGTGGGGAATCAAACCTGGTTCTCCAGAGCTGTTCTTAACCACTACACCACGCTGGCTACCCAAGATAATTTCAGGTGGAAAGCCACTTAGGGGCGTGCAGTGATTTTTTCGGTATTTTTCGGTAATTTTCAGAAATTTTGGGGTTAATAAATCCAAACCCCCCAAATACTGAAATATTCGGCTGGGATAGGAGGGCAGGGGTGTTTCTATCCACACCGCCCCCCTTCTCGGTCCAGTGAAGGCAGGTGGGTTGGATGTGCCTCAGCAAACAAGTAAGTAAGGGGGAGGGAAGAGGGGAGGGAGGGGGAGAAATGGGGGTGGGACCAAAGTGACCTAAATAAATTCGGCATTATTTGGGACTGCTTTTTCAGCCCCCATTTTTTTGCTGTTAATTTTTTAATTTGGCATATCGATATGCACACCCTTAGCAGCCATGTCGGTCTGCGACAGCAGCTGAATAAAATTAGCTACCCCTAGAATGTCTCTAGAACTAAGTGAAACAAAGCATAGGCGGGGCTAGGATTGCCGACCTCCAGGTACTAGCTGAAGATCTCCTGCTATTACAACTGATCTCCAGCCAATAGAGATCAGTTCACCTGCAGAAAATGGCTGCTTTGGCAATTGGACTCTACGTCATTGAAGTCCCTCCCCTCCCCAAACTCCGCCCTCCTCAGGCTCAGCCCCAAAAACCTCCCGCCAGTGGGGAAGAGGGACCTGGCAACCCTCGACAGGGCCCGAATGCACTTAGAAGGCCAGACAAATCCTTCTGGGTCTGGAAAGCCACTCTTGCTCTGACAGCAACCGTTTGAGTGATGCGCTGATTTCCTCTCCAGGTTCTGGGAAGATTTTTTTCAGAACAATGAAGAAAGGAGGGCAAATGTCTGCCTCGGGAAGGAGGGAGAGGAGCTAATTACCTTCTCCTATGGATATCTGAGGCACCTGGCTCTCAAGATCAGTAGAGGAAAATAGGTATACATACAACCGTTGTTTTTTTAAGTATGTATTTGATATCAGAATGTAATGGAGCAATATCTTGAAAACTGAAAGACGAAAATAGCAAAGCGAAAATAAGGTTTACTCATTATTTACTAATTTTGGGACCTAAGGTTCGTGCCAGGCAGTAAAATCCCCACACCCCAAGAGCCTTCATTTAGGTGTTGGGAAATAGATGGAAGGCATGCTCATTAATCTGTTAACTGGGGCTTCAGCCTCCTGAGTCCAAGGTCCACCCTGGACAATAAACAGCCCTGGCTCTCATTTGATAAGAGGCAAAGACAACTAGCACCCCCCACTGGGCTGAGACAAGGAGAGGGCAAGGATTCAGAGCCCTCCGAGGCAAGAGTGCGAAGAGCTGACTGAGTGGGTCAAGAAAGAAGCAGGTGGCCTCTTCAAGCAGACCCAGCTCTAACCAAGTAGGATTGCCATCTGCCCACCCCCAGGTGCCAGTCAACCGCAATTCTACTCACTTGGTTGCCATTGCTAATCATCACAGGAGGAGAAAGTGTTTGTGTTTTTTTTTGGTGGGGGGGATGAGCCCCAACCTGGAAGTGAAAGGCAATGCTCTAGGAACCCCCTACCAAATCTCTGTGGTCTTTACCATAGAAATTTGGGGTATTCCTAGAGCCTCACGCGGAAGTGACATCACTTCGTAGGCCAGGCTAGGTTGAGCAGGAGTGACTGGCTCAAAGTCACACCCCTCTCTTCCTTTTCCTGCAAAAAAGGGGTCACTGAATTTATGGATGCATGCCAGCGGCGCCTTGACTAATAGGGTTGCCAACCTCCCGGTAGTGGAAGGAGATCTCCCGCTATTACAACTGATCTCCAGGTAACAGAGAACAGTTCACCAGGAGAAAATGGCCACTTTGGAAGGTGGACTCTATGGCATTCTACCCCATTGAAGTCCCTCCCCTCCCCAAACCCTGCCCTCCTCAGATTCCACCCCGAAAATCTCCAGGTATTTTCCAGCCTGCAACTGGCAACCCTATTGACTAAGTTGCCAAGGCAGAGGTGCCAGTCTCCAAGTGGGGCCTGGGTTTCTTCTTCCAGATTACTACAGATCTCCAGACTATGGAGATTAGTTCCCTTGGAGCAAAAGGCAGCCTTCGGAGGGTGGTTTTCAGTGTCCAGGAGCTGAAAGCAGAAACGGCCACAGAAGAAGAGGCAGCAGCAGACGGAGCAGTCACAGACCCCCCCCCCCTCGGTTCCCTGATGCAGACTAAGGAGCATCCAGATGACCAAGAGGCCAAGATCCTTGGGTGTTCTTCGTTCTGACTCCATGGCTCTGCTTTTACAACAGGCCATAACCATATCTTCTGGCAATGGGGTCCCCAAATGGAAAAAAAAAAACACCACGGTTTCCTCTAAGATTGTTCTCATTCTTGTCGTTGTTTGTACCGGCTCTTGTGTGGATTGGCTTAGCTCTCTGCCTGTAAACTAAGCTGCAGCCTGGGCCAGAAGTCCCTGTGGTTCAGGGAGATAACATTCCCATGTCCCAGTGATAGGGTGGCCAACCTCCAGCTGGTGGCTGGAGATCTCCTGTTATTACAACTGCTCTCCAGCTGATAGAGATCAGTTCCCCTGGAGAAAATGGCCACTTTGGTGATTGGACTCTATGGCATTGAAGCCCCTCCCCAAACCCTGCCCTCCCCAGGCTCCACCCTAAAAACCTCCTGCTGGTGGCGAAGACGGACCTGGCAACCCTACCCCATTGACCTGGGAAGAAAGTCACTGGGTAACCCTATCACTGGGAAAAGAAGGGGGGGAGGAGGAGATCTTGGCATCAGAGACAGAACCCATGACCAGACTACACGGTTTGTCTTCTCTGAGAGTGGAAAGGCGCTTGGCGTGTCTCTCTTGTGCGCTCAACTGTGTGCTCAGTGCAGGGACAGAACAAAACAGAAGATGTTTTTGTTTAAAAGAAGAAGAAAAACAGCCCAGCCCAGCGGCAGAATCCGGGAAATCTTAAACTCCCCCCCCCAAAAAAACAAGCCAAGCAGAATTTTCTTCAAAGGAGCCAAATCAGCTGCCCTTAAAAGCAATTAAAACAAACAAACAGGACAGAGAAAAACTCTCAAAGAAAGGTCCGGGAGGGGGGGGGCAACCCCACAATGTTGTTCCTGCAATCCTCGTCAGCAAAAGGGGCAACCGAGTCCCCCCTCTGCCCCCCCCCCACAGGAGTCGTTCAATTACTATTCCGGCTGGGGGCTGGCGAATCTCCTGGCCCTTCTTTTAATGTAAGGTTATTGTAATTGATATGAAGGTAATTGATAATGTGTTACGGTGAATAATGTCTTCAATTTTCTGCTAAATCCCATTTTTGTAGCCATCTGGGCTCTCCCAACTGCACCCCTGGGAAGCCGGGTAATAGATAGTAATTATTCTCAAGTCATTTACTTTTTCAAAGTGTTTAGTGCTTATCTGTTTTACAATTAAAATGGAAACGACCCTGATTCACTTCCTTCCTTTTTTATTTAAATAGCATACGCACACACACACACAATACTTTCCTACACTGTGCACTAGAGGAGTCCCACAAGGCATGTCTTTGTATGTATACAGACCAGTGTCACAGACACACACACACACACACACACACACACACACACACACGAGTGTCCTGGTGGTTTTCCCTTCTCACTTCACACAGGGACTCCAATGGCTGTGGAGCAAATGGGTTGGGGACCACTTATAGGATGGCATTGAAATACACACAGTGGGCATCGGCAGGGGGTTGTATGTAGGGTGGGCCTGAGAGTAAACTTTGGAATAAGCAAAATATAAGCACAGATACTACTCCCCGCTCCCACCAGGGGTGAAGCCAGGAGAGAGTTGGAGTCAAGGTCCAGTGGACACTGGCAGATTAAGAACCGGTTCACACACGCACCTTCAGTAGTGCCCGCGTACACTTGATTGCAGCTGAATGTGTGAACTGGCGCCATTAAAAGGCAGTTTGGAGTGATACAGAAGTTCTATCTGCCATGTTAGATCCCTTGTGGTCCGTTAACACATGCAAGTCAATGAAAGTGTGAATTTGCAGTGAAATCAAATCAAAACCACATATGTTCCAGCTATTCTTGTTTACTAAGGAAAGCCCATATTTTTCTGGAACTTTCCCTGTTCCTTCTCTGGAAAATTACCTATTTTGCTGGGCATGCCTTGTTAAAACTTGGTATTGTGTGGCACTAAGGATGCCAACCTTCGGGTGGTGGCTGGAGATCTCCTGGGATTACAACTGGTCTGTCTCCAAGTGACAGAGATCAGTTCCCCTGGAGAAAATGGCCACTTAGGAAGGTAGACTCTAGGAGGTCACTCCTTCCCCAAACTCCACCTTCCTCAGGCTCCACCTCCAAAATTTCCAGGTATTTCCCAACCCAGCGCGGGCAACCTTGAATCTCCAGCCTTCCTTTCTAAAGTGGGAGGGGGGTAGAAATGCACACTCATCAGCACCAAGGTGCATGTGGGGTGGAACATGTCGTTTTCATATCTATATATATATTTTTTTTAAAAAATCATCCTACCTTTCATATGTAAAATATTTTCCAGGGTAAAATCTCACAGTAAGCCCCCGCCCCTCACAATAAAAAATACAAATTTGTAAGTACAATCATACCAACCACCTTTATCACAATTTAACTACAAATAGCTCAGGTAAAACAAAAAAAAAAAACACACAATAAGAACAGAAGAACATAAGAAAGGCCCTGCTGGATCAGACCCAGGCCCATCAAGTCCAGCCGTCTGTTCACACAGTGGCCAACCAGGTGCCTCTAGGAAGCCACAAACAAGATGAGGGCAGCAGCACCCTCCTGCCTGTGTTCCACCGCACCCAAAATAATAGGCATGCTCCTCTGATACTAGAGAGAATAGGTATGCAGCATGACTAGTATCCATTCTAACTAACAGCCATGAATACCCCTCTCCTCCATGAATATGTCCACTCCCCTCTTAAAGCCCTCCAAGCTGGCAGCCATCACCACATCACCACAATAATTAAAACTAGGCCAAATCAACCACGTTCATTTAAAAAGAATGATTTCTGTGCAATTCCTAAAACACGGGAGAGATGGAGCCAAAGGGGACGGAGGAAGTTCCACAATTGGGGGCGGCCAGTGAGAAGGTCCTGTCTGTTGGATGAGCGTGCCCCTCAGACTGCAGATGGAGGGGGGGGCGGGGGCAGGCAGCAGATGTCTGAGGTGGTCCTGGAGATTCCTGGTCCTCAGTCACACTTTGAATTGGCCTGTATGTTACATACCGCATGAGGTCTCCAGGCCCCTGGAGAAAATGGCCACTTTGGAGGGCGGACTCTATGGCATTATACCCTGCTGAAGTCCCTCACCTCCCCAAACTAAGAACAATTATGGGGTTTTCAATAGGGTTGCCAGGTCCCTCTTTGCCACCAGCAGGAGGTTTTGGGGGTGGAGCCTGAGGAGGGCATGGTTTGGGGAGGGAAGGGTCTTCAATGCGGTAGAGTCCAATTGCCAAAGCAGCCATTTTCTCCAGGCAAACAGAACTCTGTCTGCTGGAGATCAGTTGTAATAGCAGGAGCTCTCCAGCTAGTACCTGGAGGTTGGCAACCCTAGTAAGAGAGCCCCCCCCCTCTGGCCACGCTTTCCCTCTTAAGAATTGCTCATGTTGCAATTTCAGAATTGGGGTTTTACAAGAGTAGACCTGTTTTCAGCCACGAAACCATCCTTCTGGGGGCAACTCTGCTATTTCCTAGCTTTCCAGCCCCCCCTTACTGACAGAAAGCCAGCCTGGACATAGTTTCACCAGTTGGAGCAGTATAACTATGAATGGCAGGACATCTTGATCTAGACATTTTGTTGTTCTGGCTGACATGCTAACGCAGGACACACGCGGAAGTCCTTCTGCCCACACCTCGATCTTGTAGCTCCTTCTCTGACTTTTCCTTGGATATGCAAAATATCTGCCAGTACTTGTAAACAGAAACCTTTCTATATTAATTTTAAGGCAATAATGTTAAATATCAGTTTGCTAAATCCATTAGTTTTATGCCTTTTAACCCCCCCCCCCAAAAAAAAAACCCACTTTTGATGGTGTCCATAATTCTGGACGCTGAAAGAAATTCAACTTAGAATAATTCCACTTAGGATTTTGACAAGCACATTTGAATAAGGGAATTGCGTAGTTCACATTTATTTCAGCTCAGTGTAAAATACTCCCTAGTCCCTAACAGATACTGACACAACTGTACACTTTGAAACATGCAGAGGTTTGAGAACAAACGAAGGTTTCCGTACAGTTCAAATCTACAATGGTTTCTGTGCCACACTGAACACCAACAAATGTATAGCAACCCCAAAGCCACCTGTGGGCTGAAAGATGCATAAAGCCGTCTTGTAATTTGGCAGATATATATGCAGATGGATATGGAGGGGGGGATTCTTCATGCATCTGATGAAGGAGAAATGGCAGAATCTGCAGCACACCAGAATGAATCAAAGTAATCTTAGCTATTTTTTGTCCCAACAGTCCAACACAGCTCTTCTTCTCGAATTTAAAACTAAGAGTTCATTTGAACGTGGAACCAATCTTTGAATCTCAACATTTATATCTTGAAATCAGGACTTCGTTATGGAATTAAGTGCTCACCATGATTTTCAGGGCTGGTTTGCAGTTTCTAGGAATCATATCAGAGTTCCTTTTTGAACTACATGAAATGTGTGATCTTGCAAAAAACCAGAGTGCCCCCCTCGCCACCCAATGGGTCTCTCTAGACCACAAAAGCTTCTGTGGGATTAAACTCTTGTTGGTTGCAATAAGATCCCTGCTTATTTTTGATGCAACAGACCAACACACCCCTGCCTGCCCTCTGGGGCAACTGAGCTAGAAAAGCCACCTGGTTGAATATATTTTTCCCCAGCACCAGTTAAACCCAGTTGCAAAAATAACCACAATGACTTCTCACCAGTTCCAGGACTGAAAATGGGGCCTGCACCGGATGTGTGCTACAGGGCATCTCTGATGTGTATTTTCGACTTGCCCCGCTCTGTCTGTTTGTATGGGATGAACACATGAAGCTGCCTTATTCCAAATCAGACCCTTAGTCAATCAGAGTCAGCATTGTCTACTCAGACCGGCAGTGGCTCTCCAGGGTCTCAGGCAGGGGTCTTTCACATCACCTACTTGCCTAGTCCTTTTAACTGGAGATGCCGGGGCTTGAACCTGGGACCTTCTGCATGCCAAGCAGAGGCTCTACCACTGAACCACAGCTCCTCCCAACCACCCAGTGTTATCCCACCGACAGCTGATGGGATCCAATGTAAGCATAAAGCTGTCCAGAGCTGTGGTTCTGCGCACTGAAGCATCAGCGTCAACAAGGTTCTGTGTCTCAGCATTCACTCCTTTGCTGCAAAATGGTTACTTAGGTCTTTGACGCAGGGCTATTTCACTCACTGTCACCCCTCCGATGACTTCAGGTCTTTGCTGTGATTATGCATGCCATTTTTGACCATCAGAGGTCACCTCGTTCTCCCCTTGTGTTTCCCCTCATTTTGCCCATGTTTTCAAATTCGAGATAAAACAATTCTCTGAAAACGTGGGCAAAACGTGGGGAAACGCAGGGGGAGAGCGAGGCAACCTCTGATGGTAGGAAACGGCATGCGTACTCCAAACAAAGACCCGAAGTCATCAGAGGGGTGACGGCGAGTAAAACAGCTATGAGTAAAAGACTTTAAACATAAATCCTTTCTTTCTTGACTGTTCCCAAGTTCAGCTTTGATGCATTTTCTTTCTCGTGTACTTACTTAGGACATGTTTATCCCACCTGTCCTAACACCTGCTTAGACAAAAGAGAAAGAAAGAAAGAAAGAAAGAAAGAAAGAAAGAAAGGAAGGAAGGAAGGAAGGAAGGAAGGAAGGAAGGAAGGAAGGAAGGAAGGAAGGAAGGAAGGAAGGAAGGAAGGTCCTAGTGTAGCTTGAAGGCATGTGCTATCTAGCGTGGTGTAGTGGTTAGGAGTGATGTACTCTAATCTGGAGAACTGGGTTGGCTTCCCCAATCCTCCACATGAAGCCTGCTGGGTGATCTTGGGTTCTCTCTGAACTCCTTCAGCCCCACCTACCTTCACAAGGTGTCTTTTGTGGGGACAGGAAGACAATTCTAAGTTCTCTACCTCTCCTTAAAGGTAGAGAAATGTGGAGTATAAAAACCAATTCTTCTTCTTCTTCTTCTTCTTCTTCTTCTTCTTCTTCTTCTTCTTCTTCTTCTTCTTCTTCTTCTTCTTCTTCTTCTTCTTCTTCTTCTTCTTCTTCTTCTTCTTCTTCTTCTTCTTCTGTAGCATAGTCTGTTCCAAGCATCTGAAAGAGACCCATGGAGTGGTAAAGAAAGATGATCTCCCTGGAACTTTGGGGTCTTCTTCCCCACTATTTTCATCCATGCAAAACAGGAATTTCCTCAATAAGGAGGAAGTTATGGGTCAGGGCAGAGCAAAGGAATCTAGTGTTTCTAATGCAGGCTGGTGAACATTTCTGGTTTCCAAGCACTGCAGCGAATTCATCTGCTCTGAAATAACTTTTGTCCGTATCCTCAGACTAATGTCATTGGGGGAGATGGTCATTGGAAGACGGTATCTGACAAGGGAACTTAGTTCGTGTTGCTATTATACAGGAGGGAAGGAGCAGCTGGATGGACCAATGAGGGTGGCCCAAGCCCCAGGTGGGGCCTGGAGTTCTTTCAAAATTACAAGTGGTCTCCAGAGATCAGTTCCCCTGGAGGAAGCGGCAGCTTCAGAGGGTAGACTCTATAGAATTACATCCCTGATGAACTCCCACCCCTCCCCAAATGCTGCCCTCCTCTGTTACTGCCCCCAAATCTCCAGGAATTTGCCAAGGTGGAGTTGGCAACCCTACAACAAACCCTCCATTGTGAGAAATGAGACCTTTGGCTCCTCTCTCCCATCTCCAGTACCATCCAGCAGTCCAGAGAGCCCAGGCCACTAGGCCAGTTTTCACTCTGGTTCTTTGATCCGTCCGCTTGTCTCCTTTTGAGATGCGAGACCTTGACGCAATTTCCAGAGCATTTGGCTCCCCTCCCACCCCCACACACAGACACACACTGCGCATACTTCTACCATGCACACACACCAGTGCTGCTGCTGAAGCACCGTTTGGAGGCCTTTTTGGGTAGCTGACTGATCACTGGAGTGTTGCCGTCCTGCGCTGGCGTTCTAAAGTGCTTTGTGCAGGAACATCCTGCCTCGCTTTTGTCTGAGTTTGTAAGTGTCTCTTTCTTCCCAATCCCCTCTAATGACTTTCTCCCCCAATGCAATTTGCACGCGGGCTGTGCCAAGGCAGCTCCCCCTGCTGAGACAGAAACAAGGCTCGGGGAAAAAGGTGCCCAGGGAACCCTTCCGAGGGAAGAGGGGCAGTGGGGGAGCCATCGGGAGCCTCCGTTTGTCTCTGTCACCCCCGGCTCCCATGTGGGGCAGGCCGGCCTCTCCATCCCTGGCTGGGGCGAGGGAGAGATGGCTGCTGTGGCAGAATGAAATGACAGACCCAGCAGATCTGGGGGGGGGGATGCCAGATGCGCCACGAGCACTCTGCAAAACCCATATTAGAGGAAGCAGCACATGGGGGGGCTAATCATGTGAACCCTTCTTCCAGGAGAGGGAGAAGGGGGGGAGAAAGAGATGGAGTTGCCAAGCTCTCCAGCCTCTGCCTGTCTCCAGGTGGGGGTTGTGATCTCCCAGAATTACAACTGCTCTCCAGGGTACAGGATCAGTTCCTCTGGAGAAAATGGCTGCTTTGGACTCTATGCCATTACATCCCACTCATAGAATCATAGAGTTGGAAGGGACCACCAGGGTCATCTAGTCTACCCCTCTGCACAATGCAGGAAATTCCAAACTACCTCTCCCACACACACCCAGTGACCCCTACTCCATGCCCAGAAGATGGACAAGATGCCCTCCCTCTCATGATCTGCCTGAGGTCACAGAATCAGCATTGCTGACCAATGGCCATCTAGCCTCTTCTTAAAAGCCTCCAGGGGAGGAGAGCTTACCACCTCCTGAGGAAGCCTGTTCCACTGAGGAACCGCTCTAGCTGTTAGAAAGTTCTTCCTAATGTGTAGATGGAAACTCTTTTGATTTAATTTCAACCTGTTGGTTCTGGCTCGACCTTCTGGGGCAACAATTCAGCATCATCCTCTATATGAAGATGGTTATCATATCAACTCTCAGTCTTCAGCTCAACCCAACCCCTTTCTGACTATATATTACTCTTCCTACACACTTGACACTGAGAGACACTGTCCTTCAGTGTTACTCCTCTGAAGATGCCTGCCACAGCTGCTGGCGAAACGTCAGGAAAGAAAATACCAAGACCACGGTTACACAGCCCTGATAACCTACAAGAACCAATCCCAGTCTTCTCCTCTTCAGGCTAAACACACCCAGCTCCTTCAACCTTTCCTCATAGGATTTGGTCTTCAGACCCCTCACCATCTTTGTTACCCTCCTCTGGACACGTTCCAGCTTGTCTACATCCTTCTTAAATTGTGGTACCCAAAATGGAACACAATACTCTAGGTGAGGTCTAACCAGAGCAAAATGATACCATCACTTCGCATGATCTGGACACTATACTTCTGTTGATACAGCCCAAGATTGCATTTGCCTTTTCAGCTACCGCATCACACTGCTGACTCATGTTCAGTGTTTGGTCTACTAAGACCCCAAGATCCTTTTCGCACACACTACTGCTGAGACAAGTCTCCCCCATCTTATAATTATGCATTTGATTTTTCCTACCTAAATGCAAAACTTTACATTAATCTCTGTTGAAATGCATTTTATTAGTTTTAGCCCAATTCTCCAGCCTGTCAAGATCATCCTGTATCCTGGCTCTGTCTTCTACTGTATTTGCTACCCCTCCCAATGTAGTATCATCTGCAAATTTAATAAGCATCCCCTCTCTTCCTTCATTCAAATAATTTATAAAGATGTTGAACAACACAGGGCCCTGGACACATCCCTGAGGCACTCCACTAGTCACTCCACTCCAAATGGATGAGGAACCATTAACAAGAACTCTTTGGGTACGATCTGTCAACCACCTAACAGTAATAGGATCTAAATACCATTTTCCCAATTTGTCAACAAGAATATTATGTGGAACCTTACAAAAGCCTTACTAAAATAAGCTCCCTCCTCTCCACAAACCCTCCCCTCCCCCAGGCTCCACCCCCAAATCTCCAGGAATTTCCCAACCTGGAGATGGCAACCCTGTGGGGTTGCCAGCTCCAGATTGGGAAATACCTGGAGATTTTTGGGGTGGAGCCTGAGGAGGGCAGGGATTGGAGAGGGGAGGGACCACCTGGAGGTTGGCAATCCTATTTACCTTTTGGGGCAGGTACCTGCCTTGGGGAACGATGTTTCTGGCCTAGTCTGAGGTGGAAAGTGGACAGAGGAGGCAGCAGGAAATCCCCAAAACGCTTCTCCCAAAGATGACTTCAGCTGCATTCCTGCCTGCCTGGCAACCTTCTAGCAGCAGAGGGGGGGGGGCTCTGACACACACACACACACACAAAAAAAAAGGAAATGAAAAACCCAGCAACAAAGACGCTTGCAAGGAAGCCACAGAGAGAGAGAGGGAGAGAGAGAGGGAGAGAGAGAGAGAGAGAGAGAAAAGCTGGAAATGAGATTAAACGGTGGGCTTCACAAACCTGTCCTGCTGAGCCTTCCTCTGGGAAGACCTCCTTGAGGTTTGATGGGGAGGAGCAGGAAGATATTTTCACTTGAAAGTGAGAGTGAGGGACTGGGGGGGGGGCGGGTATTGCAGGAGAGGCCATTGTCCAAAGGGAAGAACAATACAAAAGGAAAGAAAATTGGACTGTAGGGAGAGACCCTTTCCCCTTATTTAACTTGCATTGAGTGTAAACGCATTAGGAAATCACAACAGAGTCCAGTTCAGAGGAGAAAGGGGGGGAGTGGAGTGGGGGGGAAGCCCCCCTGAGACAATACCGGCTGCTTTTCATCCAAACCATGGGGATTTTCTTTGCTTCGGGGGCAGGGGGAGGAAGGAGGCATGGATATAGGGCCAGATGTCCAGCAGTCATCCAGTGAGTTTGAAAACCTTATCGCAAGGAGGATTGCAGACTTGGCGGCAGCAATAGGTCCCCTAACCTCAGAAATGCTCTTGTTCCCCATACAGAAATGCTTCTATTCGCTTTTATTAGCCATGCTGAACATTTTCCTAACCCCTGACCCATATGTTGCTGCTGCCTTTTGGGGTTTCAGTGAAACAGCTGCTATTCATGTAGCCACCAAAAGTCCTTAGGAATAGGGAAACCACTATTCCATATTTTCATTTTCAGTTAATTTCGGTTGGAATTTAAAATAGCAACAACATTGTCCTTGTGATCATAGTTTGTTCTCCTAATTACGTAGGTCATTCACTTCCACAACCAAACGGGAATGGCATTAATAAGGAGTGGATCCCTCACCCAATGGATCCTCCCTGCCCCGTTTCAGGCAGAAAGGATCCCCTTTTAGGGGCAATTCAAATGCTCGCTTACTGTGACGCACTGTGTAAAAGGTGGGGTTATTTGGTTCGGATTCGAGTTCATTAAGGTCCAACCAGCATCTCCTCCTTCAGGAGCTCAGATGGGTCTAAAGAAAATATGTCACCGTGTCCTGGAAGGTAAACTTAGCTCAAATAGCTGAACGGCATTTCCAGGCACAAAAATCCAGGTTCCCACCCTAAAAGAACCCTCCTGGTGTTGTTCTTTCTACAACCTTTAGCTCTCCCTTCTGCAAAGTTTGATGGCATTCCCTGCCCTGAGAACAATGGAGATGCAATGCACACACATACCCGGAAAATGCCTGTCATTATGTGCACATCTGCATAAGCAGGGCTTGCATACTGCAGATACTCTGGTAGAGGTAGACTAGTGTACCTCTGCGTTAGGGTGGCCACCCTCCAGGTGGTGGCTGGAGATCTCCCACTATTACAACTGATCTTCAGGTGGCAGAGATCAGTTATCCTGGAGAAAACAGCCGCTTTGGCAATTGGACACTATGACATTGAAGTCCCTCCTCTCTCCAATCCCCACCCTCCTCAGACTCCGCCCCAAAAATCTCCAGGTATTTCCCAACCTGGAGTTGGCAACCCTACTATGCGTGATCTGTGGACATAGGTGGTTATGGGCAGGAATAGTCTCAGAAGCCTATAGTTGGTGTAAAGGCAACAGGTATCTTTTGTAAAAACACAAAAAATGCTTTACCATAGGAGTGAACGAGTAAAGCTGCGTCTTGGCTTCCCACAGGAGTGACAGGCACGAAAGGAAAGGAAACAGTGCCCTTTGGGACCCCGTTGAGGTGGGGGCTCAGTCTCCCTCTACCCCAGGGAGAAGCACTCCTGGTCCCACCTGCAATGCATATCCCCCAGTGTGGGTCCCGCTTCCTGGCCCTGCAGAATGAGAAAGGCAGTTGGGAGGGGCCCGTTGCTTCCCTAGGCCGAAGGTGCTCCAGGCCTGGCTCATAGCCAGCCCTCCCTGAACAGGGAGCCCCTCACCTGCTTGCAGTCCCACCCAGAGACAATTCGGGCTTTCTGTCAGGCCTTTCCCCAAGTGCCCCCATCTACATGATCAACCCCCACCTTTCATCTGGGTGCGACTTGGTACCTGCTTGCTTCCCATGGCTGCCTGCTTGGCATGCAGAAGGTCCCAGGTTCAATCCCCAGCATCTCCAGTTAAAGGAACTAGGCAAATAGGTGATGGGAAAGACCCTCTGCCTGAGACCCTGGAGAGCCGCTGCCGGTCTGAGTAGACAATACTGACTTTGATGGACCAAGGATTGGATTCAGTATAAGACCACTTCATGTGTACATGTGTTCATTATACCCCACTGAAGCCCCACCCCTCCCCAAACCCTGCCCTCCTTAGGCTCCACCCCCTAAATCTCCAGGTATTTCCCAACCTGGAGCTGGCAACCCTAGGTGGAAATCAGCCTCTGCATCTACAGATGAGTGTGGGGGCGGGGGGTAAAGCATGTCTTTAAAAGTGTGCAAATGAGCATGGTTGGCAAGGCAGACCCCCAGTTCAAAAAAGTCCATGTCTTTATCTGTCCAAATTTCTGTGCCCCCCTCCCATGCACACACACCAATTCTATGAAAACCTGAATTATAGAAACGGATGACATTATGCCAAAGTAGACTTGCATGATTTCAGTCAACTGCCGAAAAGGTCAGAACTTTGCAGTGTTCTGTTTGGGGCTCCGGAGTCAGGGGCATCGCTCCTAATGACTAATTCCACATAGTTAAATTGTGGAACTCCCTGCCCCATGATGTGGTGATGACTTCCAACTTGGAAGGCATTAAGTGGGGAGTGGACATGTTCATGGAGGACGGGGCTATCTGTGGCTACTAGTCAAAATGGATACTAGTCATGATGTATGCCTATTCTCTCCAGTGTCAGAGGAGCATGCCTATTATATTAGGTGCTGTGGAACACAGACAGGAGAATGCTGCTGCAGTCATCTTGCTTGAGGGCTTCCTAGAGGCACCTGGTGGGAAAGGCCCTGCTGGATCAGACCCAGGCCCATCAAGTCCAGCAGTCTGTTCACACAGTGGCCAACCAGGTGATACTAGATACTAGAGAGAATAGGTATGCAGCATGACTAGTATCCATTTTAACTAATAGCCATCAATACCCCTCTCCTCCATGAACATGTCCACTCCCCTCTTCAAGCCTTCCAAGTTGGCAGCCATCACCACATCCTGGGGCAGGGAGTTCCACAATTTAACTATGCGTTGTGTGAATAAATACTTCTTTTTATCTGTTTTGAATCTCTCACCCTCCAGCTTCAACAGATGACCTCACGTCCTAGTATTATGGGTAGGGTTGCCAGGTCCCTCTTCGCCACCGGCGGGAGGTTTTTGGGGCAGAGCCTGAGGAGGGTGGGGTTTGGGAGGGGAGGGACTTAAATGCCATAGAGTCTAATTGCCAAAGCGGCCATTTTCTCCAGGTGAACTGATCTCTATTGGCTGGAGATCAGTCGTAATAGCAGGACATCCCCTGCTGCCACCTGGAAGTTGGCAACCCTAATTATGGGAGAGGGAGAAAAACGTCTCCCTGTCCACACTCTCCAAACCATGCATAATTTTATAGACCTCTATCATGTCTCTTAAGCTTTACTAAGCGAAAACACTGGCACAACTGACATATGGGACTTTACTTGGGCCACCTTCATCTACTTTTGTCCCATTGGAGCGGGTTCAATCTAAATTCTTGAGAGCAACCCTCCCTTTACCTCGTTGCGTATCAAATGCTACTGCTAGACTGGAGGCAGGACTGGTGAGGGTGGAGGCAAGGGTCTGTACTGCTTCCATTATCCTTTGGCTCAAATTGAATCTTAACCCTCAAGGACTGCTACCCCTGCTTCTACAGGATAAGTTCCAGTCAACACGGCTAAAGACGGTCCTTAATAAAATGGCCTGCCTGGGCCTTTCTCCACCTACCCTGTTAGCCATGGGCGTAGACCGAGCTTCACATTTCTTGAAGCAAAGAGTGGAAGACATTGAACGCCAGACAGACCTTGGAAAATCACCATTTTTCCTAGTACCTGATAAATCTAGATACTTGGTCTCACTTGCAGCTTATTTTTATCATCTTGAGTCTATTAATTATAGGAACGCCTTTACCCTTGCCAGATGCCAGGCCCTACCACCGGCTGTTTTAGAAGGGAAATATAAGAAGATTCCTAGATCAGAGAGGTTATGTCAATGCAGAACAGGGGACATGGAAACCATTGAACATGTACTGATACGTTGCCCATTCTACCACAAAGTTAGATCAAAGCTTATTTTCCCCCTACTTGGTAAATGCCCTGATGAGTCAGTTGAACTTTTGGCAAAGAAGCTCCTATTAGGAGAAGACCCTCAGCTTACGCTCCAAACTGCCAAGTTCTGCGCTGTTGCTATTAAAATATGCAGAGCTCTATTAGAGAATTATTGTTAGAATATTTAACAATTTTATCAATTTTAATGTGATAATTTTAATCAGGGGTTGCTTTTTATTGACCTTACACCTTTATATGTACTGGCAGTCTGTGATTCTGCGGTGCAAAACTATTGTGTCTGGAAACTTTGATGTGTTGGCTCGTGATTTTTAGTCGACCGTATTAATAAAATTGACTAGAGGCACCTGGTTGGCCACTGTGTGAACGGAGGGATGGAGCTGGACTTGATGGGCCTGGGCCTGATCCAACAGGGCCTTTCCTTATGTTCTTATGAATACTAGTCATGATGCATACCTAACCTCTCCAGGATCAGAGAAGTGTGCCTATTATCTTAGGTGCTGCGGAACACAGGCAAGATAATGCTGCTGCAGTTGTCTTGCTTGTGGGCTTCCTAGAGGCACCTGGTTGGCCACTGTGTGAATGGACTGCTGGACTTGATGGACCTTGGTCTGATTCAGCAGGGCCTTTCCTTATGTTCTTATGACCTCACACCAGGTCTCCTGCCCTTCAGATCCGTCTGTTACTGGAGTCCCTGCATGCACGGCTCTCCTCTGGCAGCTCTCTGGCAGCTCCTCCCCTCTTCCTCAGACAGGGGCTCTGTTTAGAGAGAACATTAACTACACCTCTTTATTATTGAGAATAAATTTATTGGAGGGAGCCCTCCCTCCCTCAGCTTCTCCTCACCTTCCTGGAAAAGTAAACATTTAATTTTTTTTTTTTTGGTTGTTGTTAATAGATTTAATGTTCATTTGTCGGTCGCCTAGGGGCAGGAACGCGTGACATTTCAAATAATTGTTGTTTCGAGGGTATCCTCTGGAGGAAAATGCTGCAAAAGAGTGGAGAAGATTTAAGTAAATTACTGTGTCAGCTTCTATTTATTCCCGACATGATCGCCAGAGGCAGGCCTGCGAGAGAGCCATTAGAGGGCCAGCCGTAAAACAGGGAGGCAGAATTTCAAAAGCCAGAATGCCATTATGGGAAAGTTAGTGTGTAACATGTTAAATTATCCCCAAAGTGGTGGAAAAAAAGGAGGGGGAGAAAAGAGGCAAAGAGGAACAGTTGAATTCACGAATGTCCCTGTGTGTTTGCGTGTGTGAGAGAGACAGACAGGCAGAGGCCGTGTATTTCTGTGCATGTGTGCACACCACACAAAACATGATACATTCCAGGATAACTTTGGCTAAGAGATGCCTTTTGAAAGAATGAGTAAATTGTCTCATTCCTCCCCCACCCCTTGCTACCTGTCCTGGGGGTGGATTTGTGGCGCTGTGGAGAGGGGGGGGGGATCCTCTTATCTGCACAGTGGGAGCTGCTATACAGAATCAGATTGCTGCTTGCGAGCAGCCGTTGTGGGGCTGGGCCATTTCAAGGGAGGGTTCCATGCAATATATGCACCCTATCAGCAGGCAAGGTGGGGCAGCCCCTTCAGGCAGCAGGATCTGGGCATCTTTAAGAGGTGGCTCTGCAGGAGATGGATAGATCTGACCCATGATGCTCCGCCCACCTGGACATTTTCCAGGACAAGGCCCAACAAAGTCAGCGAGAACCTCTAGTGTTGCGTGTAGGGTTGCCAGTAGAGTTGCCTGGTCCCTCTTCACTACCAGCAGGAGGTTTTTGGGGTGGAGCCTGTGGAGGGCAGGGTTTGGGGAGGGTAGGGACTTCGGTGCCATAGAGTCTAATTGCCAAAGCGGCCATTTTCTCCAGGTGAATTGATCTCTATTGGCTGGAGATCAGTTGTAATAGCAGGAGATCTCCAGATAGTACCTGGAGGTTGGCAGCCCTAGTTGCCAGCTCTGGGTTGGGAAATTCCTGCAGTTTTTTGGGGGTGGAGCCTGGGGAAAGCAGGATTTGGGGAGGGGAGGGACCTCAGCAGAGAAGTGACGCCATAGAGTCTATCCTCCGAAGTGGCCATTTTCTCCAGGGAAAACGAGCCCTATCGTCTGAAGATCAGCTGTAATTCCAGGAGATTTCCAGTCGCCACCTGGAAGTTGGCAACCCTAAGAACCACACCAGAGCACAGTGGTGGGTGTGAAGGCAACATCAACACCTTCCAAATGTTCTGCCAGCCCCAAGTGCTTCAGACAGAGGGGATTCCCAGCTAAGCAGGGCTGGCCCCAGCTAGCCCTTGGATGGTAGAACATCAAGGAAGTCCAGGGTCACACCGCAGGCAGAGTAGGGTCACCATAAGTCGGCTGCAACTCGACAGCACTTTCCACCACCACCATCATGTACAGCTGCAGGGCTAAGTCAAGCCGACCCACCAACTGCGGTGATACCTAAAAATGACCGGACGACGAGCACAAATCTAGAACTGTCCTCCTGAGCACCCTCCTCACTTCACTTGCCTGAGTCGTTCTTGTCTATTGCCAGGGTGGGACATCATTCAAGAGGTAGGGAATAAAAATGGCCTTGTCTGCATATATTAATGTGTTGGATTCCGTGCAAGTTTAAGATCCTCCGAGGCTTTTGCCATTCTAGCTGTGACGGATGATGAGGCAGAAGAGCCTGAACGTAGCTGTTCCCCCCGCTCATAAGAACGCCATCACTACATACCCTCCTTGTGGTTGACTGCTCTTGGACAGTGCAATCTTCCATGAGGAGGTCTTGAGATTTTTCTATGGCCGCCTTGCTTTTTGCAGTTAAAGAGAGGGTTGCCAGGTCCGGGTTGGGAAATACCTGGAGATTTTGGGGGTGGAGCCTAAGGAGCGTGGGGTTTGGAGAGGAGAGGGACTTCAATGCTGTAGAGTTCAATTGCCAAAGAGCCAGCGTGGTGTAGTGGTAAAGAGCAGTGGCTTGGAGTGGCAGACTCTGGAAAACCAGGTTCAATTCCCCGCCCCTCCACATGAGCGGCGGAAGCTATAATCTGGTGAACAGGATTGGTTTCCCCACTCCTCCACATGAAGCCAGCTGGGTGACCTTGGGCTAGTCACAGCTCTCTTAGAGCTCTCTCAGCCCCACCTACCTCACAGGGTGTCTGTTGTGGGGAAGGGAAGGTGATTGTAAGCCGGTTTGATTCTTCCTGAAGTGGTAAAGAAAGTCGGCATATAAAAACCAACTCTTCTCCTCCTCCAGGTGTGCTTATCTCTGTTGCCTGGACAGCAGGTGTAATAGCAGGAGATCTCCAGCCACCACCTGGAGGTTGGCAGCCCTAGTTCCAGAAGATCCTTCTGATGAGGTTCCCCATCTTTTGAAATTGGCCAGCACTCTTCCTTTCTGACATGAGAAGGACTCCTTCTGGTTCGGTTTCTCCTCCACCGCTGACCTCTCCCTCGCCACCCCTCCGACTTGGCCCCTCCCTGCCTCCAGGTGGGTCAGCCTCCTTTCTTCATAATTTATTTATGTCGCAAGAAACAATTAAGCCTCTAAAGTCTTATTTATCCCAGGAATCCACTTTTATTTTTGCAAGCATCACTCACCATTTGCTTTCAAGGCCACCTCATTTGTCCTCCCTCCTTTTCTGTGATGCAGGAATGATTGTGGAGGGAACCGGATGCGGGACTCTATTCTTAGCCTTGAAGGACCAAGATGCCTCTCAGGCCCAACCTGCTCCTACTGGGGGGGGGACCTTTGTATGGGCACCCAACAATAAATAATGGGGAAATTAAAAGAAAATCCTAACGAATGGCAAAGACGTCTGGCTAGTTAAATCATGGCTTGTTCTCAACCTCCTCGATATTTCTTTGCTAATAGACTTCAGGTTTAATTGAAGGATCTTCTCTGGACTCTGTCTGCCACACCATTTTCTCTTTAACCCCACCAGTCAGAGCCTCACAAAAGCCAATCCATTAAGGGTCTTCATTAGTTTGAGCACCAGCCAACCAACCAACCGTCAAAGGTCAAACACAGTCACCTGTCACAACATGGCAGTAAAACTCCTAATTGTATGGGAACAAATGAGATAAAGAGATGGTACTATTATCCTATCTGATTTATTTTGTTTCCAAAGAGTAATTTAAGTCTAATTTATTTCAGAAGCTATCCAGAGAGTATGTGTATAAGGTGTCTAGGAAAAAATGCCCATAAACACACAAACACACACCTGACAACAGAGGGCTAACTAAATAGACATTGTTGGGAAAATTCGGTGGTTCTTCTGGCCTGTGGCGAGGAGAAATCATAGAATCATACAGTTGGAAGGGACCACCAGGGTCATCTAGTCCAACCCCCTGCATAATGCAGGAAACTCACAACTACCTCCCCCACACACACCCAGTGACCAAAAGATGGCCAAGATGCTTTCCATCTCATCTTCTTCCTAAGGTCACAGAATCAGCATTGCTGACAAATGGCCATCTAACCTCTTCTTAAAAACCTCCAGGGAAGGAGCGCTTACCACCTCCCGAGGAAGCCTGTTCCACTGAGGAACTGATCTAACTGTTAGAAAATTCTTCCTAATGTCTAGACGGAAACTCTTTTGACTTAATTTCAACCCGTTGGTTCTGGTCCGACCCTCTGGGGCAACAGAAAACAACTCAGCACCCTCCTCTCTATGCCAGCCCTTCAAGTACTTGAAGGTGGTTATCATATCCCCTCTCAGTCTTCTCCTCTTCAGGCTAAACATACCCAACTCCTTCAACCTTTCCTCATCTTGGGATGTCCTCTCAGGACTGGCTTGTTCCTGCTCTGCCGCCCTGACGTACCTGCCGAGGCAGACCAGAGGGGTGACTGTGTGACTCGATTGGAGCAAAACTAAGTAGAAGTCCCAGGGTGCCTTGAAGCCTATCAACGTATTCTCCAGCCTGAGCTTCCGTGAGTCGGAGCTTGCTCCTTCAGATGCCCATTGCAGATGCGAAAATAGTCCAGGATGCAGTAAGAATCAGGACGGGGGTTTGTGGTTGTCCTGCATTGCGCTCCCTTGGCAAAACCGCACGTTCTCAACCAAAACCTGGAGGCTGCCGATCATCACAGCCGCTGTGGCAAAGGGCAGATGAGCCAATCGGCTCTCTGAGCTGGTAGATATTTCAAGGCAATCCTATAAGAGTTATTATATATAATAATGCATCCGTTTCATACATTTTGTGTGTGTTAGGGGAAAAAACGGCCCCTGTGCCCTCTAGTGGCAAACAAAAAACAAACAAAAAACCCGGGCTACGTTGTGCAGCTTTTGAAATGCTCGGGTCTACAGGAGTGGCTTTTTTGGCCTCAGAGAAGATGTATTAATAAATGAAAGATATGGGGGAAAATAACTGCCTACAAGTTGCTTCGTTTTAATTTTTTTTCTTTCAGTTATTTAAAACAATTTATTAGCTAAGCAAGCATCGATATCGATGTTGTTCGAGAGAGCTTTTTCCAGGTCTTAAAGTCGGAGACATTCATTGCGTCTTCAATCCCAAGACTAATGCGGCTGTCAGTGTCACAAAAGCTTGTCAGGATTTCCACCCTCACTCCGAAAAGAATGCCCAAGCAATGCTTTATAGCCGGCAGCTGCATTTCTGCAAGAACCACGTGACATTTGTGGTCGTCAAGCCTCCATGTTTTGTTAGCCTTGCTCTTTCCTTTACACACTGGTGCCAAGACCAGCTCTTCTCTGTGAGGATACTCTGAGGTCCGGAAAATGACTTTCGGGCCCTCTCCAAGACAAATGCAGAAAGCCAGCAGAGAGAGAAGTCAGGATCTGGCAGAAACCTACTTTAGTCTGATTGTGGCAACTGAGAAACAAGGCAGCCTTGGAGAGAACCATGCCAGCGTGGTGTAGTGGTTAAGAGTGGTGGTTTGGAGCGGTGGACTCTGGTCTGGAGAACCGGGTTTGATTCCCCCCACTCCTACACATGAGTGGCAGATGCTAATCTAGTGGACCAGGTTGGTTTCCCCACTCCTACACATGAAGCCAGCTGGGTGACCTTGGACTAGTTACAGCTGTCTTAGTGCTCTCTCAGTCTCACCTTCCTCACAGGGTGTTTGTTGTGGGGAGGGGAAGGGAAGGGGATTATAAGCCGGTTTGATTCTTCTTTAAGTGGTAGAGAAAGTCGGCATGTAAAAACCAGCTCTTCTTCTTCTTCTTCTTCTTCTTCTTCTTCTTCTTCTTCTTCTCTTCCTTCTCTTCCTTGCCCTTCTAAGCCAGACTTCTCCGAGATACATTTACAGGGCAATCCTAAGTCTTTCTTTGAAGGGTAGAACTCTGTTCAGATTTGCACTGTAAGACACAAAGGATCCTGTGCCCTTAATATTGCTACAACAGAAAATGATGCAGCACACCCTGTGAATGAAAGCGTGGAACAATTCCCTTCTCTTACGAACCTTGCCCAAAGGCAATGAAATAACTGAGATTGCCTTCCTCATACCTCTGCCCTACCTGGAGACATCCCTTCCATTCCTTATTTGGAAATATTCCCATGAGCTGGGAACTCCCTCACTCTCCTTATGACAATTAGGGGGCATGCCGGCTAGTTTATGGGCAGCACAATCCTAAGCCCAGTTTCATCCTTCTAAGTATATGGAACTCTGTGTAGGATAGATGATGACGGGGAGCCGTGTGTTAGCCTGTCTGTAGCAGTAGAAAAGAGTCCCATAGCACCTTTAACAAAATTTCTGGCAGGGTAGGAACTTTCGTGAATCACGGCTCCCTTGTTCAGAATACTGCTTAGACTAGTTTGGCTGATTCCCCCATCCTTTTCTCCAAGCCTGGTGTGGGTGTGTGGGGGAAATAATCCCCAAAATGTGCTTCTGACGGGCTCCAGATTGCACCTGTTCACACAACTGTGAAGTTCCCCATCCTGGATGCACCTAACACATATCTGTTGTTCTTCCCCTTGATTGGCCTGTTGGATTAGTGACAACCCAGAAGTGATTGGACCCCCTACTTTGGTTTCAGATCTATGGCCTGGATCTGGCACAGAGAGGTCATAGAATCATAGAACTGGAAGTCCCATCAGGGACAGCTAGTCCAACCCCCTGCACAACAGAGGAAATTTACAACTACCTTCCCCCCCAAAAAAAACCCAGTGACCCCTTCTCCATGCCCAGAAGATGGCAAAAAAAAAAAAAAAAAATCCAGGATCCCTGGCCAATTAAACCTGGAGGAAAATTCCTACCTAACCCCAAAGTGGTGATCAGCATTACCCTGGGCATGTAAGAAAGGGCCTCAAGAGCTGAGCACTGATGCAATCCTTCCTGCCCTCCCTCTCATGATCTGCCTAAATCATTCTATCCATTTCTCCTTTCCCCTTTTGATCTACCTTTTTGGCCCTTTCTTGCTGTCCCCTTCTTGAATGATACATATTGCCCAGTATGTGTATAGACATTTGGAATACGTGTATCCCAACATGGGCATTCTAGTATGTTATATTATTGGAGATATTATTGCGACTTGAATTGTGGCCACACCTGGAGTATTGTGTGCAGTTCTGCATGCCCTACTTCAAAAGGGATGTGGACAGAATGGAGCGGGTGCAGAGGAGAGCAATGAGGATGATCAGGGGCCTGGAGACTAAGCCCTGCGAGGAAAGGCTGAGGGAGCTGGGAAGGTTCATTCTGGAGAAGAGGAGGCTGAGGGGGGACATGATTGCTCTCTTTAAGCATTTGAAGGCCTGTCACTTAGAGGAGGGCAGGGAGATGTTCCTGTTGCTGGCAGAGGATCACAGAACTTGCAATAATGGGTTTAAATTGTGGGCAGAGAGGTACTGGCTGGATATTAGGAAAAACCTTTTACAGTAAGAGTAGTTCAATAGTGGAATCAGCTGCCCACAGAGGTGGGTGAGGCTCCCCCTCCCTGGCAGTCTTTAAGCAGAGGCTGGACAAGCACTTGTCAGGGATGCTCCAGGGTGATCCTGCATTGAGTAGGTGGGTTGGACTAGATGGCCTCTACAGCCCCTTCCAACTGTATGATTCTATGATTCTATTCCCCTCAATAAAGCTATTTCCGATGCCATTATATCCAAATCCTCAATACCTCTTCCAGTCTTGAGCTAGGAGCTAGGTCACTACATGGAACAACCCCTTGGCCTTTGCCCTCATGGGGTGCATTCCTGGAAGACAAGCTTATGGACACTAAACCAAGCTTATCTTTGGCATGAGAGGTGTCAGAGGAAAGAGACTTAAAAAAAAAACTTGTGTTTATTTTATTTATTTTATTTTACTTCATTTATACCTTGCCTTTCCCCCCAATGGGATCCCAAAGCAGCTTGCATCATTCTCCTCTCCTCCATTTTACCCCAATATGAAGTTAGGACCACACTGGAAAGCAGACCTGTTCATGTGACTATACATCTAAGGCACATGTGTCTTCCTGACCACACACAACACAGCATCATGCCCTGAGATTTCAGAACCCTCAATGTCCACCAATTTCCAGGCCTCCAAGTAATGCTGATTCTGTGAACTTAGGCAGATCAGGAGAGGGAGGGCAGGAGGGGTTGTGTCAGTGTTTGGCTCTCATGTCCCTTTCTTACATACCCAGGGTAATGCCAATCACCACTTTGGGGTCAGGAAGCAATTTTCCTCCAGGCCAGATTGGCCAGGGATCCTGGAGGGTTTTTTTGCCATCTTCTGGGCATTGAGTAGGGGTCACTGGGGGTGTGAGGGGGGGAGGTAGTTGTGAATTTCCTGCATTGTTCAGGGGGTTGGACTAGATGACCCTGGTGGTCCCTTCCAACTCTGCGATTCTAAAAAGGTGGATTGTTTCCAAGGATTCTAACACTGCCATGGATCTTTCATTTCCTAAGATTTAAAACTATTTTGGGAGCTTCTCCACCACTATCTCAAGGCCTTTCAAAGGCTTCTGTTTGGGCGATGTGTAGCACCATACAGTTTTGTTCAGGTAAATCTTTCATGAGCCCTGAGACTCCATTTTTTCTGTTCTTTTTAGCCGGGAAGCCAAAAGAACAAAGCCCCTGGTCCTTTGGGCTGAGCAGAACAAAGTTTGCCCATTGCTGGGAGTTTCCCAGCTGCTGGAGCTTCTCAAGGGAGCTCGTCGGGCAGAGTGGAAGCAGAATGGGCCTCTTGACAAAACACAGGGAACTCTCGGTAACTGCATACTAATGAGCCAAAACCCACAGTGATGGGGTGGGTTTGTTTCTTCATTAATAGCTTTCAGCCAGCACTCCGCTTTGTAAAACTTTGTAAAGGCTTTGAAAGACTTTGCAAAACTACTCTTTGATTTCTTCCACTTTGTTCACCACATTTCTAGTTGTCATGAAAATATATACAATAATTCTTTCTAAATGTCCATGCACTCTGCATCCAATGCAGTGCAGTGGTTGAGAGCGACGGATTCTAATCTGGAGAACCAGGTTCCATTCTCCACACCTCCGCATAAGCGGCAGACTCTAATCTGGAGAACCGGGTTGGATTCCCCACACCTCCACATGAAGCCTGCTGGGTGATATTGGGCCAGTCACAGTTCTCTCTGAACTCTCTCAGACTCACCACCTCACAAGGTGTCTGTTGTGGAGAGAGGAAGGGAAGGCGATTGTAAGCTGGTTTGAGTCTCCTTAAAGGTAGAGAAAAGTGGGGTATAAAAACCAACTCCTCTTCTTCTTCTTCTTCTTCTTCTTCAGGTGGCTACCAGCAAAGATGGATCCATCAAATCCCATGTGTCTTCTTATCTATCCTTAAAGCATGAGAAGCAGTGTGGTATAGTGGATCAGGTGGCGGACTAGGACCTTGGGCAACCTGGATTTGAATCTCAACTTCTACCATGGAAGCTTGCTGGGTGGCCATGTGCCTGTCACAGACTCTCAGCCTGGCCCACCTCACAGGGTTCCTGTAGTGAGAAAATGGAGAAGGGAGAAAGGTGTTCTAAAAGCTGCTTCGAGTTCCAACAGGGGAGAAAGTGGGATATAAACAAACACATTCCACGCATCATCCTTTCCCCGCTGCTCGTAGAAACTGCACTGTGTTTGTTTCCAAGAGGTGGGTACTGTTTTAAATCATACATATCATGGGGGCAGCTCTGGTGATCTGGATTGGGACCTTGTCACTGCTAGTCCATGCTGGCAAGTCAAGGACTAGAGAATCTGACCCATTCAACAACTAAATGAAAACTTTGACATTTTTTTCCCTTCCTTGAAAGGGAGTTCAGCCAGAAAAGGCCACAACGAGAAACAACAAACCAGGTATATGGTTTATGCCAAGCAAAGAAATTAATTCCTTGGTAAGTAATGACCTAATGACCAAGGAATTAATTTCTTTGCTTGGCATATACCTGGTTTGTTGTTTCTCATTGTGGCCTTTTCTGCCTGAACTCCCTTTGTCCCATTGAGTGCCCGGCAATGTATGTAAACCTTGCCTTTGGCCCTGTAAATGTATGCTGCCTGCTCAGTAGCCATTTCCCCTGTCCCCTGCTTGGCATGCAGTAGGTCCCAGGTTCAACCCCCAGCGTTTTCAGTGAAAAGGATCAGGTAGTGGATGGTGCTAAAGACCTCTGCCTGAGACCCTGGAGAGCTGCTGCCGGTCTTCCAGAGAAGACGATACTGATCTTGATGGACCAATGGCCGGACCCGGTATAAGGCCGCTTCATGTCTCCATGTGTCAAATGACGATACCGTTGGGTTAGCAGGTCTAGTGTCAGGCTTCTGTTTTCCCAAGTCAGCGAGACAAACAGGGGCAAGATGGCCTCACTGCTTCAACACCCTGGCAGGGACAAGGAAGAGAATAATAGGTAATCTCAGAAGAAAATGTTCAGTCAGTGACGGAAGGACCTTTTCAAATGTTCCTAAAAATGGGAGCACTTGTTTCTAGCACAGTACAAAATATTATGTCCTACAAAATGAGATGAGGGTTTTATATTATTATTAATATTATTATTACTATCATCATAATCATCATCATCATTATTATTAGAATTATTATTATATTAATTGGGATAGACCCATGATGGTGATTGGTATGGGGGGCTAGACAATCCTTAGCCAGCCCTGAAAAGCCAACCTCACCAAGCACTTAGTGGAATGGCCTGGGGTGCCCTCTGCACCAGCCCAGTGCCTCCGACCAGGAAACACAAAGGCTGTCTGATGAGGAAATAAGTCCAGTAGTCACTCCAATTTGTTTTAACAGGAAACAGATTTCTGGCGCACGCTCTCCCCTCCCCAATGGGAACAAAATGGTCACGGTTCACATCAAGGGGGTTCTCCTTGCCAAACTTCAGCCAGATAAGAAAATAAGTTCCTGTTCTACAGACCGTTAAAGTCCTGACCAGGCTCAAGTAGGTGTGAATGGGCACGTGGGCCTTACCCACCTTTCCTGGGTCCCTCAAGAAGAGGGTGGGCACCTGCTTGTGTATAAAAGGAACATGTTTCAGGAGAGGGGAGCAAAACTCCACCCCTCCACCTTCCTTGGTCGTGCTCTGCTGCGTTCAGACTTTTCCTCCCAGCCTCCCTCACTTTCAGTACCACAGCCACGATGGGGAAACACTGGAAGAAGATGCAGGATGAGGCTTTGTAATGAACTTGCTCGGGAAAACTAGACCTGTCATATCTGGCCCTCGTAACCATTGAGTTTGACACCCCTGCTGTAGCCAGTGCTTCTCCTACAGTAGGTTGGGCCCCCAAAGTGAGTCACAACTCCCCTGCAGGTGTCTTGGAAGGCTAGAAGGGTGGAGGAGGAGGGGGGGGAAGGAGGAACAGCGTGGCTGGGAGGGGAGGCCAGAAGTGCCGCAAATTTCCATTTTTTCTCTGCATAAGGGGGGAAGTGGCCATGAAATAGGGCATGTTGCTCACTGATATATTTTTAAAGACTAAACGTGAAATGTAGAACATAAACATGTTCAGTCTCCACTGGTATGAAATCCCTGCATTTTATTTTGGGAAAGGGGAAGGCAGAGTGGAGATACCTTCCATAGGGATCATCCAAACTACACTGTGTAGTTTGTGGCTTCCTAGAGGCACCTGTTTGGCCACTGTGTGAACAGACTGCTGGACTTGATGGGCCTGGGTCTGATCCAGCAGGACCTTTCTTATGTTCTTCTTATGTGTATTGAAACAGGATCCGAAAAACCACAGTAAGTAGGTCCATAAACTCTTATAAAAATGTGTTTCGAAACTTTCCACCAGAGTTTCAGCTGACGTCATTTTAAATGGGTGAAAAAAAGGCAAGTCTTTCTCCGTCTCTTGCTCAGCACCATGGACAGAGACTGCTGACTTCTCTCTTCTGTGTGTGTGTGTGTTTCCCGCCCCTCCTCCTGCCCCAAACACACTTTACTAGGAAGACAGGCAATGGGAAAGGCTTCGGGGAAACTGTGTTTATTGTGATTCTCTCTGTCCCAGAGCAGATACTTGGGGAAGACAGCAGGTCTGAAAAGCCAAATCAACAGAGATTGCATTCATGTAAAAATTGGATGAAGCCATGAAATGGTTTATGGGCCTTTTCCATAGCTGCAGGCACGGACCTCGACAGCCTCCCTGGGATTGGAAGCCTGGGAGAGAATCCTTGGAAAGGGGGTGAATTCGGGAGCTGTCCTGACTTCTCCCAGGGAGCAGGGGAAGGAACTCCAGCTCCAAACTTCCTTCGCTGTTGGGTGAAAAAAGTAAGGTGAGGGAACAACCGTTTTGGGAGCTTTCCCGTGAACTAATCTGCATAAGCCGGATGCTAATTACTGCTCGCCTCATGAATATTCACGGGCAGAAAATTAAGAATGGAAATGTCATTTGCAAAATGCTGGAACAGAGAGTCAAAGCCAAGTCAATTGTCTGTCGTTCTTCAAGGTAGATATGTGTCTATAACATGAACAACCGGAAACCTGCTGAGCTGCCCCTGGAATCCGGCGTGAGCCTGCCTGTCTGCCTGAACCAGTTATGTGAAGAAGACCCAGCACTAGCAGCGTGGTGTAGTGGATAGGAGCGGCAGAATCTAATCTGGAGAACCATGTTTGATTCCCCACTCCTCCACATGAAGCCAGCTGTGTGACCTTGAGCTAGTCACACTCTTCGAGTTCTCTCAGCCTCACCTACCTCACAAGGTGTCTGCTGTGGGGAGGGGAAGGGAAGGAGACTGTAAGCCTGTTTGATTCTCCCTAAAAGGTAGAGAAAGTCGGCATATGAAAACCAACGCTGCTGCTGCTTCTTCTTCTTCTTCTTCTTCTTCTTCTTCTTCTTCTTCTTCTTCTTCTTCTTCTTCTTCTTCTTCTTCTTCTTCTTCTTCTTCTTCTTCTTCTTCTTCTTGGCAGTTGTGTTGTGCTGGGCTCTGCAGTGCCTTCCTGGTAGAGAAAGCCTAAATAGATGTTTCCGCTGGCCAGAAGTTAGGCAGTGTTGCTGAGGGTGACATGCGGGTGTTGTCCCATGCGCCCTGAAGAGACCTTAAAATCTCCACAGCACCTGAGAGAAGGACAGAGTGGAAGTGGGCGGTGGAGAAAGGGCCAGGACGTTGTACGGCAGGCCAAGGAGAGTGCCCCTCCTAGTGTTAGCAGGGCAACCTGGGCACGTGTGCAGGTGGAGCAATGCAGAGGAGGATTCTGGATCCAGCCCACACAGAGCTGAGGCCAATCAGCAGGTGACGGAACGAGTCTCGTCTTCCAGGTAATCTCAGGGAATAAGGAGAGCTGGGATTGTGGCCATTGAGGCCCCACCAACACCCCGATTTCCCCACTTTCTTCACTCATGTCACAGCTCACGGCTTCAGAGTAGGAAACCTGGGCTTCCTCTCTAGGGATACTAGCCATATTGGGAAACTGAGGCACAATCTAATAGGGCATTTTTGGGAAGCATCGGTAGATACACCTGCCATGGCTGCTGAAGCATGGATTCTTGGCTTTGCTGGAGGAGATGGCACAGCCATTGCTCCCTCTCTCAACCTAACCTACCTCACAGGACTGTTGTTGTGAGGATAAAACAGGAGAGGGGAGAAGGATGTTGTTAACCTCTTCTCCAGCATGGTGTAGTGGTTAAGAGTGATGGACTCTAACCCGGAGAACTGGGCTTGATTCCCCACCCCTGCACATGAGCGGCAGACTCTGATATGATGAACGGGGTTGGTTTCCACATCCCCACTCCTCCACATGAAGCCTGCTGGGTGACCTTGGGCTAGTCACAGTTCTCTCTGAACTCTCTCAGCCACACCTACATCACAGGGTGTCTGTTGTGTGTGTGTGTGGGAGGGGCAGAAAGTGATTATAAGCCTCTTTGAGACTCCTTTAAAAAGGTAGAGAAAAGTGGGGTATAAAAACCAACTTCTCTTTTTCTCTTTGGGGCCCCATTGGAGGAGAAAAACGGGACAAATCGCTGAATAAATGAAAATTCCCGCATGATGTGTGGCAAGGGAAAAACTGGAAGCAGAATGGGAGGGGAGTTTAGGGACAACTTAATGAGTCTTAAAAAGTTGTGAGCCGCTCTGAGCTTGGCTTGGCCAGGAAAAAGTGGCCTAGAAATCAAATAAATCACATAAAAATCAAATCAAGAAATTACCATAATCAGATGTTCCCAGAAAGAATGAGAGTACCAAAGCCACGTAAGGGTGTGATCTGGCCCCTTCACCCGGCATGACATTTCGGACCAACTCTGCAGGGAGATCTTGTGCAAAACACTCTTTTGTGGGAGGCCCTTTTTCTTTTCTTGTTTGCCATCCCCAAGGTCAGCAGCCTCCTGCATCAAGGGGCTCTTCCAGATGCCTCTCAGGATTCGTATCAGAGGCTTCTACAGGTGAGACCTGCTGGGGCTTTCGTTCCACCTGAACCCCCTCCCCCCCCCCCCGCCCGCTCAGCTCACCTCTCCTCCTTTACCTGACTGAGCCCCTGGAATTGACCCTGTTTGTTATTAATGAGGTTTAGTCTGTGGTCAATGAGGGAATGTGCCCGTTTGGAGGTGGAAAGAGGAGAATTTCCTCTTGTGAGGACACTGCTGCAACGGTCGTGACCAGTGAAGGTGTGGACTGGAAATGGTTTCAGGGATTGGTAAACTGGTGGGGAAGAAATTTGGTGGCTTTCCCCTTATAGTGATATTTCTTTAAATGCCCCCTGTCTTATTCTCCCACGTCCTCCACACCAAAATTTTCCTCCAGCAAAGCCAAGAATCTCTGTTTCAGCAGCCATGGGCAGGTGCATCGGGTGATGCTTAAAAAAAAATGCCCTACCGATTGTGCCTCAGTTTCCCAACAGGGCTGATATCCCTAGAGAGGAAGCCTGAGATTCCCACACCTGTTATCTCGGCACTTTTTAAATCCATCTGCATGGAGCCAGGCCAATGAGGACCTTGGAAGGAAGGCTTCTAGTTCCTTCACCTCTTTCTCTCAAGGTTTGCACTGATGTATGAGATACCACAGTGTCGTGCGAAGGAAGGGTCGGGGTTGTTTACATCTTTTCAGGCGATGTATTGCCTCCACCTTTCCCAGAGGTGCGATAGCAACAGGAAAACAGCTCCATCACCGTGAGCCCCTCTTCTTTCTTTATTATGTATTTCTGCTCTATTGAGGCACCCCATGTGGCTAACAACCCGTACAGCAAGATACCACCATGTCCAGAACAATAAGATACCACAATAAACATCCGAGTAATCTCTGGGAGCTATAATAGCTGCCGTGTCCATCGGATCAGTTGAAGGGCTTCCAGAATTGGAGGAGGAGGAGGAGGAGAAGGAGTTGGTTTTTATACTAGGCCAAGACATTCCGTATTGTGTTTTTTCCTTCTTTTCCTTTGTTTATTTAAATTGTGTAGTTTTGTATCTCATAAGCCACTTTGGGTCCCCACTGCGGAGAAAGGCAGGATTAAAATACTCATTCAGATACATCCACCATCTCATGATTTGTAATTTCCAAGTTTCTTCTTTAGAATGATCGTTTGGGAGTCCAGCCCGGCGGCGAATCTTTATCTGCAGTGGCGCTCCCAGAACTGTCCCAATTTGCTCTTTTCCTATTTATTCGTTGGTCGCGCCAGTCCTGTGGGCGGGCATCAGAATATAGACCGTGGCTTCCCGTGGCAGAACCAACATGAGGAAATTTCAGACATCACCCCTAGTCACTAATCCCGGCTGTGAGCAAACAATTAGCAGGAAACAAGGACGAACGGGAGCACTGATTTAATTATGCCGCGATGATACAGCCGGTAGGGAGGGAGGGAGGGCGGCAGGGAGGAAAGTGGGGAACGCTGGGGTCAAAACGGTTTGTAAAAGCCTGCTTCAGAAAAGCTGTTGTCCCCCTTGGGGCGGAATGAGATTATTATGGCTCAGTGTCTATCAAACACCAGGAGAGAAAAGGGCCTGCGGCGGCCAAAGGCTTTTCTTCGAGTAGGAAGCGCCTGGGCAACCAGGAGCCCGTCAAAGAATTCCTCTAAGCTTTTTTTGTGGGCCCGCCCTGGCTGCAGCCGCCAGTCTTTGTGAGACCCGACTCAAAGGGAGCAGCGGAGAAAGCATCTGGGGACAGTCAAGAGACCAAAGGGCGCTTGTCAGGGGAACAGCCCAGCTATTATCCTGGCCCTGTACACAGAAGGAAGAGGGATTTGCCTTATTCACAAGCGCTTTAAGTGTTGCACATGTGAAATCCACCCTCATCTGTACAGAGCCTATGTTCATATGTAGGGTTGCCATCCTCCAGGTACTAGCTGGAGATCTCCCACTATTACAGCTGATCTCCAGCCAATAGAGATCAGTTTACCTGAAGAAAATGGCCGCTTTGGAAGGTGGACTCTATGGCATTGAAGTTCCTCCCCAAACCCTCCCCTCTTCAGGCTCCACCCCAAAAACCTCCCGCCAGTGATGAAGAGGGACCTGGCAACCCTAATTACAAATGATCTCCAGGAGACAGAGATCAGTTCACCCGCAGAAAATGGCTGCTTTGGCAATTGGACTCTATGTCATTGAAGTCCCTCCCCTCTCCAAACCCTGTTCTCCTCAGGCTCCACCTCCAAAATCTCCAGGTATTTCCCAACCTGGATCTGGCAACCCTATTTGGAGGGAATGAACCAAATGGCCATTCAAGCTCATTATCTGCACACACAGGGATGCTTCGTCACTGAGCAATGCATTAAAGTCTCTCTGTCTCTGTCTCTGTCTCTGTCTCTCTCTCTCTCTCTCTCTCTCTCTCTCTCTCTCTCTCTCTTTTCAGGGCCAGCCCAAGGGTTGTTTTTATTTGATGTTTGATTTTTTTTGCTTCCTACATGATCTACAGCTTTGGTGCAGAGTTACCAACTCAGGGTTGGGGAAATTCCTGGAGGTTTGGGGGCAGTGCCTGGGGGAGATGGAACTTCTGGAGGGGAGTGAGCTCAGCAGGGACAGGATGTCATACGGCCCGCGCCCCAGAAGCTGCCATTTTCTCCAGAGCAGCTGAACTCCACAGCCTGGACATCAGCTGTAATTCCGAGAGATCTGGGAGTTGGCCCAGTCTGGAGGTCAGCAGCCCTACTTTGTGGCTCCCATTTGATGGGGGGGGGGAAAGTGAGATGTCTAGAATAATTTTTTTTTTAAACTTACAGGGCATTCAAAACAAGTAATGTAAAAATAAAAATGGACAAGCTCTTCAGAAGCCCTCCATGTTCCATCATGGCAGCTATAGAAGATCAGAGTCGACATGCATGGGCATTCTAGAGGACAATTAGTATCAAGTTTCCCTTCTCTCCTCCACATGAGTGGCAGACTCTAATCTGGAGAAGCGGGTTGGGTTTCCCCACTCCTCCACATGAAGCCTGCTGGGTGACATTGGGCCAGTCACAGTTCTCTCTGAACTCTCCCAGCCCCACCTACCATGTGTCAGTTTAGGGTTGCCAGGTCTTTGCCACCGGCAGGAGGTTTTGGGGGCAGAGCCTGAGGAAGGCAAGGTTTGGAGAGGGGAGAGACTTCAATGCCATAGTGCTCAACGGCCCAATGGTCATTTTCTCCAGGGGAACTGATCTCTATTGGCTGGAGATCAGTTGTAAGAGCAGGAGACCTCCAGCTACTGCCTGGATGTGGGCAACCCTATGTCTGTTGTGGGGAGAGGAAGGGAAGGAGATTGTAAGCCCCTTTGATACTTAAATGGTAGAGAAAATCGGCATATAAAAACCAACTCCTTCTTCTTTTTCTTCTTCAAGCCAGTAGAGGTGGCTCCTGTCATTTTTTTTGGCACTCCTCAAAATCTTTCACTCAATGGAGAGGCAAAAATCACAGACAGGCACCTCCTCCCACTCCACCTACGTAGCCATGACTGAGTACAAAAGTCTGACTACCTCTGTAGCCAGTTAATAGCAGACCTATAAGCCCCAGGAGGAGGGAAACCCATATCTCAGATCACAAGGCCTGTGTCGTGAAGCTACATCACTCTGACCTCAACCTGAGCAAATGAACAGCTACCTTTGCAGGTGGGCGCTCTTTGGAAAGGCACTTGGCACGCAAAGAAGAGGGGCATCAAGCACCAACAATACACAGACGAGCTGGACAAGAAATACCGGAAGCGTCTGCTGCCAGCACTTGTCTACCAAGAGCCACTACAGGCATGTTGACTCAGATCTGCAGGCAGAGACGTCAGACAGACAAACCTTCGCTCCACTCCAATACCTGAGGATGTAAAAACAAAGTACCCCCCCCCCACACACACACACACGGACACATCGGTGAACAAGGGAGGGAGGTTATCTGCTTCAAAGTAGGCGTGAAATTAATGTCTCCCATCCCATGTTTCTCCTATCCTCTCGCCAATATGTGGTACCTAAAGTACCCTTCCTCCTTCAGCAACTTTTGGCAGTGACTCCTACACAGGGATCAAGATGGAAAATCTTGTACGCCACAAACCCCCCATGTGTACATGAGATCCCTCCATGTATTAGCAAAAGCACAGGGGTGAATGTGGCTGCCAGACCCTGACTGGCAACCCCTGGGAACAGTGAGGGGGCAGAGACTTTAAAAAAAAGCATCACGCTAGGCCATGATGCCACTTCCAGTTTTGGAACTGGGAGAGATGCCACAACATTGGCAACACTCTGGGCATTCTCCGGATCTGTATGGTTTTTCCCTTGAGCATTGCATAATGCCGAGATGTCACTTCCCGGGTCCAAAACAGGAAGTGGCATCACAGCACCACATGTCATGGCTGATTTTATTTTATTCATTTGAAATATTTATTAGCTGCTTTTCTTCCTTATGGAGCCCAAGACAGCTTATAATATAAACAAAAATGCACAACCTGGGGGGGGGGGGGCAGCGGGCGGGCGTTGTTCCATAATGGCGGGGCTGCTGCTGAAAAGGCCTCTCTCTCGTGTACCATTTGGGAGACTGTAGACGCACCCATCACATCTGCATTCCTTCCATGGTCCAGAACCATTTGTAGTTAGATATATATGGTGCATGTATGAGTACAGTTGTGTATATATGGCATGTTTCTCAGGCATGCATTTCTTGTATTTTAAATAATATGGTTCCATTGTAAAACTACTGTTAACTTGTTCTGTTTTCTAGTTTTATTCTGCCAAACCACTGTACATTTTGAAATGACTGAAACCTAGTAGGTTTTGCCATCTTGAGCAAGACATTGGAGGGACTTGCCTTTTACTGATATTTATGCTTTTTATCATTTTAAAATTTGACAGCTTTTATCTTGTATTGCCATGTCAAGTCTAACCTTTTTAATGAATTTTATTTTATTTTCATGCTTGGGATCTTTCATATTTTGTCTACCCAAACTGTTTGGTTCCTGTTACCAACAAAGGCAGACAATATTGGGCGTCTTCAGAGGTGATTCAAGATGGATGAACATCCCGAGCCAAGGCAGCTCTAAGGCGGAGTTTAGAGGTTTGGTCCCTGTGAGGTAGGGTTGCCAGCTCCAGGCTGGGAAATACCTGGAGATTTTTGGAGGCGGAGCCTGAAAAGGGTGGGGTTTGGGGAGGGGAGGGACTTCAATGCCATAGAGTCCACTTGCCAAAGTGGCCATTTTCTCCAGGGGGAACTAATCTCTGTCACCTGGAGGTCAGTTGTAATTGTGGGAGATCTCCATCCACCACCTGGAGGTTGGCAGCCCTAAGCTGCACCCACTATTCTGTGCCAGTGTCCCAAAGGTGCCCACAGGCTCACAACGTGTGGTGATCTATAGCATTATACCTGCTGAGGTCCCCCCCCACCTCCCACCCTATCTCCAAATCTCCAGGAATTTCCCGACCTGGAGTCGGCAACCCCATTTTGGGCCGCAGTGAGAGAGTGGAGGTGCGGAAGAAATCCCTTTGATTTTCTGTGGGCTCCAAGCCTATACACCGGAATAATTCAGCAGCAAAATGCACAAGCATTGTTCTCCCCTCCCGCCTCATGTGCATGGCCTTTTTTGACTGTGTCCCGTTTGGTCCACACACAGGAGCGCATGAACGCCATGAGGCAACGCAGCCACGGCTCTGCCTTTCTCTGGCTCTTTCACGAGGCTTCTCAACCATCCTGCTCGAAGGAAATGCCGACAAAGAGGAAGATCTGGGCCTGGGGAGGCCAAGCCACCCCAAGAGGGAAAGAGCTCCTGCAAAACGTGCTAAGACATATTGGGAGCCGGGAAGCAAGGGCTCTCCCTCCTCACTGGAAGGGAAATTTTATTTTTAACAGATGCTAAGGCAGATGGCACAGAATTAACAGAAAATGGGAGAGGAAAAAAGTGGAAGAACATTACTGGTTCCAGAGAGAGTGGACATTAAAAAAATAAAGAATAAGGGAATGAAAACAAGTTTAAATACTCTCTCCAGAGAAGGGGGGAGGGGCACCGAGAGGCCGAGCGGGGACGGAGAGGCGTGATAATAACCAAAGGCGTGAAATTGCAAAAGTAAAATTTGTGGGACTCGGGAGGGGCCAGGGAGGCCCCGGCTTCGTTGCAAAACTCGCTCGGAAAATACTGATGTGCTGTTTTCGCTTTTATCATTCATAATCATCAAGATGAGGGGAGAATGAGGGGGAACAGGTATGTACTTGAGGCGGGGGGGCGGGGATGAGACAGAAAGGAGAGGGTGACGGGGTGGGTTGCAGAGGCAAGAGGGGAAAGAAGAGGGGATGAAATGTTATTGCAACCTCCCCCCCCCCCCAAAAAAAACCAGAAATGGTGCCAGGGAGGGGGTCATAAAGGAGGGGTGAAGCAGGAGATGCAGGGGGAGAAGAGATGAGAAAATCAAAAGAAGGAAAGAAGGGAGCAGGAGAGGATGCTGAACGGAGAAGGGCGATGGGATGGTGGCTGAGAAAAGACGTCAGGGAGAGGCCAAGAGACAAAGAGAGGAGGAGGAGGAGGAGGAGGAGGAGGAGGGCGCTGCATCCGCCGCCCAAATTAATCCAGGAGACACCAGGCCCAGCCGCTCAAAGAGAGCCATTATGGATGGGTTAGTCACAGGTGGAGTTAAAGGCCTACAGAGGGATATTAGCCAAAATTGAGTGGCTTTTAATTTCTTTCTAATGAGAGAGGGCGGCTGGGGAGCCAGATGCCTCCTCTGGTTCAGCTAGGCCTGAAGGCAGCCAGGAGAGAGGAGCCACCCGGCGGCTCTCCACGGGCCTCCAAAGCAACGGGCCGGCCAGCAGACCACGGCGGGAACAGGCTGGACAGGCCCCCGCCAGCTGACCTCTTCAGGCCTCGTACCGTGTGCCTAGGGTTGCCAGCCTCCAGGTGGTGGCTGGAGCTCTCCTGCTATTACAACGATCTCCAGGCAACAGAGATCAGTTCCCCTGGGAAAAAATGGCCCCTTTGGAAGGGGGACTCTATGGCATTATATCCTATGTGAAGTTGGGTTGCCAATCTCCAGATGGGACCTGGAGTTCTCCCAGAACTATAACTGATCTCCAGACTACAAAGATCAGTTCCTCTGGGGGAAATGGCTACTTCGGAGAATGAAGTTTACGGGCTTCACATCCTCACGGAGCTCCCGCCGCAAACCTGGCCCTCCACAAGCGCCATCCCCAAATCCCGAAATCTCCTGGAATTCCCTAGCATTACTTGGCAACTCTAGTACTTCCATGCACACACGCTCCCCCTGAGTAGCAAATGTTGGACTATAGTTGTATACAAAGAAGAAGAAGAAGAAAGAAGACCTTGCAGAGAGCAGAAAGCTTTAGCCAGACAGGATGGTACGGGGAATGTTCCTTCTTTCTAAAGAGGCTTTTCTCTGTCTGTCTGCAGAATCCTATTCTTCGGCTTTTCTTCAAGAACTAGGATTGCCAGCTCCAGGCTGGGAAATAACTGGAGATTTTGGGAGTGGAGCTTGAGGAGGGTGGGGTTTGGAGAGGGGAGGGACTTCCATGGGGGTATAATGCCATAGAGTCCGCCTTCCAAAGCAGCCATTTTCTCCAGGGGAACTGATCTCTGTCACCTGGAGATCAGTTGTAACCCCGGGAGATCAACAGCCACCACCCGAAGGTTGGCAACCCTATCTAGAACAGTCTATATACAGGTAACTCTCAGCTATCATGGCAGCTGTGCTTATGTCTCCTCTTTCCTCTCCAGTTTGTTCATTTGTTTCAATACTCTTTGATCAGTTTAGTGTCCTGACTGCTGCATAGATACTCTGCCAACAGCAAATAAGTCCCAGAATGTGGGGGAGGGGGCATATAAAAGAGATGTAGCAGGAAGAAGAAGAAGAAGAAGAAGAAGAAGAAGAAGAAGAAGAAGAAGAGTTAGTTTTTATATGCCGACTTTCTCTACCTTTTCAAGGAGAATCAAACCAGCTTACAATCTCCTTCCCTTCCTCTCCCCACAACTTGCGAGGGAGGTGGGGCTGAGAGAGTTTAGAGAGAACTGTGACTAGCCCAAGGTCACCCAGCTGGCTTCATGTGGAGGAGTGGGGAAACCTAACCCGGTTCTCCAGATTAGCCTCCGCCGCTCATGTGGAGGAGCGGAGAATCAAACCGGTTCTCCAGATTAGAGTTCACCGCTCCTAACCACTACACCCCGCCGGCTCTCCTGCTATCTCCCATGTTACAATTCTGATCTGAAAGAGGTCCCCTCCTGTGGTTGCTTTGATGCCTCAAAAATCCCAAGAAGATCCATTTAAGGATCAAATTTGTGTCTCGTGTCAAATTTGGGTCTCAGACTTTGCTATTTATTATGCCGAATGGTGGCACCACTCAACTGCACACACAGGCCAAAGAATTAAAAACAGTTAGTAACTTCCTGTGCCATGTCTTTCTTTCTTGAGGTGACGGGATCCCTCTGGATCCCTCTGATTGCAAACAACACATTTGAAAATGGACCTTCTCTTGCTTTCGGTGCCTCTTTCCTCTCTAGACAAAAGCACTCTCCTCCACGATGGGGAGGGGGGTGATTTGTTTGCAATTTAAAATGAGTGGAAACGGCACCTCCCCACCATTGGTGGCATCCATCCTCACATGGGAAGCCAGCTGGAAGCAGCTGTGGGCATATGCTCAGGACTTACCAGACTGCTGGGGCTGATGGAAACTGTAGTTTTTTTTAAGATAGCTCCAGGAGGCTGAAAAAACTACATTTACCATCAACCTTGGCAGGATGGATGCCACGCTGGGGGAGACTGGGGAAGGGTAATAGAGAGGGAAGGGAGGGCCCAGTTGGAATCCATCCTCTGTTTAGAGAGCCGTCCACCACAGCAGGTGGTCTCTCTCTCACACACAGACACCCCCCTTCAAAAAGGTTAAGTGCGTAGTTTGGGGAGGGGGAATTGGCTAGGGTTGCCAACCTCCAGTTACTAGCTGGAGATCTCCTGCTATTACAACTGATCTCCAGCCGATAGAGATCAGTTCCCCTGGAGAAAATGGCCGCTTTGGCCATTGGGCTCCATGGCATTGAAGTCCCTCCCCTCTCCAAATCCTCGTCCTCCTAAGGCTTCGCCTCCAAAATCTCCCGCCAGTGGCAAAGATGGACCTGGCAACCCTAGGGATTGGCAAGGACACCAGTCCACGTGTGCAGGTGGAGGTTTTGTGAGCGTTTCCTTGAATACTCACAAATGCCTGTTAATAGGTCTGCTATCTCTGGGTACGAAAATCCCTGGGGAGGGTGGGGCTTGAGGAGGGGAGAGAATTCAATAGGATACAATGCCATAGAGTCCACCCTCCATAGCAGCCATTTTCTCCAGGGGAACTGACCTCTGCAGTCTGGCGGTCAGTTGTAATTCAGGGAGATCTCCAGGCCCCTCTCGGAGGGTGGGAATTCTACCTGTTCAGGGTTTACAACTGTTTGACAGAGAGGCTCACTAAAATGCAAATAGTTGGAGGTCATGCATAGCCATTGCAGCCACCTGGTTTTCTCAGGTGACGGTTGCGTCGAGTAGCATTCCCAAGCTTAGGGTTGCCAACCTCCAGGTACTAGCTGGAGATCTCCTGCTATTACAACTGATCTCCAGCCGATAGAGATCATTTCCCCTGGAGAAAATGGCCTCTTTGGCAACTCGACCCTTTGGCATTGAAGTCCCTCCCCTCCCTAAGCCCCACCCTCCTCAGGCTCCTCCCCAAAAACCTCCCACTGGTGGTGAAGACAGACCTGGCAACCCAACCCAAGCTGGGAACCTGGCTTTTCAAGGGGAGTACAACCCCATCCAAAACAGGAGCAATCTGAAGTCCCTGGTCGGCCTTTCTACTAACCCAGAGAACCTACCACAGTCGCAGGGAAACCACCCCCTCATAACCCTTCAAACATCTAGGTGCAGAAAGATACAGAAGTGTGTTTCAGAAGCCACCTGGGTGCAAAGGAACCATATCATTAGCTCCACCCATGCGGTTCCTCCATTGAAGCTTTACCACAACAGGAGTTCCAGCAGAACCTATAAAGCCCAGAATCTGATCTTTAAGCTGAACGACTCTGCAAAATTTGCAGTTTCAGAAGTTGAACTCATGAAGCTGCCTGATACTAAATCAGACCCTTGGTACAGCAAAGTCAGTATTGTCTGCTCCGACTGGCTGGGGCTCTCCAGGGTCTTAGGCAGAAGTCTCTCACATCATCTGCTGCCTGGCCTTTTTAACTGGAGATGCCAGGGATTGAACCTGGGCCCTTCTTTTAGTAATTTTGTAATTAATTGTTATAGCCATTGGCCAGCATAAACCTGGGCCCTTCTGCATGCCAAGCAGATGCTCAGCCACTGAGCCATGGCTAGGGTTGCCAACCTCCAGGTAGTGGCTGGAGATCTCCCGCTATTACAACTGATCTCCAGGCGATAGAGATCAGTTCCCCTGGAGAAAATGGCCACTTCGACCATTGGAGTCTATGGCATTGAAGTCCCTCCCCTCCCCAAACCCTGCCCTCCTAAGGTTCCACCCCCAAATCTCCAGGAATTTCCCAACCCAGAGCTGGCAACCTGAGCCACAGCCCATCCCCCGACACATATATATTCGCTATGCAAATAAGGCTGATGTAGTCTGTCTAAACTGGTGGTGCTTCGACTGCCATCACTGGTTCCAGGACTGTTCTCCTTTATGCAGCATTTGGGATAAATTTCCATCATATTTCTTACTCCCATTAATTTCCCTTGTTTAAACAAAGTATATCTAATTCCTTTATCCTTCAACGGTTGGTGGATATAAAGCAGATCATGACTGTTTTTTTTTTTTTAATGCAATATGTCAACAAATTGAAACTGCAGGGTATGTTCTTTTGGAGCAACGAATTTGCATGCAAAGAATCACGGGAAGTATAGTTTCCCCCACAATCCACTGTTTCCACCATTATAATATATCTAAAATGGAAAAAAAAACAACCACCCACCCTGCAAATTTTGGTGTGGATAGAAAAACATTATCAGCATGGAAGGGATTTTTGCTTTGTTTTTGTTTGTTTTTTTCTTTTGCAGATATCCGTCATTCTTGTGATGCAGCAGTTTTGCTCAAGTTGACCCAAGCCTGTTCCAGGGAACATTTTCTCTGCTTTTAACTTCCCAGGATCATTTTAGCCCATTCAATCATCTCTGCTGGCATAAGTCGATATTAAGGAACCCCTCTTTGCAGGGGTTATGCCAGGGGGCACTGCTCTCAGCTTGCTCTCCCCAGGGGAAAGAGGGCATTTATCTCCTGCCAATGGCTCCTCCTCTCTTGCCCACCCTTACCCTGTGCAAAGAGCCGTGATAATTCTCCACAGCAGGGCAGTGTTATTCCAAGAGGCCCGTGGAGTTCCCCTGGGTGCCAGCTGAGGCAGTTCCCCAAAGAGCCACGCTCCTCACCGCCCATTCATGCTCAATTACGAAGGGTTGATTGGCCTTGTTTTCCATGGAGGGGAGCCCTTCCTTCCCCGCCCCCTCCCTCCAGGGCTGGGGGCTGGTTTTCCAGGGCCCAAGCTGCTCCCCTTAATAAGAATCACTTCAACAACAAGGCTGCGACTCTGAGAGTCTGCACTGAGAGATTGACCAGGCGGGGAGTTCTCAAGTGATCTTTATTATTATTTTTAAATGAACCATAATGAAAATTTGGATTCCCGGATTGTTGCTCTATCGATCCATGTATCAAACTTATAAACCCAATCTCTAAGGTAAGATTTGTCCATTGAGGTACCTATAAGGTCGTCAGGGATAAAATACCGTATTGAAAAAACTCTGACATAACAGATCTTTAGACATTAAGTGGTTAAAAGATTGGCCACTAAGTGAATTTGTTCTAGATGTTCTATATTTCTTCCAGTGTTCAATGATTGCTAGGTGAGCGGGGAAGGGAGACCAGTTTCTGTTCTCCTCAGGGCCACCGGTGTCCCCTTAGGAAGAGCTAAGATACCTCTGAGAAAATAATTTTGAATCCCCTCTAAAATAGAGAGGTTATCATCCTTCCATCCCCATTAGGGTTGCCAACCTCCAGGTACTAGCTGGAGATCTATTGCAACTGATCTCCAGCCGATAGAGATCGGTTCCCCTGGAGAAAATAGCCGCTTTGGCAACTGGACTCTATGACATTGAAGTCCTTCCCCAAACCCCACCCCCCTCAGGCTCTACCCCAAAAACCTCCCGCCGGCGAAGAGGGATCTGGCAATCCTCATCCCCATACTTTCACTCCATATCGTAGGTGTGGGACGACCTTACTTTTGAATAATTTTAGGACTGGATCAAAAATAAAACCACCCTTTGTATAACAGAATCTCAAGATGGAACCCACAGTCTGTGATGCAGAGGACTTAATAGCTGCTAAATGCAAATTCCAATAAGAATCAAATCAAGTATGAGGGGTCACCACAAAGAAAAGCAGGCCGCACCCTGAGGAGACCTCTGGAAGGGCTTGGAGTGACGGGGCCCCAAGCGGAGAATGAGAAGGGCAGAGCTGAACATTGCCTGGCCCTACAATGTAAAGTGTAATAAGTAAATCACTGTGACTTATACAAGTTTGAATCGTGTTTCATATCATTCTAGTACTGTCAGTTTTCTTAACTTACCATACAGTATTGGTGATATTCTGATTGTGTACCACCTGGAGGTTGGCAGCCCTACTCAGTAGGCATGTGATTCCTTCGAGTTTAGCCTGTCTTCCATGGGAACTGATCTCTGTAGTCTGGAGATCACTTATAATTCCAGGATCACTCCAGATTGACTCCTGCTTCCCATCTTCAAGCTACTGAAATTGTTTGTGGGATCTCTAAGGACCTCTGTGCTCTCTACTTAGGGTTGCCAGCCTCTGGAAATTACATTGGTCCCCAGACTACAGAGACCAGTTGCCCTGGAGAAAATGGCCACTTTGGTGGACTGTCTGGTATCATATCCCTGTCGAGCTTCCTCCCCCCTCCCCAGGCTCCACCCCCACATCTCCAGAAATTTCCCAAACCAGAGTTGGCAACCCTACAACTGCTGGATAGTCCAGTGACACAAAGGGGCACCAGGAATTCCCTTCAGCCCAACATTGGCACCCCTGGGACAAAGCCTCTTTCGCAAAGGTCTGGGAGGTTCTTCTTCCTCCATCGTGGAACTGCAAATGCAAATTCAGCTTCATAAACAGCCACCCATTTTGACCCATGCGGCGCAGTAGTGGGCCTTTTTCTTTGCTCTGGCAAAATCTTTCCTCCACAATGAAGCCAGCCTTTCGTCTTCTTGCTTGGATTGTCCGAGCTGCGAGTGACAAAGGATGAGCACCGCGAGGTTGTCCTCTTCCTTGCCTTCGTCCTTGGCATCTTCTGGGGTCCACGTCCACAGGCAGAATTATATAAATGGATTCATCATCAGAGCATTCATGTTTCATTTATTCCTCTGACTCCTTTTGGGCATGGAAAGTAACAGGAGCCTGAAAAGTTTATTTCCTTCTCAGTCCTTGAGGATCCGCATCTTCTAAAGCTGCTCAGTCAGAGGGAGAAAAGAGGCGATTATGCCGAAGGTGGGAGGAGGCTGGCGTTGCATTTCTGAAGCCCCATTCTCAAAAATAATGACCTGAATCACATGCATCCCTGGAGGCATAGTTGCTCCAGAGAGGGAAACTGAGGAACAAATTGGTCTATTCGCTACACAGATCCAGTTCTCCTCATCGAACAAATCTGCACCCCTTTTAATGCATGTTGATTAATTCCCTGGAGGTGCTCATATTCCAGGCGAGTTCACTCTTCTCTGCTGTTGTCTGCTGCGTCAGGATGGTATCTCTTCTCACTTCACTCTACCTTGGTGTAGTTAATTGTTGCTGTTCTGGTCCCAGAGAATGGGAGGGAGAAAGAGGAAATTATAGTTTAATTGGAGTCTCAAGTCTAAGGCCTTTTATGCACCGGTTGTTCCTGTCGCAGGACATCCCATGCCTACTTTGAGGCTTCATTTAAATTATGCATGTATTTTTCAACCTTCAGAAGTCGCCTCACTCTCCCCTCACATTTCCCCTGTGTTTTCAGGATGCTGTTTTAGCCCAAGTTTAGAGTCTGCCACGGCCCCAAATTGAAAGCCAGTCCTGTGCATACTTGTCACTCCAGGTTTTTCTCCCTCCTTTGTGTCTGTCCCCCTCATCCAACTGCTCCCTTTGAAGCCATTATCCAGTGCACTAGGGAGAGAATAATGCTGAAATACCAGGAAGCTGCTTATTTGGTCAGTTTCACAGCAAGTGTGGGTCAGTTTCAGATCGAGCAGTGGAGATAATGCTGAAATAATCACTAAGGACCTCTGTGGCTGCTTATTTGGTCAGTTTCACAGGGAGTGTGGGTCAGTTTCAGTTCTTGGCAGGATGGAACAGAGCTGGACGGATTTGCTGCCCTCCGCTTATACGCATCCTCTTATAGGCATGAAAGCCTTTTTTTTTTTTGGGTGAGCACAAAACTACTGATGGAACAATGAAATGGTCACAAATGACCATGCGAGTGTTTTTATGTTCTTATGATCTCTGCATTAGGATAGCCAATGACAAATTGGTTGAGGGGGGGTTGTCCAGACCCTTCTCTGCTTTGGCTGTAAAATGGCCTCTCGGCTCAGATCAAATGAAAGAATCCCACTGCGGGGCTGGCAGCGGCTGGGGACATTTTTTTAAAAAAAATACACCACGGCCAATTGCAAAACAGCATTTTCATGGGAGAGGGGCTCACATGTGGTTCAGAAGCTCCACATTTTCTCTGGGGGTGCATAATTGATCACAAGATACTCCTGGAATTTCTTTGGGGCAAAAAGCCTCTGTGCATAGTGTTTTGAGGATTCAACTGAAAATACTGTGCAGTTAGAGAGGAGCAGATCCAGCAGAAACAGACCAGGCATAAAAGTCCCAAGAAGGTGTGCCCATATTAAGTATTTTTAATGTATCTTTCCACAGCCAATGACAAGCATGTTCTACTTACACAGGGCCAAACTGGATGCAGTGGTGTCCCTGTAGCTGCTACAAGAACAACATCACCATTTTTAAGTGGTTGTAAAATGCCTTGAGGGCACAGATCCTTATCAGAAGTGAATCAGAGGAATACATGAAGTTCAGATCACGATGGACAGCAGTATTAGTCAGTCTGTAGCGGTTGAAAAGAGCAAGAGTCCAGTAGCACCTTAAGGACTAACAAAATTTCTGGCAGGGTCTGAGCTGTTGTGAGCCACAGCTCACTTCTTCAGATAACTTCAGAAGAAGTTCAGAGAAAGGCCGAGATGACTAGGCCGGTCTCTCTGTCTTTTCAGCAAAGTGAGCCATGGAGGGAACACAGCTAGTTCCCAGATCTTCAGTAAAATGCCTAAATTCCACAATGGAAAAAAAAAAGTCTTCCAATTGAACCTTTGCTTCACCAACGGGTAAAATAAATATCAGCTGAAAGGAAGTGAATTTGTCTCATAAACCCATCTTAGAATTCTCTTCAGTGGTACTGAACAGCTATCAAATATTCAATATAAAATATTCAACATCAAAATGTGACATACAATTTGATTGCTGACACCCAGAGTTGACAATATCACTGCTACAGGACACCTAACGTCCATCTAACAGCGGCCAATTTTATATTTGATATTTGATCGTTCCTTTTTATCCGACAGCTGGTGGCATTTTACAGTCAATGTTATTTAATGTTTGACTTTCCATATATGAACACCTATGCTTGGCCATCCATAATATTTGATGACTTTTTTATTTTATACATAATACACAATTCTCTACTTGCTGTTCCATCGTTTATATTCAGTCTTTGATATTCAGTATTTCATAGCAGATAATATTCTCTGTGAGCAGTCTGGTATCTGAAGACCGAAAGTGCAGCTGGTTGAAATTCAACCCAGAGGAGGCTGCAACCCGAAATTGTTCGCAGGCCTCTTGACCTGCAGAGGAACTCAGTGAGATGAAAGGGACTGGGAAGGTCCACCTGCAGTCCTGCCTTTCTTCTAGATCCGCACCTGGAAGGCTGGGTCTGTTGAAAGGTGCAACCGGACATTTTTGCATGGAAGGAAAACAAACCCTAAGCAACAGGAGCTAAGTTTCAACCATTCGGTCAAGGATTTAATCATTTCAATCGTTTCAATCGTTTCAATCATTTAGTCAGTTTTGTTTCTTGAAATATAAAGAGATAAGAAAAAGAAGCACGAGAAAATGAAAGTGAATGCTGTGCTGGTTTCCCCGTCCTTCCGATTTGTCTTCCTATCATTCTTGCCTGTCATTTTCCCCCTTTCTTTCGGTCTGTCTGGGGAGAGGGGTGTTGCATTTCCTGCTTATGCAGTATGGAAAATACTTAGAATAAATTGTACCCAGGTTGTGGCAGAGGCGGGAGCTTCCCTCCTCACACTCAGCTGGGAAGATGGCTGTAACCTTTTCTCTCCTGCTCACAACCGTCAATTGCAACTGACACTTTACTGACACTAAACTACTGTGTTGCACTTTGTGTGGGGCTGGGGCTGCTCTTGCTGCTGTTTTGGAAGCGTGAGCTGGGATATAAGACCACGGCAGCTGCAGGTTGTCTACACGGACTCCCTGTAGCCATACAGACTTCATTCCCATTTCAGGCTGGTAGTAACTAGGTTGGGACAGCATCTCCCCCCCCCCCCACCCCAAAGCATCATCTTCTAACAACTAAACTAGACATTACAGAGCACACACGTCACCGTTTCCCACCGGCTTCAGTCTGCAGCGGACATAAGAAGGGCTGCTAGACTTTCCCCCCTTCTGGCTGCTTTTCTGCTCAGAAAAGATGCCGTTACATTTCCCTAGGAGTCAATTTAGGACAAAAAAGTGTCAGGAGAAGTAAAAAAATAAGAAACCTCTCTCTACGCTACCCCCCTTTTCTGTTTAAACTTGCAAAATCCAAAGAAACTTTTTGCTTTAAAGAAAATTGAGGCAAATGTTACATTCAATTGCATGTAAGGTATCGTTTGGCACCACATTTGTCCAAGACACCCTCTGGCATTAGTATTTGCGGAGCTAAGAGAGGCCATGTTGGGGGTGGGGCTGCCCCTCAGTAACCAAATTCCTTCTCCCAGGACTCTGAATAACACCTGACCCGGAGCATCTTCCGGAAATGGGGCAAACTTTATTCTCTTATTCCAGCAAGGTTTTTTTTGTTTTTGTTTTTTTGTGGTTAGGCAAAAGATGTAAAAATCTGACAGTATTCAGGGGTTGTTGTTTTTTAAATTACATGTCCACAGTAGGGTTGCCAACCTCCAGGTGCTGGCTGTAGATCGCCTGCTATTACAATTGATCTCCAGGTGACAGAGATCAGTTCCCCTGGAGAAAATGGCCGCTTTGGGCAATTGGGCCAAGGCCCATCCAGTCCAGAAGTCTGTTCACAAAGTGGCCAACCAGGTGCCTCCAGGAAGCCCACAAACAAGACGGCTGCAGCAGCATTTATCCTGCCTGTGTTCTATTGATCAGGGTTACTGCACAGACCCAAACCCGCTAGTCTTGCTGCTGAAGTAAGGCAGTGAAAAGTGTGGGTGAGACAAACTGATCTGGGGCTTGGACTGGACATACGGCATGGCTGTCAGAAAGGAGTGCTAGCTCGGAGAACATGTTCACCATGGAGAACATGTTCATCTAATTGTGAGCTCTGAATTTCTCACATTCTCATTTCACCTCTAGTAAGCCAATTTCCATTGCCAAGATATCATGCAAGTCCACACCCAAAGTCCAGGGAAAGCAAATGGGTGATGGTGGTATGATGAACATTACATATACACAAGGCTATATTCCATCCTACATAAATTTTGATATACCAGGTGAAGGGGTTAGGGGTTTAGCTTGGTCAGTGTGGCTTCCACTTCTAAAACTAATTTCTCCTCTCCAGTGTACAAATGGCCCTGACCTGGATGGCCCAGGATAGCCTTCTCTGGTCAGACCTCATAAGCTAAGCTGGGTCTACTCTGGTTGGTACTTGGCTGGGAGACCACCAAGGAATACCAAAGTCGTGACACAGAGGCAGCCAATGACAAACCACCTGTCTGAGAGCCAACGTGGTAAAGTGGTTAAGAATGGTGGTTTGGAGTGGTGGAGTCTGATCTGGAGAACGGGGTTGGATTCCCCACTCCTCCACATGTAGCTAGCTGGATGACCGTGGGCTACTCACAGTTCTCTTAGAGCTCTCTCAGCCCCACCTACCTCACAGGATGTCTGTTACGGGGAGGGGAAGGGAAAGTGCTTGTAAGCCGGTTTGATTCTCATTAAAAGACAGAGAAAGTTGGGGTATAAAAACCAAATCTTCTTCTTCTTCTTCTTCTTCTTCTTCTTCTTCTTCTGCTGCTGCTGCTGCTGCTGCTGCTGTTGCTGCTGCTGCTGCTGCTGTCTCTTGCCTTGAAAACCCTACAGGGTCAGCTTAAGTTGGCTGAGACTTGGTGGCGCTTTCCAACCACCACCAGTGTTCAAATGACAAAATCCAAAGGACAATAGTGAACATTTCCAAACTCTTCTGGGTCATGCGCTGTATCCTACAAGTCAGGATGAATCTCACTGAGCCCAATCAGAATGCAACTATCACAAAAAAGTATCATGGGAGAAGGTGCCAGATTGTGTAATGCCTGTTCTTGAGGGCTTATCAGAAGAGGGGGGCCCCACTTTAACCGTTTGTCCCCAGAGAGATCCCCAGTCGATCCATCTTAGTGTGGGTAAGAACCCAATGCCAATCACTTAAAAATCCACTTTCCCCCATCTAGGATCCTGGAAAGAAAGCCCTTGGCACTGGCCAGTAGAGGTGGGCATGATTTCTATGACTATCTTCATTTCCCAAGCCAATATCATTATCCTCATCTTCTGAGGTTGATTTTCTATGACCTAAATAAAAAGAACAAGGCCCTGTGCGCTCCTTCCCTGCAAAATGAGACCCTACGTGATAACAGAGACGTGGCCAGCACCTACCGTACCTCGAGATAGGGGAGTGAGCATCCGCTGGGGGTAGAATCTCAGATGGCTCTTTCACCGATAACCAAGACTGAAGGGCACTTACTTTCAGATGTGAGGAATTAAGCCAGCCATTTGGCATTTTCTTTTATAAACCAATGTTGGCATTCGTTTCGTTTCGTACTAGAATGCTTTAAAAACCATTCTTCCTTTGTGATTCTAGATACAGACTCATTTTACCTGTGGTGCCTTGGATTTCTAATCCATACTTAGAATCATAGAGTTGGAAGGGACCACCAGGGTCATCTAGTCCAACCCCATGCACAATACAGGAAACTCACAACTACCTCCCCCCTTCACCCCCAGTGACCCCCCACTCCATGTCCTGAAGATGGCCAAGATGCCCTCCCTCTCATCATCTGCCTGAGGCTATAGAATCAGCATTGCTGACAGATGGCCATCCAACCTCTTCTTAAAAACCTCCAGACCACTGGACCACTTCTAGAGCCTGGTACTCTTACCAAAGGGACTCATACTTTAGGGCACTGCTGTTTTGTGTCTAATACTGCAAACCATGAAAGGGAAGGCAGGAAGGGTTGCGTCAATGTTTGGCTCTCATGGCCCCTTCTTACATGCCCAGGGTAGTGCCGATTGCCACTTTGGAATCAGGAAGCAATTTCCCTCCAGACCAGATTGGCCAGGGATCCTGGAGGGGTTTTGTTGCCATCTTGTGGGCATGGAGTAAGGGTCACTGGGGGTGTGGGGGGGAGGTAGTTGTGAATTTCCTGCACTGTGCATGGGGTTGGACTGGATGACCCTGGTGGTCCCTTCCATCTCTGTGATTCTGTGATTCTAAATGGCGGCAGCTGATTCATTTTATGATGTTTTAAGGTGTTTACACTTAGTGGATGAGTAAATGAGGAAACCTCCTCCCAAAGTCAGGGTTGACTTTTGTCACAATGTTAGGGTTGCCAGGTCCCTCTTTGCCACCAGCGGGAGGTTTTTGGGGGACAGCCTGAGGAGGGCGGGGTTTGGGGAGGGGGAGAGGACTTCTGTGCCATGCGCCTACGTGTGGCTCTAAAGTGACACCACTGAGGCATGCACAGAAGCAACTCTGCCCATAAAGAGGAGGAATTGTGATGAAAATTGGAGAAAACAAAGCCACCCTCCCATCCATCCTCTGAGTAGGGCAGGGTTTGGGGAGGGGAGGGACTTCAACGCCATAGAGTCCAATTGCCAAAGCGGCCATTTTCTCCAGGGGAACTGATTTCTATCGGCTGGAGATCAGTTGCAATAGCCGGAGATCTCCAGCTAGTACCTGGAGGTTGGCAACCCTACACAATGTAGATATGTGCCCCAACTATTCCATGACCTCAGAAGGGAGGGAGGCTGCGGTAATATCTATTTATTTATTCGCTTCATTTATACCCCAAAGCACCTTACCTAATTTGTCCATTTTATCCTCACAACAACCCTGTGAGGTAGTTTAGGTTGAGAGTGCGTGACTGGCCCAAGGTCACCCAGTGAGCTTCCAAGGCAGAGTGGGGATTCGAACCTGGGTCTCCCAGATCCTAGTCCAACACTAATCACTACACAATGCCGGCTCTCAGAACTAAAGCTGGCTTTTGTTCACCCTTTACAATTACATGTGCTACTTACTACTAACAGCACCTAACGTCTTCAGACGACTTTCCCTGTTGCAGAGGTCAGCCGCTCCCGTGACAGATCTGCAGACAAAGGGGGACAGAAATGTGTGCCAGAATTTGCCCATAGCAGCCATGGACCAAACCAAACACAAGGTCGGCGCAACAGCCGGGCATCCTGTCCAGAGACCTGCCTTGGGAGATGGTGCTGCTGGCGTTGCATTTCTGATGCAGACGGGACCAGAGTCGGTTAGCGAAACTCAACATTCATCCTTGTAGGACCTTTGCCCACAGGTGGAACTCATGGAGAAATGGATGGTTCCCTGGAAGGGGTTCCCAGCTGAGTCAGGAGGTAACATGGACATGTCCCAGGGATTTCTCCTCTCCCAAAAGAGCTGGGATCTTTCCATGCTACAGCAACTTGACTTCAGCTTGGCACTGGGTGGTGATGGTGGGGGAGCTTTCTGAAAAACCCTCCCCAGTGATTTCATTCCTGTGTTTCCTTTTTGTTTTGATCCCAGTACATTCCTAGACCCTCCTACCCCCGAATTTGCCCCCACGGACCAAGGCCCGTCTGGTAAAGAGGGGTAAAAAAATATCAAAAAAGAGAGGCAGTGACCGGAGACGGAGAATTGGGGGGGGGGGAGAGAGAGAAGTAACAGAGAGAGGGAGGGAGAGAGGGAGAGAGAGAGAGAGACAGAGAGGGTGAGAAAAATGACAGGAGCTGAATTTTCAGCGCCCTCACTTTAAATCAAGATAAAAGACTGAAATGGAAAATAACGGTCCAGAGAAACCCCCGGACGGCTTTGGGCGCTAATGGAAACGCATGGCTTAAGGCTGTGGTGTTGTCAGCTTCCCGGTACTCTGACATTCCTTTCTGATAATCCGGCCTGCCATAAAATTAGAATAGCAAATACCTCTTGACAAAGATGCATGTTTCCCTCTATTGTGCCATCATAAAAAAAAACCTCCACTGGTGACTCGGGGAGCTGCAAACTTCAATTTAAATTTACAGTGCGGCGGAAGGAAAGTGATATGCACTCAAAAATTTTAATAACCTATTAAGTTACGACTTCAATTTCATTTTATGAATATTTTCCTTGGGGAGCACTGCTATCACAGAGAAAGATAGAAATTTAAAAAAGATAAATAGTGCCATTAATCTCCAACATTTCTCTTCCATTATCCTTGAAAATTAGGAGTTATTTTTGTTCAGATCTTCATGTAATTAGCTCCCTACACTTGATTCACTAGCCAGAAAATGACCATGTTCAGAAAATTAAAAATTTGTCATTAAGTGGAATTTAACATAATATCATTTATCTTTATCTATTCCCCAGCTGACAGCAGGAGAGCCTTGGAAGTGGTACAGGCTTCTGTGTCAGAGTGGAGAAGGAACTGCCGGAGATCACGGGGAGGAGGAAAGAGGAAGGAGGAAGGAGCCAGAGAGCAAGAGGGGAGCCGCAGGGGAGAGCGGAAGGGAGAACAAAGGAGAAGGAAGGAGGGAGAGATGGAGAAGGGGGCGTGCACTGGGAGTGAAGAAGGAGGCAGAGGAAGAGAAAGGGGAGAAGAGGAGTGAAGAAGGAGGGAGAGAAAAGGGGAAGGGGAATGAAGAAGGAGGGAGAGAAAGGGGAGAAGGGGAAGTGGGGGGGAGACATCCTGGGGAAGTGAGCGGGGAAAGGCAAAGACGGGCAGTGGGACACAGCTGCAGGGAAGCCATCTGAGGTCAGGCCAGGAGAGGAGGCCAACCATGGTCAGATGATCCAAGCGCAGCGTCCAGGGCCTGTGCGGAGCTGTTGGATCTCAACCACTGACCTGTTTGAAAAACTTCTTAACCCAGATCTTCTCATACACTGATCTTTGTGATGCCTTTGGCGGGAGGAGGAGAACAAGGCCTTCTTCCTCCAAGCATTCAAGGTGGGAAGAGGCTCCAGGGTCCCGGGTGAGTTGGTGGTACACCAGAAAGTGATCTTCCTTCCATTCCAGGCAGGTCCCGAGGAGGAGGTCTTAGGTCCCAGCTACAGACGCGGCTCCCTCCAAGAAAGAGAGTTTTTAGGTTTGGGGCTGACTTCAGATGAGAAGGCTAGAGTAACACATGCCCCTTGACCTCCACGTCAATCAGGGAAATCCATTGTAACCACACCCATAGCTCCACTACTCCTAGGAGTCTGGGGTTGAGATTGCAGGATCTGGGATCCACTCTCCCTCCGGAATCCTGTGCTCGCAGTGTATAAACTAGACCTGTAGGACAAAACCTTGGAGTCCTACCTAAGATTTTGGGTGGCTTTCTACAGACCGGGGCATGTGGATGTTCAGTCAAAACACCCAAAGCTGTCCTGCTTGGCTGTAGGGACTCTGGGTCACCACCACATTTTTATCCTGCTCTTCCTCACACAAGCTCAGAATATTGTACATGGGGTTCTCCCCGCCACAATGCTCCCCTCACAACAACGCTGTGAGCTAGCTTAGGGTGAGGGACTGTGACTGATCCAACACTGCCTCTTCGTTTCACAGCTGATTGGGGTGTTTGAACCTGGGCTGCCCCAGTCCTAGGAACTACTATCCTAACCACCACACCACCCTGTCTCGCCATGGATACCAAGAGTCACCCAGCTGCCACTGCCCGCTGCTTGCCAGCTCAGGTCATCCCAAACATAAGGTCCTGCCTAAGGGAACAATGTTGGTTTTTCTAACACAACTGGACAGTCTTCTACTATTCACTCCAGCTGAGAGCCAGCACGGTGTAGTGGTTAGGAATGGTGGACTCTAATCTGGAGAACCAGTTTGATTCCCCACTCCTATTCATGAGGCCTGCTGGGTGACCTTGGGCTCGTCACAGTTCTCTCTGAACTCTCTCAGCCCCACCTACCTCACAAGGTGACTGTTGTGGGGAGAGGAAGGCGATTGTAAGCTGGTTTGAGTCTCCTTAAAGTAGAGAAAATTGGGGTATAAAAACCATCTCTTCTTCTGCAATAATCTGCAACATGCAATGAAATATATTTTGGACTCTGCAGACTGGTGGATTATATCCCCATGCATGATTGTCTGGGGTAAGCTATTTTCAGAGGGTGGCCATGGCGGTTTGCAGTAGAACAGCTAGATTGGAGTCCAGGAGCAACTTAGAGACCAACACGTTTCTCAGGGTATAAGCTTTCATGAGTCTTACTTGTATCTGATGAAAGGAGCTTTGACTCTCAAAAACTTGTACCCCCAAAATCTTGTTGGTCTCTAAGTTACTCCTGGACTAGAATCTATCTATGTAAGTCTTGAATGCAGCCTCCAATGCCCTTGTCATAGAGGCCAGAACATGACGTGCAAGCTCACAAGGATTTGTACAGATGTTTTAATGGGGAGGGGCCATGGCTCAGTGGTAGAGCATCTTTTTGGCAAGCAGAAGGTCCCAGGTTTGATCCACAGCATCTCCAGTAAGGATCAGCATCTCCAGTAAGGTGATGTGAAAGGGCCTCCGTCTGAAACCCTGGAGTGCTGCTGTCATTCTGAAAAGACAATGCTGACTTTGTGGACTGACAGGTCTGATTCAAGTAAGGCAGCTTCGTGTGTTCACATTATGCCCCTTAATCAAGTCTATCATCTGTATCTGGACTGATACCTACAGAACAATGAGAATAGAGAAGGAGGGGATAGACTGGAGGCTCATATTGTATTTGATGGCCATAAGGACTAGGAAGAAGAAGAAGAAGAAGAAGAAGAAGAAGAAGAAGAAGAAGAAGAAGAAGAAGAAGAGGAGGAGGAGGAGGAGGAGGAGGAGGAGGAGGAGGAGGAGGAGGAGGAGGAGGAGGAGTTGGTTTTTATCCTTCCTTTCTTCTCCCCACAACATGTGGAGGAGTGGGGAATCGAACCCGGTTCTCCAGATTAGAGTTTGCCACTCTTAATCACTACACCATGCTGACTGAACTCTAAGCTCAATACCACATTCTGTTACTTCCTCTACTCTTGCACAGTTGCGTCATGCACACAGGCCTGCCTGTAAATATACAAAAACATGCATATGCATAGTGCTATTTTTGCACCTCTTCCCTTCAGCCAAAATATGCTACCTTTAATTCAAATAATTAAACACCACACCACACAACAGAAGCAGATCTAAGAACTGGAGAATACTTGTGGCATTACATACTACACAACTTCTACCATATTTATTTGACCTTTAAAATTATATATATATAAATTATATATACCATAATACTTAGATGGCTGTGAACTCCCATGCGTAAGCTTTAGTTTAAAATCTGACAAATATCTCTAAGCATCCACTGGTCCTGAATACCAGGGTCTCTATGAACACATGAAGCTGCCTTATACTGAATCAGACCCCCCTTGGGGGGGTCAAAGTCAGTATTGTCTACTCAGACCGGCAGCGGCTCTCCAGGGTCTCACACAGAGGTCTTTCCCATCACCTACTTGCCTGTTCCCTTTAACTGGAGATGCTGGGAACTGAACCTGGGACTTTCTGCATGCCAAGCAGATGCTCTAACGCTGAGCCACAGCCCCTCTATGCAGAGGAAGGCAATGCCCAGCCATCTATGCAGAGGAAAGCAATGGCCAGTCTCTTGCCTTGAAAACCCCATAAGGGGTCACCAGAAGTCAGCTGCAACTTGATGGCACTTTACACCCATCCACTGGTCCAAGCTGCAGTGCCTCAGTGGGGTGTACATTGGCTTGTTTAATTTGCAAGAGCAGCTTTTTTCTTGTCTCAGGGTTTTGTTTAATGTATAGTCAATTTTGCTGTTATTCTCTGCCACCAAAAGTGAAGGATTCAGTCAAAACTGTAACTATTTGTTACTACTTGGGAAGGGGCTATGGCTCAGTAGTAGAGCCTCTGCTCGGCATGCAGAAGGTCCCAGGTTCAATCCCTGGCATCTCCAGTTAAAGGGACTAGAGGCAAGTAGGTGATGTGAAAGACCCCTGCCTGAGACCCTGGAGAACTGCTGCCAGTCTGAGTAGACAATGCTGACTTTGATGGACCAAGGGTCTGATTCAGTATAAGGCAGCTTCATGCGTTCAACAATTTAAAGTTATTTGTCCTATATCAAAGACTGTATGTTTTCTTTTTAACTTATTTTGAAGTTCTGGCCTCCAAGCTCTGCTCTGGCCCCTTATCAACCAGAAGACTCCCAAAGTTTTTGCTTTTTTATAGGGGGGCGGGACACTTGTGGTGTGGCTACCCTCCCTACAGCAAACACCCCCATTTACATGCAGGGAGACAACTGTGCAATGAACCCTACCCACCAGAGGACTATTGAACCCAAACTAAGTCCCTTTCAAACTGGTGTTTGAGAAGCACCAGTGGGGACCTAATGCCAGCATTACACCAGGGCTATTCTGGTGTAACATTACATGGGAGTAAGCATCCTGCTACACTGGTGTAAAGACCGGAACTGGACTGTGTAGAGGTAAGAGTCGGATTTAATTTACATCCTCAGCTCCCTCCGACTACAATTCTGCCACTGATGACGGCCAAGCAGAAAGTGAAAATGGGCATGTTGAACTTAATGGAGGGTCAGAAGTGACCACTAATCATGATGCCCTCTCCCAGTCAGGAAAGTAGAGTTGGAGTGATGGTGGAGGGGCTGGAGATTGGGTCACAGAAAGAGCTTGGGAGAGGATGCTGGAGTTATAGTAGGTGCTGTGGAGCACAGGCAGGATAAATGCTGCTGCAGTCGTCTTGCTTGTGGGCTTCCTAGAGGCACCTGGTTGGCCACTGTGTGAACAGATGGCTGGACTTGATGGGCCTTCTTGGTCTGATCCAGCAGGGCTTTTCTTATGTTCTTATTTACAGTCCTTGATCACTGACACCTCAGGACTGGGGGAGGGGGGCTGCCTCGGCTGATTCGTGGGCCAGATACAAGCCCTCAAGGGGCCGCATCCGGCCCCCAGGCCTTATGTTTGACACCCATGTTCTAAACTAAATATTTAGCAGAAGTTCAGTAACTTCATACTTTTGGAGTTTCAGAGTTCCCCCATTAATTTCTTCCTACACACGAAAGTCAATGGCTTGACTCTCTGATCAATGTTGTATTGGTAAAGGCTTGGAACGGAGAATCTAAATCCTGCTACTTATGTGTGTTTAGGGTTGCCAGCTCTGGGCTGGGGAATTTCTGGAAATTGTAGGGGGGGGGGGGAGCCTGGGGAGGACAGAACTTGTGGAAGAGAGGGAGCTCAGGGGGGTTGTGCTGCCCTAGAGTCCACCCTCCAAAGCTGCCTTTTGCTCCAGGGGAACTGACTTTTGTGGTCTGGAGAACATTTGTAATTACAGGAGAACGCCAGGCCCCGCCAGGAGGTTGGCAACCCTAGGGGGGCTGTTGACCTTCGAGCCTGCTCCACCTTGTTGAGATCTTCCCTGGACCTTCCCTAGTGCCTCCTCTTCTACAGGTCCCCCCATACTGTGTTGCCCTTAAGATTTTTTTTGGGGGGGGGGTGTCTTCCTTTCTCTCCCACTTCTCTCTTGCCCTCTTCCTTCCCTCTTCCACTGCCGCGGCTGCTGAGGTCAGCCCCACTCCCTCCCGTATTGGCCCCCTCTCCATCCCCCTTCCTTAAACTGCTGCCCCTGCAGTCTTTATTTCCTCTCCACACCATCCCCGCGCGTGCCCACACACGTTCTGTCCCTTCTTCCCGGCTCTCATCTCCCCCCCCCCGCTCTTCCACACTGCACAGACTTAAAGCAGGATAAATGAATATGGATATCGCACAATAAAACCTTCAGAATGGAGAGTTTTCTGCAAGTGAATGGCAGCCAAGCCTGAGAGACTGAAAATTGGATAAAGGGATTAAAACAGTAGCACATTAACAGGAGATTTAGAGTGTAATAAACTCATTTCATAATAATATGTGCGTTGGGGCCAGTAATAAATCATGGCGGAATCCCTCCTTTCGCAGCGCTGGAACGAGGCAGTGACCCAAACGCTGGGTAGGATTTCAGAGAGATGTGGATTAATTTCACAGGGTTCTTGGCCAGGGACTGAGCGGCTGCTGGGCTACAACCATACAGCTGCGGCTGCCGCCTGGCTCCCATACAGCACAAAGGCAAACAAACGGAACTATGCTGGGGAAGGGGAGAATGGCGGAAAGCAGGAGGGTGCCGGAGGATGGGGGTGTGCCTGCATGTACGTGTGCATGCACACCTGCAGAGATACATATTCATTTTTTTCACCTGCAGCATAATGGAATGAATTTACATGATTGTCGCAGAAGACGCCTTTTCCATAGTTGCCCCAACTGGCCTGTTGGGTTGACATTCATTGACAGGGAGAACAAGGCTAGAGGACACCTTTCTCCAGACCTCACCTCCAAAACGCCCGGTCCATTTTAAGAACATCAGAACATAAGGAAAGCCCTGCTGGATCAGACCCAGGCCCATCAAGTCCAGCCGTCTGTTCACACAGTGGCCAACCAGGTACCTCCAGGAAGCCCACAAACAAGATGGCTGCAGCAGCATCCTGCCTGTGTCCCACGGCACCTAATATAATAGGCATGCTCCTTGGATATTGGAGAGTACATAAGAACATAAGAAAGGCCCTGCTGGATCAGACCCAGGCCCATCAAGTCCAGCAGTCTGTCCACACAGGGGCCAACCAGGTGCCTCTAGGAAGCCCCCAAACAAGACAACTGCAGCAGCACCTTCCTGCCTGTGTTCCACCGCACCCAATATAATAGGCATGCTCCTCGATACTAGAGAGAATAGGTATGCAGCATGACTAGTAGCCATTTTTGCTAGTAGCCATTGATAGCTCCTTCCTCCATAAGGGAGGGGACCTTCAGTGGATCTTATTGTCTGCGAAGAAAAAATGGAAAGTGAGAAAGAGCACAGAAGGGGAAAGGGAACAGTCAATCCACCCGGCAATCAGGAGGCATCAGTGGTTGGACTGAAGAATGTCTTTCCTGTCACCTGCAACACAAACTCTGAGGAAAGCACAGCTAGATTTGAGCCCAGTGGCACCTGAGAGACCAACAAATTTGGGGGTATAAGCTTTTGAGGGTCACAGCTCCCTTCGCTGGGAGCACGGGCTTGGAAAATCTTATAACCCCACCATCTTATAGCTGTCTAAGGTGCTACTGGACTCAAATCTAGCTGTCCTACTGCAGACCAACACGTAGGGCCATTTTCTCCAGGGGAACTGATCTCTGTCGCCTGGAGATCAGTTGTAATAGTGGGAAATCTCCAGCCACCACCTGGAGGTTGGCAACCCTGGTCCTGATGGCCCTGCCTTAGAGAAAGGAAAGTTCCCATCTCCATTTCATCTTTAGCTCTGGGTGTGGGGGAATGTTACTAAGGAGCCCTTTCCTGCCTGGAGGTGTGCTGTCTGCCCTTGTGCCATCCCAGCTAAATTCGCCAAGTCAGGAGCGGTGCCTTGCCTTGGGGAAGGTCAAGGCTCTCCTCATGAGTAGCCAAAACCTTGGGCATGAGACTGATTCACTGAGGGGTGTGGTCGCCACCCTCCAAGCAGCTTTGGGAGGTGGATTCTATGGCACTATACCCTGCTGAGGTATCTAGATAACCTAGAGATACCTTCTCAACGCCGTGCTTTTCTATTAGCTAGGGTTAATGCATTCCCATCTAGGATGCTCTTAGGCCGATACCTCCAGATCCCTAGACATGAACGCCTATGCACATGCGGTTTAAACTTGTTAGATACAATTGACCACATCCTTTTAGATTGCCCCTTCTATGTGACTCTGCGGGATAAACTGCTATCTACTTTGCTCCAGTACAAGACATACAGGAGTAATGAAGTGAAATGCAAATTTCTTTTGAGTGACCATGATCCTAAAATTACGGCTACCGTGGCTGAATTTCTTACAGGAGTTCTTAAAGAACAAGAAAAGTTTTATTAACCCGACTGTAACTTATATGTATTGCCCTTTTGAGGTATATTGTTGTTTTTTTCTATCTCTGTCTTTTGGTATGCCAATAAAGGTTAATGAAATAAAATGAAATAAATATACCCTGCTGAGCTTCCTCCCCTCTCCAAACCCCACCATTCCCATGCTCCGTTCCCAAAATCATCCCCGTGCTTCTCTATGGAGGAGGGGGTAGACCACTTCAGGACCCCATAAAATTGAACCCCCTGTTCCAAACTATCAGACTTCAGGGAGTCCCTTGCAGCTATGGTGAGAATTTGGTGACTCTACCTCGGAAAATGTCCCCTCCCCCCGGGGGAGAATTTTAAAAGTACATACTTTTCACAGTCTGTAATGGCCGCATCCGTACCCAAGAGTCGTGGGGAAACTCAGTTTCCCATGAATGCTTGCAGTGGGCCTGTGTAGTGCTACTGCTACCCATAGCTTTGTGTAATACCTTGATAGACCAATGTTCTAAGGCAGCTTCATGTATTTACATGTCTTTCACCGTTGGTAACACGGCTGAGCTGAGGGGATGCTGGTGTGAAAAGGAACCGTGTAACTGGACTAATGGTTGTGGCTCTTCTCTACAGCCCTCACCACCATCTTACGCACCGGTCCCTTGAATTCCAAGGCAAAGTATGACTGACTCAGGAAGGATGGGGCATTGCACTACTCTCCAAGTGGATTCCCTGAGGTGGACAAGACAATCAAGCCACGACTTATTTATTGCTGTAGCACAACAATACTGCAATATCCAGGGGTGCGCAGATGTAACCTCAAACTGTCCCAGGAGACAAGGATCATTTGGTGACAACTGGGCTTACGTGAAGAGTCAGCCGAGGTTCATATCTCTTCTTCTTTTGAGCATTAAGACTGACGGTTGAGGATTATATAAGCAAACTGGCGAGGGGGGGTGGGAATCAGTCCACATTGGACAAAACTGCCAGTTTAACGTTCACTCCAGAAAGACAACCACATCAACTTCTGGCAGACCAAAACAGCAAAGAATCCTCTGATACCTCAAAGACTAACAAATGTATGGTGGCATCAGCTTTTGTGGACATTTGACAAAGTGGTGGTGGGATCATGGCAGGGATACCACCGTGGACCAGTCAGTGAATACTTGAAGCTGCCTTTAACTGAATCAGACCCTTGGTCCATCAAGATCAGAACTGCCTGCTCATACCAGCAGTGGCTTTCCAGGGGTCGCAGAGAGAAGATTTTCACGTCACCCACTTCCTGACACTTTGAACTGGAGATGCCGAGGATCAAACCTGGGGACCTTCTACATACCACTGAGCCACGGCCCCACCAGTCTTGGAAGTGTTGTCAGGCTCTTTATTGTTTACATTTCACGTTGCAGCTTCTTTTTCATGACAGGTCTTGCTCTGGGGGTAGGAAGGTTCAGGTTATGAGTAGGGACAGTTGCTCCAGTTCCTGAATGGAGCTCAAACAGAATGAAGATAACTCTCTAGAACAGGGGTGTCAAAGATACGGCCCGTGGGCAGGATCTGGCCCCTTGAGAGCTCTTATCCAGCCAAGGCAGCCACCCACCCCAGTCCTGATCTGGGCTGGCGAGGCATGTCCTGGCCCAACCAAGTGACATTTATGTCATACAATGCCCTTGTAACAAATGAGTTTGACACCCCTGCTCTAGAAAGCATTCCTTTGCTACCAGCCTGCATGAGGGTTGCAATAGTTTAGAGCTACTGTGTACTACTTTTGGAATCACACTAAATTCCAGTCCAGACTGCCCAAATTGACTGGAAGGAGGGAAGGAGCGGGGATGGGGGGTGGGGGGAGAGAGAGGAATAACCTATCCAGCCATCTGCCTGTTTGAACAGGTTGAGGACACTGAAACCAAACAAGGCATATAACTGTCACTAGAAGAACGTCCAATGCCCATAGAATGCAGATGCCCATATGCGGAGTTTGTGGAGATGGCCATGATGCCAACTGAGCACAGGCAGTTCAAGACTGGCATGAACCCAATGTGCCTCCACCCTCCTACAGAAGGGGGCAAACGCTTGGCTCTGCAGCACTGGCGTCTGATCCGGTCACCCAGGGTTCAGTAGAAAGCAGATGAGCTCAAGGAAAATAGCCTTGATTAAGCCCAGTAGAAGATGCCAACTCCAGAGGTTCCCCATCCAAGCCGGAGCTAGACGGACATTTTCAGAAGTTTGCATTTCAGATTTTAAATTGTACTCCTTCTCCAATTGGGCGTAGAAAAATTTGAAGACACGGACAGCATTTTTTTTAAAAAAAACATTTTATGACAATGATGCTAAATTTGATATTCTCCCCCCATACACACACACGCACACTCACCATAACTGGGATTGCTGAAAAATATTTGAATTAAGAGAGTCTGAACCTGAATGTAGTGGCAGAAGCCATATCGGATTCCCTGCCCCCAAAACTGTTTGAGTTCGGGGGGTGGGGGCTTCTCCACCACTGTCCTAGGTTTGTGTAATGGTTTCCTTCTGTGGGCAAAACCAAAACAGAAAGGGGAAGAAAAATGTCAACCCAGAACAGCCAGGTAACCAGGAAGGAAAACAAAAAGCCTAATAACAGAATATAATTTTAGGGGTTACATATGATAAATGAAAAAAACTTGAATACAGTACAAATAGTTTAAAAAAATTATTAAAACCAAATGTGTTTTGGCCAATAGGCCCTCCTCAGTGGTGCACATTTTTAAAATACACTCCATAAAGTAAAACTATTCATACTAAAAAAATACAGCATTCCTGACCAATCTTTAAAATATATACACGATGTAGGACCAGCTCATTAACTAAATAATCTCCTTTCATTGTTCAAATAAGTTAGGAGGACCATCAAGAATGATTTTTCAGATTGTTGTTATATCTGGTCCAAATATCTCAGGAGGGAAGGTCAGAACGGGCCATAGCTCTATGGTGTGCATATATCCACATTCAGGAAACAATACCTCACCACAGTGGTGTGGCTTTCCTACAAATGAGCATACTCAGGGAACAAACTCCAAGAACCAAAAATATTTTTAAACAATCACAGATAAAAATTGTTCCTGCTTGAAGTCAGCCCTAGACGAATAACTGCAGAATTCTGATCAACATTCAGCCCCCCTCTCCTCATGTGTAAGGCGGCTGAGAAATAGGATTTCCAGGTCCCCCCCCCTTCCTCTGGCAGGAGGTTTTTGGGGCAGAGCTGGGGCAGGGATCACATGTAGCCACGTGCGATGCCATCATGTCACTTCCGGTTTATACCCAGAAACGCTGCATTGCAATGGGCCGCTTTACCCCTCAAACCCCCAAAACACGTTTTGGGAGTTTGAGGGGTAAAGCGACCCGTCACGATGCGGTGCTTCCAGGTGTAAACCGGAGGTGACATAATTGCTTTGTGTACCGCCATTTGCGCACCCAATCCCCAGTCCTGAGCCGATCAATGGATTGGCAGGCAATTGCCCGCCAATCCAAGTGACCTGGCAACCCTACTGAAAGACCATCTTAGACTATACAATTTTAAACACCCTCCAGATCTCACCCTCGATGCATCCCACACAGCTGGGATATAGTGTGATCCAGCTACATGGCAATAGCGTGGATTTTCCCCACAGAACTGGCATCCCCATTCCTTGCGGGGTACCAGATCTGTGGGCTTGGTACAGTACCATCCATCGCCACTTCCCTCATCGAGGCCTTTAAATATTAACCCAACTACATGGGGGCCAGCCACAGACTGGGGCTGCTGTGTGGCTGCGACAATGTCTGAAAGGCCCCTTAATACCATGAGAATCAGTGAAGTCTGTGGGTGTAGCCCAAGGGAACTGACTGGTCCTGGAGCATCACTCATCACTTTGACACTGAGGCCGTTGGCCTCTTGGACTAAAGGCTGCTTCTTCTCAGTTCCTTTCTATTCACTTCTGCTATCAACAGAAATGAGGTATTCTCGAGCTCGTTCTACCAGGGCACAATCTTCCAAAGCAGCCTTCAAGAGGGGTGTAGAGCAGCAACGTGGTCGTCGCCGGACACGTTTGCATGCCATTATGCTGTTGGCTCTGAAAGTAGAAAGGAGACAGGTGTTGGGAGAGCAGTCCTACATTCTCTGTTCAGCTGAGAGCTCATCACCCACCTCCTAGTGAGTAGCTACACAATTTCCCAATGTGGGACTACACAGAAGACTGAAGACGAAAACAGTGTTGCGCTTACCTCTAACTGTTGTTCGTCGAGTTGTCCTCCCTCCTGCCCCTCTGTAAGCTCTGTTTTCGTATATCTTTCAGGTGCTTACTTGGTGGTGGGAGAAAAGACTGAGGGAATAAGGGGGCGCTGCTCCTCTAGGGCACGTCATTTCGGCGGGAAAACTGACACATGCGCAGTGAAATCGGTGCACCCTATCTGCGATTTAGAAGCTAAGAGAACTCTTCCTGCAGCAGGCCTGCGTGTGTGCAGTCCCAGAGTGTGCACCGAAGACAACTCGAAGATCTGTTTTCTTATATCTTTCAGGTGCTTACTCGGCAGTGGCAGAAAGAACTGAGGAAATAAGGGGGCGCTTCTCCTCTAAGGTGCATCATTTCAGTGGAAAAATTGATGCATACACAGTGGAGTCAGCTCACCCTATCAGAAGCTAAGCGAATTCTTCCCGCAGCAGGCCTGCACATGCACAGTTCCCATGTGTGCCTGTACAGAAGACAACTCGATGAACAACAGTCACAGGTAAGTGCAACACGGTTTTATTGCTGACCGGGGGGGGGGGCAATTATTTGAATTTTTGCCTCAAACGAGGATGCACTTACTGTTTGGTTGGATGCCTGTTGGGCTCAGAAACATTCAGAAGGATTCTGATTAAAGGGAAGATGATGTGCCGGCTCTGTGGACTGGCATGTTTCCTTGGGCTACGTCGATCTGGTTCACTTCTGCCACCCAAGCAATGTTTGTGGTTTCAACACGTAAGCAAAAAAACATAGATTCAGCCTGCTACTGCGCCTTTTGACCAGCTTTCCATCCAGATGGGTAATATTGAGGGATCCACCTGATCGAAGAATTTGTAGTTGATGGATTAAAAGAACGTTCATTAATTGCTCTCCTTTGCAGAAGAACAGTAGTTCTGGAGAAAAGGGGTCCCTTTGATGGTGAAAATTTAACAAGCCACTGTCTTCAAAGCAATTTGTTACCATGCAGCCAGGAGATATTTGTCTGTATTTGCAGCATCCAATGTTCTAAATTGAGGTGGGAACGGCACACCTTCCTCAGGAGGTGGTGGGCTTTCCTTCTTTGGAGCTTTTCTACCTCAGGGTACACTGAAGCCTCCCCTGACCACGGGGAATAGTTAGTAACCACTTATTTAGGTTACAAAACAATTGAGAGTGGTGTTGTCACATGGGCTGGTCTATGCAAAGTTTGGAAAACATGGGTAGTCCATAGAAGAAACCCAACATGTTTGAGGAAACCCAGCCATGTTGGTCCCACCTGGCGCAACACTATTCACTGGTCCGCAGTGTCTTCTTTTTGGAAACTGCCCATTCATAAGGCCATTTTCGCTCCGTAGAAGTTTGCATCCGGCAGATGTTCTTCCTGCCTCAGGTACAATAGAATTCTTCTCCCACCTCCAAACTTGGTCTCGAGAGCAGTATCCAGAGGCCTGGTGGCAGGCAGCAACAGCTCACGGAGAGTCACATCAATCCCATTCCCAGGGGTACAAACCAATTTCTCTTGTTTTTCTGCCCGTCTTTCTGGCTGAACCTCCAGCAGCCTTCAATCCCATTAATCCAAGCACTGCCGGCAATGACGAAGACTGATCTCACCAGCAAACGATCAATTTGTATCTCCCTCTCTCTCCCTCTCTCTCTCTCTCCTTCTTCCTCGTTTTTGTACAGATGTACAAAATATCATGAAAAAGGCGTTAGTGGTGATAGCTGCACAACGGTGAAATAATAGAGTAATAAGGCAATCCACTTTTGACCTTGCAGGACAGCTAATTCATCTACCCATCTATCTTAATTATTCTCTGGGTTACAAAAGAGAAACTGCACAATTCATTCATTCCATGATGACAATTCCATTTTCCACCCCCAGGAAAGCACCATCTTTCCTCAGAAGTGGTCCTGCCACAAGATGCTTCCCTTGTGCGGCTCATTCACACACACACATACACACACACAAACACACACACACAGGGTTGGGCTTGATCCAGAGACTGGAAACACCTAGGCAAATGTCAACAAAACTTTGACCAAAGCCTTTGGCTATGCCCTCTTGTCCATATGAAATGACCCCAGAACTTCGAGAAGGAGAATTGTTCGGGCAGAGTTTGATTGGCTACCAGCAAAGAGAGAACAAATTTTAACCCCCCCTCCCCCCGACTCAGTGGAGAAAGAACACGTAAAACATTAAATCAAGTAAGAAGAGTTGGGGAAGGGAAGAGTGTAGATGTGTGAAAATCATGTAGACACACAGACTAACCAGACCAGTTAACACAATAAAGAGTTTTGGGAAACTATCCAAGTTCTCCAAGAAAATGCCTAGCAACAATAGCTTTGTAAGCCAGTATTACCTACAAAGACGGATTGCAAAACCTCCGATTTATTATTCCAGATGATCTTTATTTCCATTTACTTTAAAAGTGCTCTCATTTTCTCACCACACACAACTGTTTTGAATTTGGGCATAGGGATGGCCAAAAAAAAATTCAGTAAATCTCGGATTCAGGTTTATTGGGCTTGTTTTTTTTTTTTTATAAACCCAGAAAAAGCTGAATACCCAGACCAGGAAACGGGTCCTTCGGCTTTATTTCCAGGTTTATCGAAAAAAATTGAGCCCATTTTAGTCTATGGGGATTTTTTTCAAAGCTCCTGTGGGGGCATTTTTGGAGGTAGAGTTCCCAAATTTTCAGGGTGACTTTAAGGGACTCTGCATGAACCCTGATGTTTGGTGAAGATTGGGTCAAGGGGTCCAATTTGATGGGGTCCTGAAGGGGTCTGAAGCTGAATAAAGCCAAAAACCTATTCTGCGGATTTGGCGATTGGCTATCTGGCTTCGGCTTTGTTCCCAGTTTTAATATTCGGGTTAAATTAAACCCGAAAGAAGCAAAAATGGTCTTTTTCTGTTTGGGTTTATCGATATGAACAGCCCTATTTGGGCACAACTTTTAGTTGCTGTTGACAGCCTCACAATACAGGAATATGTTCAACAGCTAACATGGATTAATATGTCTTTGGAAATTACTTCCACATCATCCACACAATATTGGAAAATACCAATGACATCTTCCTCATTTGGCCATGTGGAAAAGAGTTGTCGCAAGGATTCCATCCAGATTTAATTACTTGGGCCCTACTGTTAGCCTGAGTTTGGAGCATTGCAAAAAATAGCTTAGCATCCTGAGCGTTGCCATACAACTTATAAGATGGCCAACTCAAGCCACCCAGTTCTTGAACACCCTCTAAGAACACCACTTACCCTTTGGGCTTTCAGTTACTACACAAAAGATACCACATGATCCAGTTGGAGAACCCTTCTGCATAAAATCATTTTGAGCTGCAACCGCTCAGACAAGCATATCCCCCATGAAGGACTTTGAAGAGGCATTCTGTCAATCTGCACTATCCAACTAGGGAGGTGAAAAAGCAACAACAGGTTGACAAGCAGAGTCTGCTCCACCGGATGGTCTTTGAGGAGAATAGGGGAACCCGTTTTACAGTACCTTTTGAATGAATCCTGGAAAGGGATTTTCTCAAGGAGGCCGGTCACCATTTGTAGGCAGCCATTGGATCTGAAAGTCTAACTGTCAGAAAGTTTTTCCTAATGTTTAGCTGAAAACTCTTTTTATTTAATTTCAACCCGTTGGTTCTGGTCCGACCTTTTGGGGCAACAGAAAACAACTTGGCACCATCCTCTATATCAAAGCTTCTTAAACTGTGGGCCGTGGCCCCATATGAGGTCATGTAACTGAAAGTGGAGTCGCAAAAAATGTAGCAACAGTAAAAGGTTTCTAAATTTCCTTATGATTTACTACCTGGGACCTTCTGCATGCCAAGTAGATGCTCAGTCACTGTGTCATGGTCCCTCCTGAAAGATAACACAGACATCCCTCAAAGTCCAGAGGTAGGAAGAGGGTTTCCAACCTCCAGGTAGTAGCTGGAGAGAGCCAGTGTGAGGTAGTGGTTAAGAGAAGTGGACTGTAATCTGGAGAATTGGGTTTGATTCCCCAGTCCTCCACATGAGCAGCGGAGTCTAATCTGGTGAATGGAGTTGGTTTCCCCACTCCTAGACATGAAGCCAGCTGGGTGACCTGGAGCTTGTCACAGCTCTCTTGGAGCTCTCTCAAGGTGTCTGTTGTGGGAAGAGGAAGAGAAGAAGATTGTAAACCGGTTTGTTTCTCCTTAAAAGGTAAAGAAAGTTGGCATGTAAAAACCAACTCTTCTTTTTCCTGGAATTACAACTAGGGTTGCCAGCTCCAGTTTGGGAAATACCTGGAGAATTTTAGGGTGAAGCCTGAGGAGGGCAAGGTTTGGAGAGGGGAGGGGCCAGTGACCAAAGCGGTCATTTTCTCCAGGTGAACTGATCTCTATCGGCTGGAGATCAGTTGTAATAGCAGGAGATCTCCAGCCACCAACTGGAAGTTGGCAACCCTAATTAAAACTGATCTCCAGGTGACAGAGATCAGTTCTCCTGGAGAAAATAGCTGCTTTGGAGGGTGGACTCTATGGCATTGTACTTCATTGAAATCCCTCATAAGAACATAAGAAAGGCCCTACTGGATCAGACCCAGGCCCATCAAGTGTTCACACAGTGGCCAACTAGGTGCTTCTCGGAAGCCCACAAAGAAGACGACTGCAGTGGCACTTATCCTGCCTGTGTTCCACAGCACCCAATATAATAGGCATGCTCCTCTGATACTAGAGAGAATAGGTATGCAGCATGACTAGTATCCATTCTAACTAATAGCCATGAATAACCCTCTCCTTCATGAATATGTCTACTCCCCTCTTAAAGCCTTCCAAGTTGGCAGCCATCACCACATCCTGGGGCAGGGAGTCCCACAATTTAACTATGCGTTGTGTGAAAAAATACTTCCTTTTATCTGTTTTGAATCTCTCACCCTCCAGCTTCAGCAGATGACCTCGCGTTCTAGTATTATGGGAGAGGGAGAAAAACCTCTGCCTATCCACTCTCTCCTACATGTGTAGGAGTGGGGAAACCAACTCCATTCACCAGATTAGACTCCGCTGCTCATGTGGAGGAGTGGGGGAATCAAATCCAGTTCTCCAGATTACAGTCCACTGCTCTTAACCACTACCTCACACTTGCTCTCTCCAGCTACTATCTGGAGGTTGGCAACCCTCCCCAAACCCTGCCCTCTTCAGGCTCCACCCTCCAAAACTCCATGTATTTCCCAACCTGGAGTTGGCAACCCTAGGTGGGAAGGAACAGGGCAGATACAGTGCCATCGATTTACACAGGTGTCACTCTGTCAGGCATATGGGCTATAAACGGGCAGCTGCAGATCTCCCCATTATACATATTTGAGAAGTATTATATATATTTGCATTTGGCTCTGATTCAGACACAATGGACCAAAACAAGGCTCTTCTATGCCTAGAATTCAGGCCTGCAGGCAGGGTTTCGCTTTGTACAACTTCTAGTTTTATTTAGGCAGTTAAATGTCAACGTAATCTTATTTTTTACTACAGCTAATAGTAAACTGGTTTGCTTGTGCCAAAACACAAAAGTATCATATTTTGGAATGTGTCGAAGTGATTCTGCAGTTTATGTTTCACTTAGTGGCTGGTTATGCTTCAATCGGGTGCTTTATTGGGTCTACTGGTTTTACACAGGTAGGATCCACACATCATTGCCTATTGTGCTGCGGTAATAATTCATTCCAGGAGTGAACGATTACAGTAATGCAATAGCCAATGACATCTAGATCCAGCGATAGTGTGTTTGTTACTGAGCAGAAACAGTGATATACCTGAACTTCATATGTGTGTGCATGCATGTGTATCCTGAGGATTTTTTAAATGATTGATAGCAAATACCTTATACTTTGTTATGAGGGTGTTTGTTATCAAGCACCTTATAGGGTACTGATCACGATGGGTAGCCGTGTTAGTCTGTCTGTGGCAGTAGAAAAGAGCCAGAGTCCAGTAGCACCTTAAAGACTAACAACATTTCTGGCAGGGTGTGAGCTTTTGTGAGTCACAGCTCCCTTCTTCAGCCACCAGTAAGCTGTGACTCACGAAAGCTCACCCCTTGCCAGAAATCTTGTTAGTCTTTAAGGTGCTACTGGACTTTGGCTCTTTTCTACTTCTATGGTCTCCCAGAAAAACACATAGCAGAAGAACTGCTGAGTCCCATGAGGAGGGGAAACTTCCAGTCTTGTGCATGACCTGCGGTTTGCTCCAGAGAAGTCTGCAAGCAAGTTGGTTCAAGACATTATTTACCATTGGTTCTTGTAGGTTATCCGGGCTGTGTAACCGTGGTCTTGGTATTTTCTTTCCTGATGTTTCGCCAGCAGCTGTGGCAGGCATCTCCAGAGGAGTAACACTGAAGGACAGTGTCTCTCAGTGTCAAGTGTGTAGGAAGAGTAATATATAGTCAGAAAGGGGTTGGGTTGAGCTGAATCATTGTCCTGCAAAAAGTATCAAAGGTAATGTGTTAATCATTGTCCTGGACAATTCTACCAACTATTTTGTCAGATTGCACAGAGAAGCCATTGAAATTCATAAACATCAGCACAACTTTAACAGAAAAGAAGAGAGTTTAAGAATGAATAAGGCTTGGCTTCCTGTCCTGAAAACCTCCAGACTAACAAAGACTACAGTCAACAATAGCTATGCAGATTAGCTTTGGATTTCACACATTAACAGATCACTTCAGGATACAATGGTTCCATATTAACATACCACACTCTCATTAGCACATTATCTTGATACTTACAGAACAATGATTAGCACAGGGGAGGGGCCTTTGGGGAGGCGGAGTGTCAGCGAGGGCATCCAGTCGGCCACAGATAAGCAAGCCCCGTTTCCTTCCCACCCACCCCGTTCTCATTCCTTTGCTCGCCAGGCATTAGCGTTTCAATAGAGATCCGCTGTGAGATCTCTGGCGCTGCAGAACAATGCCTGGGAGCCGGAGAGATCGCTCGGTCGTTTGCTAGTCAATTTCACCAGGAGGTTTAGTAGTGGGCAATCACCGGCAAACACTTCCTTATTGTCACCTTATATCCTTTCCATTCAAAACAACTCTGCTGCACCTCACCCTTTCATGTCCTACCATTGATGTAATCTACTGTATTGTATGTTCCCTATAAAGATGACCAGTATCTCCCCCAGCTGTATTCTGACCTTAAGTTTGTATAGACCTACTGAACCCGTTTGCTTTCTTAATAAAACTTTAAACTCTCTGTACCGTCTGGAGTGAAGTTTACTATTGCTGAAATGCAACGAGGTACTGAAATCTGAAAGTAGGTCAGAATCCCAGAATTTCTTAGCCTTCCTTTTTATTTGTTGTTTAGTAAATAGTTAGTGTTAGTATGTCTACGCGATCCACACACTCGCTCCTTACAGGGGAAGACCTCCGCCAGAGCGATGAACGAGGGGCAACCCTCCTTATTGATTTTGGTCTGGAGGAAGTGACCCCGGAGCGTTCGCCCGGGCTTACTGACTTCTCTAGGATGCCAAAGTGGACCTCCTTGCCCATGCTAGCGGAGCAACGACTGAGGGTCGGGGCCAACGAACGGGCGGCGTCGGACCCTTGTGGCAGTTTCTACCGGGGACCGCTAACCGCCTGGTAAGGTGAAGGGGGAGAGGTTGTACCTAGAGAATGGTTGGAGGGACCCTCGATCATCCACACTCCGACCACCCCGGCAGCCATCGCCACGGAGGAAACCACCCTGCTACGTGACCAGAATCAGAAGTTAACTCTACAGAAACGGGACCTGCAGGTGCAGCTGAACACTCTGCAGAGGGATTTTACTGCAGTTTTGGGGGTAGAGAGGGAGCCCGGACAGCCCTCGCAGCAACCACGAGCCAGCTCCCTACCTGCCGCGGAACCACCCATCTGTAGAGAGGCGCTCCTACGCAGGCACCCTACTGCCAGGGAGCTGAAGGTATCCTTCGACGGATCCAGCACTCAGCTACCCCATTTCCTACTCCAAGTGTCCGGTTTCATGAAGGATCAAGGAGAGACCTTTCCCTTGGAGGAAGCCATGGTCAGGTACATGATCAGCCTGCTAGACAAGGAGGCGGTGGAATGGGCAGTGACAGTGGCAGAGACTATGCCCAGGGTCTTGAAGTCCCTGAATGACTTTATGTCTGTTTTGCGATGCCATTTTGAGGACCCTCATAAGGGGGAGAAGGCAAAGATTGCCATGCGTAGTTTGAAGCAGGGGGCCCGTTCTGTAAGTGAGTACGCCCAGGATTTTCAATCCCTATCCTGCAAGATAAGGGAATGGAGTGAGGCCACCAAGGTCCAGCACCAAGGTCCTGCAAGATAAGGGAATGGAGTAAGGCCATCAAGGTCCAGGACTGCGTTGGGAAGTGCTGGATGGCTGTTTGACCCTGGGAGACCCAAAGTCGGTAGAGGACTGGATTAAACTGGTGGCCTTGGTGGAAAATCGCAAGCTAACCCTTTAATTTTCCAAGGATCGGCCATCAAAGGTACCCCCCCATGACACCCGCCAAAGGGGGCAATGCAGCTGAACTGCGGAGAGATGGGAGGAACCGAGGGGGTTCAGCCTGGAAAGGGTGCGCCGTCTCAAGAAAGGAGCATGTCTCCAGTGCGGAAGGATGGGCCATTTCGCGGCAAGTTGCAACAGAGCATCGGCAGAGGGGTCAGGCAACCGAGCGACCCGAGAACGGGAGACTACACCACCCCGGACCGGAAAAAAGCAGTCGGTGCGGGACGGCGGCCCTGCAAGCAGAACCAGCATATGATCCCAGCAGCCTTAGCCCTCAGGATTGCTCCAGAGATCCCTCGCTGGCAAAAAACGAGGAAGGCCTTCTGTGAGAAAGGCGGCACGGAGGGCACCCTCGGAAGAAACCAAACCGGCTCCAAGTAGGGTGAGTGACCAGGGGAAAACGCTGCTGCTGCCTGTTGTGTTGCGGAACCGCCACGGAGGGGAACCTGTGGCTGTCGTTGCTATCCTGGACTCCGGGTGTTCCCAGACCTTGATTGATCAGGCTGTGGTGGAACGCCTGAAGGTCGGGATTTGAGAACTGGACCAGCCCTTGCATTTCCATCAAATGGATGGGAGTGATCTGCGGGGGGCCCCGGTCCATTTGCGCTCTCGCAAGGTGTTGTTGGGGGTGGGAGACCACTGGGAACAGATCCATTTCACGGTAGTGCCTAAGATCTCCTACCCGGTGGTTCTCGGTAGCAACTGGCTGGCGGGACACAACCCGAGCATAGACTGGGAACAGAGGCGGGTTGTGTTTGGGGCTCCCCAATGCGAGAGACATGGCCAGGATTACATGCCCGGAGGCGAAGGGGGGGATGCCGCTACGATTGAGGTGCACATGCTGCCCCCGGAGTATAGTGACTTTGCGGAAGTGTTTGAGGGGAAGGACTGTGACTTGTTACCTCCTCACCGCACAACGGACTGTGTCATAGAACTGCTTAAGGACATCAAGCCGTCGAAAGCCCGAGTTTATCCCTTGAGCCCCCACGAGAAAGCAGTGCTGTGAGAATTCCTTGACAAGAACTTGGCGCTGGGGTTCATACGGCCATCCAAAGCCGTGTTCTCTTCTCCCTGCTTCTTTGTGAAGAAAAAGGGGACCTCTGATCTCAGGCTGTGTGTAGACTATAGGGGGCTTAACGCAATTACTGAGACTAACGCCTATCCCATTCCCTTAATCCCGGACCTCCTGAGTACTCTCAAGGAGGGCTGTGTGTTCTTGAAACTTGACCTGGCGGAAGCTTACTACTGGGTTCGGATTAAGGAGGGAGATGAAGCAAAGATGGCCTTTTCTTGTTTTTATGGGCTATTTGAATTTATGGTCATGCTGTTCGGTCTATCTGGGGCACCGTCGTGCTTCATGCAATTAATTAATGAGATCCTACATGATCTACTGTTTAAAGGGGTGATTGTTTATCTGGACGATATTCTGATTTACTCCAGGGACCCCGAGGAACACCGGGATTTGGTGCAGGAGGTTTTGCATCATTTAAGGGACAACCATTTGTATGCCAAGCTGTCAAAATGTGCGTTCAACGAGAGCCAGTTGTCCTTTCTCGGATATGTTGTATCCCCCCACGGTTTGATTACGGACCCCGAGAACGTTCAGGCGGTCTAGGAGTGGGAACCCCCCAGAACTCGCAAGCAGGTTCAGCAGTTCTTGGGGTTCGCAAATTTTTATAGAGGTTTTATCCAAGACTTTGCCAAAATAGCCTTGCCAATCACCGATCTGCTTAAAACCAAGGGGAAGTGGCAGGAGGCTACCTTTGCACAATACCAAGTACCTTGGACTGACCGGTGTCAGGCAGCATTTGAGACTCTGAAGAGGTGCTTTACCTCCGAGCCCATTCTGGCTCACCCAGATTGTTCTAAGCCGTTCACCCTTCAAGTAGACGCTTCAGAGAAGGCAATGGGATGTGCGCGCCTTCAGAGGGATGACCAGGGGGTGCTTAGACCCTGTGCCTATTTTTCAAGGAAATTCTCCGGCCCGGAGCTGAACTGGCCGATTGGGGAAAAGGAAGCCATGGCTATCAAGCATGCCCTTACGGTCTGGCGGCAGTTCCTGGAGGGGGCGGCTGAACCTTTTGAGGTCTGGACTGACCACCGGAATCTTGAGGCTATATTGGGTCAGCGGAAGCTGTCGGCTAAACAGCTGCGCTGGGCTGATTTTTTTCCAAGTTCCATTTCAACATTAAACACATGCCCGGGAAGGAAAACTGCCTGGCCGACGGGCTGTCCCGGATGCCGCAATATTAATGTAGAGTCGAATGGCCGGTGGGATCCCTCTTTACCCAAGAACACCTGGGCTTACCTCCGGAGAGGAGTAGTGCAGGATTTCTAACCAGAGCCCAAACCCGCGCAGCGGTGAGAGAGTCAGCCCCAGACTCCTCTCAGGTGAGGGCTGCCCCTGCCCCCCATCCCCGGCGGTCCCAGGGGATGCTCTGGGCGCAGTCACAGGGGAGGAGAGGGAGTCCTCTCAGTGAGAGCGGTAGACAGGGCGGAGGAGCCGGTCCCAATCTCCCCCCAGGAGTCGGCTGCCTCTACCCCCCGATCCTTGGCCATCCCGGAGCACCTCCCAGAGGCCGTCACACGAAGGTGGGGGGAGGCTCTTCAGCGGGAGCGGGGGGATAAGTCTCTCCCATCCCAGGTAATGGACGGGAATGGTGCCCACAAGGATAAACACTACGTCCCTCTGGAGCTGTGGCGGGAGGTGTTGGAATGGAGCCACAGTTCCAAAACTGGGGGGCATTTCGGGTTCGTGAAGACCTTGACCTAGCAAGAAGGCAGTTCTGGTGGCCGGGAATGCGCCAGGACATCGATGTGTTCATTAAATCTTGTCCCGTGTGTGCAACGAGCAAGCGCTTAATGGGGATATCTCCTGGATTGTTAAAGCCCCTACAGACTCCAGAGGCACCCTGGCGGGTAATCGGGATGGATTTCATAACCGACCTCCCATCTAGCCAGGGGAAGATGGTTCTGTGGGTGATCATGGATCTCTTCTCGAAACAAGTTCATCTCGTTCCATGCGAGGGAATGCCCGCTGCACACAAACTGGCTCGATTGTTTGTGCACCAGGTCTTCAGATTACACGGCTTCCTACGGAAGGTCGTGAGTGACAGGGGGGTCCGTTTTTGTGTCAAAATTTTGGAAAGCATTTTTAGGACTTGTGGGTGTGCAACAGGGCTTGTCTTTGGCCTATCACCCGCAGACAGATGGGCAGACCGAAAAGGTTAATGCTGTAGTAGAATGTTACATGTGCTGTTTTGTGAATTACCACCAGGACAATTGGGTCAACCTACTGCCTTTGGCGGAATACGCCTATAATAACTCGGTACACTCTGCTACTGGCATAAGCCCTTTCAAAGCGGTCTACAGAATGGAATTCGGGCCCTTGGGGGCCGTACCCCTCCCGCCGGGCGGTAACCCCCCAAGGTGTCAGTGTGGGCCAACACAGTGAGGAACACTTGGCCCTGGCTTATAAAAAATTTGGAGCAGGCAAAGGAGAGATACAAGGCACAGGCAGACAAACACAGGGCACCCCAATGAGAATTAAAGGTCGTAGGGAAGGTTTACCTCTCCACCAAAAATCTCAGGTCTTTACGTCCGTGCAAGAAACTAAGTCAAAAATGTGTGGGGCCGTTCCCAATCTCCCAGGTCATCAATGAGGTTACTGTGGAGTTGGAACTGCCAAAAACCTTACAGGGGGTGCACCTGGTATTCCATGTGAGTCTGTTAAAACCCTTTATACCGGCACCTGAATGGCACCCTGAACCCGCAGCTGCGACCCCAATTATGGTGCAAGGGGAACAGCACTTTGAGATCTCCAAGGTGTTAGATTCTCGGGTGCGGAGGGGCCAGCTGGAGTATCTCGTGCATTGGAAACACTGAACTCCAGCCATGATGAGTGGGTGTCAGCGGTGCACGTGAAAGCCCCCACCCTAGTAGCAGAATTCCATCGACACTACCCCGCCAAACCGAGAACCACCGGGGAGGGGCCTTTGGGGAGGCGGAGTGTCAGCAAGGGCATCCAGTCAGGCCATGCATAAGCAAGCCCCGTCTCCTTCCCACCCACCCCGTTCTCAATCCTTTGCTCGCCAGGCATTAGCGTTTCCATAGAGATCCGCTGTGAGATCTCTGGCGCTGCAGAACAATGCCTGGGAGCCGGAGAGATCGCTCGGTCGTTTGCTAGTCAATTTCACCAGGAGGTTTAGTAGTGGGCAATCACCGGCAAACACTTCCTTATTGTCACCTTATATCCTTTCACATTCAAAACAACTCTGCTGCACCTCACCCTTTCATGTCCTACCATTGATGTAATCTACTGTATTGTATGTTCCCTATAAAGATGACCAGTATCTCCCCCAGCTGTATTCTGACCTTAAGTTTGTATAGACCTACTGAACCCGTTTGCTTTCTTAATAAAACTTTAAACTCTCTGTAACGTCTGGAGTGAAGTTTACTATTGCTGAAATGCATCGAGGTACTGAAGTCTGTCACTGGGATAGCTGAATGACAAAAGCAAGAAACACAGGCACTAGGTGGAGACTGGATATGGCGATACAGGCAGAATGTTAGAAGTGCTGGCCCTCTTAGTTTGGGACATTCTAAATGACCAGCTGGTGGTAGTGTAGATATCCAGAAAGAACCCCTTTGGAAGCCTGGGGGACTTGGGAGAGCAGAGCACCTCCGGACAGAAACCTACATCCCAAATTACTGGGATGTAGAAGTTAGAAACCGGCAAACTTAGAAGTTTGAGGCTGTTCCTGTGAGGACTGAACCTGCCTGGCGACTTCCTTTGCTTGACACTTTCTCCCTTCTACTCCTCCCACGAGGCTGAATAAATAAAGGGACATCTCTGTAACAAATGAACCAGAGCCACTTGCAAACCATTACATTTCACACAATCGATTTCAGATTTAAGACTTCGAAAACTATATTTTCCTGTTATTACAATTGGCCTAAAAATGGTAAACATCTGAGGTGAAAGCACATCTACCCGAAATTTCCAAGAAGAGCCATTATACAGTTGAATATATTGCTACTCTGCTGTTTTAGCTTTGAAAAAATCAGTAAAAAAAAACTTGCCAATTCTCTGTTGACCCCCTGTCCCCGTTTTTCCAAAGGGGGGGGCTGTTTTTGTGCAACTTTCAGGATTTTTTAATAGATTCAAATGCAAATAAAGACGTGTACAGGTCATCAAGACCTTTCTGACAGATGGCATAGAATCATAGAGTTGGCAGGTACTACCAGGGGTCATCTAGTCCAACCCCCTACACAATGCAGGAAATTGACAACCATCTCCCCCACACACACACAGTGACCCCTACTCCATGTCCAGAAGATGGGGGAAAGCCCACCAGGAACCCCTGGCCTGGCCAATCTGGCCTGGAGGAAAATTGCTTCCTAACCCCAAAGTGGCGATCGGCACTGCCCTGGGCATGTAAGAAAGGGGCCATGAAAGCCGAGCACTGACGCAACCCTTCCTGCCCTCCTTCTCATGATCTACCCAGATGGCCATCAGATGGCTGTCAGATGGCCATCTAGCCTCTGCTCAAAAACGCAACCCAAAGCTGCTCGCTCAAAGCATGGAAGGAACTAAAGAAAGGGTTGAATCACTAGGTTCAAACCTTAGCCTTCCTACAGCTCAGAAAGCACATCTACCTTAACATGTAGAGGACATGAATGTTTCTTCTTTTCTTTTTGGTGCTCAGATCCTTGGAGAAAAGCTGGGGCAACAATCTCATGAGGGAGATAAGCATCTTATTGCACATTGCAGAACATTTCATGCCCTAAAGACCAAAAAAGGATGTGTTGAGCTTGGACATGGAGTAGTGACCAGCTTCAAAACCAGGGCTGGTTCCCCAGCCAAGGTACCCAGGTTACTGGTTGAGGTGGCAACACAGTGAGAGGTTTGCTCAGAGGGGCTTAGAACATAAGGACAGCCCTGCTGGATCAGACCCAGGCCCATCAAGTCCAGCAGTCTCTTCACACAGTGGCCAACTAGGGGCCTCTAGGAAGCCCACAAGCAAGTCGACTGCAGCAGCACTTATCTTGCCTGCATTCCACAGCACCTAATATAATAGGCATGCTCCTCTGATACTGGAGAGAACAGGTGTGCATCATGACTAGTAGCCATGGGTAGTCCTCTCCTCCACGAACATGTCCACTCCCCTCTTAAAGCCCTCCAATTTGGCAGCCATCACCACATCCTGGGGAAGGGAGTTCCTCAATGTAACTCTGCATTGTGTGAAGAAATTCTTCCTTTTGTCTGTTTTGAATCTCTCACCCTCCCGCTTCAGCAGATGACCCCCCCCCCCCGTTCTGGTATTATGAGAGAGGGAGAAAGGCTTGACAGACTCCCAGGCATCAGCAGCTTGGGTGGGGGTGTTCATGGGCAGCCCCTTGTAGGCCTGCTGCACCACCAGCCAGTCCAGGAGGAGATGGAAGGATCTTGTTTGGGACCACAACGTACCTTGACCGAGACTGCTCAAGTCATCTGCTTGCCCTGACGCACATCAGTCCATCCGATCTCACCTGGGTGCTCTAAAAACAAAATATTCTTCATGGCTCCTTGAAAGGAGGGCAGGATGGAAACAGATAAAACTATCCAGAATTTTAAAATTGTGCCAAGAAAGAAAGCCCTTCCCTTCATGATTCTATATTGGGACGAGGTCATGAAGGGACATGAAGGGGAAAGAGAGAGCTGAGAAGAAAGAGGAGGGCAGAGAAGGAAGAACAACGAGGTCATTTATTACAGCAACTTCTCCTGAGCTGTGTGTACGTAACACAATTGAAGCTAATTGTGTGGCACTCACTTTGGGGACCGCATCGCCTGTCTCCAAAGCTTTTTCTAATTCCTCCCCGTAATGTATGGTTTTCAGAATCTTTCATTCTAATGATTTTAACGCAATCAGCAAAACTATGCATGTAATTGTCTTTGGCACAACATCCAGGCGGAGTGGCACTTGGGGAGAAGTCCCTGAACCCGGGGCTCCGGCAGGAGAATGCCAAGCAGGCCTGTTTTCAATCACCGCAGCAGAAGGCAGCCGGCAACGTCTGCAAAAGGCTGCCACAAAAAAACATTTGTCGGAAGACAATGACAAAAACAGGAGGGGGGGTCGCAGCTCGGCGCTATTCAGAGACAATTTGTAAGCGCGGCTGCTGAAGTCGATCCAAACCCTCCTGAACAGCTGGTGCTCCGCAGTGATTGATAAGTGCGCCCAGGAGAACTTCATTTCTGCTTGAATGAAGACAAAGGCCCCATGATGCTGGGCGGATGGGTAATGTCACCATCATTAAGTAGCGAGAGTGGATCAGGCAGACCTTCAGATGGGGACACACCGGTCTAGGAGGAGAGGTCAGGGCACAGGCCCCTCCCCCTGCCCCTCACGCAACACCCCCCCCCCCGCCGCATGGCAGCCCCACGGCAAGCGCGCAGGAGACGTCCCCTCGGTCGGGCAAGTCCCTCGCTCAGCCCGGAGCAGCGGGACAGTTAAGGCCCAGGGATCTTGACAGAGGAGTGCCTACGCCAGCAACAGCCCAAAGGGTAGGGTGGCTAGGTCCATCTTCGCCAATGGCGGGAGATTTTGGGGGGCGGAGCCTGAGGAGGGGAGGGTCTGGGGAGGGGAGGGACCTTGATGCCATAGAGTCTAATTGCCAAAGTGGCCATTTTCTCCAGGGGAACGGATCTCTATCGGCGGGAGATCTCCAGCTATTACCTGCAGGGGGGCAACCCTACCAAAGGGGTTGCTCATTACTGCAGTAGGACAGCTGGAAAAAAATGCCAGAACAAAGCTGAGTCCAGAAAAGGCATCCGCTGTGACAGTTGGTGGCCACTGGGCTCAGGAAGAGGGGGAAACCGTCTACCATCGAGGGGGGCATTCCTCTCCTGATTGATCGTAGACGCGGCTTGGGGGTTCTTTTGGACTCGGCAAACACCCCACAAGAATCCCAGTTGGCTGCTGTGCCTCAGTGCAGTCCACTTCAGTCCAATAGGGATCACCCTTTCTGGAAAGTAGGGATTGAGTAAACAGTGATGGCTGGGACTCATTGGGTAGGGCGAGAAGCAAGGATAGGGTTGCCAACCTCCAGGTAATAGCTGGAGATCTCCCGCTATTACAACTGATCTCCAGCCGATAGAGAACCGTTCACCTGGAGAAAATGGCCGCTTTGGCAATTGGACTCTATGGCATTATAGTCCCCCTCCCTCAACCCCACCCTCCTCAGGCTCTGTCCTAAAAATCTCCGGGTATTTCCTAAACTGGAGCTGGCAACCCCAGGCAAGGAAGAGACAGAACCAACAGTAGGGGGAGCTAACGAAGCCTGGGTTTGTCTCCATCCTCCTCCCTTGGAACAACAGGGGGAAGAAGAAGAAGAAGAAGAACTCTCTCAGCCCCACCTACCTCACAAGGTGTCTGTTGTGGGGAGGGGAAGGGGAGTTGATTGTAAGCTGCTTTGAGACTCTTTAAAGGTTGCAAAAAAGAAGGGTACAAACCCAACTCTTCTTCTTCTTCGCAAGTCACTGTGCCTGGGATTGCAGCCTGGGAAAGGGTGGGTTTTCTTTAGGTTTAATTGGGGAGGGAGAGCTCCAGCCATCTTCCTTAAGAAAATATTGAGTTCAACAACTGAAGAAGCTGCCTTCTGTAACATTCCCTTTTCAACTTCTCAGACCAAAGAACTGGCCAGAGAAAATTCATTTCCCTTCACACTAAGAAAGAAACTTCTCATTCTGCAGAAGCAAGATTACTAGGGTTGCCAGCTCCGGGTTGGGAAATACTGGAGATTTTGGGGGTGGAGCCTGAGGAGGGTGGGGCTTGGGGAGGGACTTCAATGGCATAAAGTCCAATTCCTAAAGCGGCCATTTTCTCCAGGTGAACTGATCTCTATCGGCTGGAGATCAGTTGTAATAGCAGGAGATCTCCAGCCACCACCTGGAGGTTGTCAACGCTAAAGATTACCCCGAGAGAGAGACACACCAGCGGGAATCCCTCCTCTCTTGCTAACAGAAAATGGCTTCCTACTTCCAGTGACACAATGCTAAACCTCCTGAGTGAAAGTGCACGTGTGGACAACAAAAAAGCCCTGAATTCATCCTGTCTGAATGTGTGACTCTGAGGAGCCTGAGGAGGGGAGGGTTTGGGGAGGGGAGGGACTTCGATGGCATAGAGTCCAATTGCCAAAGCGGCCATTTTCTCCAGGGGAACTGAGCTCTATCAGCTGTAATAGCAGGAGATTTCCAGCTAGTACCTGGAGGTTGCCAACCCTAGTTGTAATTCTGGGGACATCCAGGCCCCACCTGGAGGTTGGCAACCCTATGATCAGGCATTGTTCAGAAAGTATAGAAACATGCATGCAGCCCATGGGCAGGAATGACCCTGTAATGCCCTGGCACTCAGAAAGCCAAGCAAGGTTTGATCATAGCAACATCAAAACGTCTTTTTCCCCCCAGAAGAAACAGGCAAGAAATATCCCTGCTCAGAGCTCCTGCCCCAGGCGACCAGTTTTTACCTCTCCTCTATTATCCAAAGAGGATGGTGTCCGGCCCTTGTCCGGACAGGCCCCAAAGGATCCATCTGCTTCGTTCCCTCCTCCCCATCCCTACTGCAGGTGGATAATGCCCTCTGAGGCTCCAACCCTGTGCTGCTCCTGGAGTTAAAACTCAGTGAACCTAACTAGATCAGTGATAATGTCAGAGCACCACGGAATTGGTCATCCCCCCCCCAATGCCCCTCCTCTCCCTGCCTGACCCCTCTCTTCCATGGTTCAAGGAACCAGCAAAACTCCCTGACACAGAAACAGGGAGACACTTGATCTGTCTGTTACAATTTCCACCAGCTTTGATGGGGAAACACACACGTGCTGGGGTTTCCCTGGCCATCCTGAATTGTTCTAACCTGGCAGTTTCTTTTGCATTATAGGGAATTTATCTCTCTCTCTCTCTCTCTCTCTGTGTGTGTGTGTGTGTGTTTTCTTAAACACACTGAGCAATTTCAGATGTTGGGGTGTGTGGAATCTGGTCTGTACGTTACCGTATTAGCTTTGTGGCAGGGTAAGACAAGGGTGTCAAACATAAGGCCCGTGGGCCAGATCTGGCCCCTTGAGAGCTCTTATCCCGCCCACGAGCCAGCCGAGGCAGCCACCCCCACCCCCAGTCCCAATCTGGGCTGGCGAGGCCCGGCCCGACCGAGTGACATTTATGTCATATCCGGTCCTCGTAACAAATGAGTTTGACACCCCTGGGGTAAGGTTTGTCTGAACAAACTATTTACCCCCACGGATATGGAGTGCTTTATTTATAACAAGACAGATGCTGGGGTTCAAACAGGGTTGCCAGGTCCCTCTTCGCCACCAGCCTGAGGAGCCTGAGGAAAGCGGGGGTTGGGGAGGGGAGGGACTTCAGTGCCATAGAGTCCAATAGCCAAAGCGGCCATTTTCTCCAGGTGAACTGATCTCTATCGGCTGGAGATCAGTTGTAATAGCAGGAGATCTCCAGCCACCACCTGGAGATTGAACTCAAGCAACAACAGCACAAGACCAAAAGGCCAAATTATCTGGCACATAAACTCCAACACTTGGAAATATGCTAATAATCTGTATTGTCAGAGAATAACAAGGTGCAACCGCAGTTAACATGAAACAAGAACGTGACCATATGTCTAGGTCAAAAACAAACAAGTTACATAGAACGCGAAGCGTTTAACAAGTCAGGAGCAACAGAATACATAAGACGCAATGGGCTTCCGGTAGATATTCCCATTTCATAACAACTTTGTCAAGCTTCAGATTCTTCCGTATGCTTGAAAGTTCATTTTTAGGACAACGGTGTGTACCTTCCTTGTAACAAATGCCAAAAATCACACACACCCCTCCAAGACGTTTTTTTGGGAACTCCATAAGATAGGAACACCAGTTCAGTCAGCCCTATTTATAATTATTTAAGTCTGTCCTGAAAATTGTTAACATGATTACCCCAGCGATTCTGGGGTTTTGCTCTTTCAAAGGAAATGAGGTTGGTTTTGGCAACTGGACTCTATAGTATTGAAGTTCCTCCCCTCTCCAAACCCCAGCCTCCTCAGGCTCTGCCCCCAAAATCTCCAAGTACTTCCCAACCCTAATGCACAGTACCAGAGAGAATAGCTATGGTTATGATGAAGCATTTCCATTGGTGAAGCTCTGCAGGACTGGGCCAAGCAGGCCGCCTCTCTCGTCCCTGCATGTCACTCTCAGGTCCTTGCAAGAAAGATCTGAATAAATTCAACCCTTCCAAGTACCCCCAGAACATCAGCATGCTTCAGTCAGAGGGATGGGGGTCCTCAATTTACAACACAAAGGGTTAAAGGAAGCCATCTTGTTTAAAAAAATGTGGTGGATTACAAAAACCTGGACCCCCCTGGTCACAGGTGAGAGGGAAGCATGCTGCACATTGGCATTTGTGAGATCTTAATAGTATTGCCCCAACAATTTTAAGTAGGATGTGGTCTAAAAATAAAAGAGAGGAGGAGAGGGGAAAGTGTTGCATTATCAATGAAAAGGGAAATGGTATCTGTCTTGTGGCCTTCACGTTTCCTGTTAAGGGTGCCCCCTTGTGGACTCCAAGGCTTCTGAAAGGTCGGTCTCCCCCAGTCCCTGCAAGGGGCAGATTGCAGAAAGACCGGCAGGGAGAGTGTAGAAAGCTCACACGCAACTTTCTGTGTCTTGAGGATACTTAGGTTGCTGCTTATGACAGCCATGAACACATGAACAGATGAAGCTGCCTTATACTGAATCAGACCCTTGGTCCATCAAAGTCAGTATTGTCTACTCAGACCGGCAGCAGCTTTCCAGAGTCTCAGGGCAGGGGTCTTTCACATCACCTACCTGCCTAGTCCTTTTAACTGGAGATGCCGGGGACTGAACCAGGGACCTTCTGCATGCCAAGGAGATGCTCTACCACTGAGCCACAGCCCCTCCACAGCCATGATCCATAGGGTTGCCAGGTCCCCCTTCCCCACCAGTGCCACAATGACATCATTTCTGGGTTTACCTTGGAAGCTCCACATTGCACTGGACACTCCAGCACTCTCACCCCCCAAACTCTATGGAAACCATAGAGCATCCCTGTTGCAATGCAGCGCTTCTGACAGTAAACCCGGAAGTGATGCAATCGTGCCATGCCAGCTGCACAGGATTGCCAGAGAGAAGAAGCAGAAGAACTTCCATGTTTGGCCCTCTTAAGAACCGGGCAGTTGGTAAGTCTAAAGATCCATCCTGCGGGCTCCTATCCACCTGAGGAGCTTGACAATACAAGATCCTCTATGGATGTATCAAGAGTTCTTACTGGGTCTTGGGTTGCTCCTCCACTTGTACCCTCAGTCCGGCAGGTCTCTGCACATGGGACAGATGCAAGGACTGGCTTTGCCATTGCACAAATGGGCAGGCAGGGCACCCCCTTTGTTGAGATGGCACGTTCTCCTGGAACACCTGGAAGAAGAAGAAGAAGAAGAAGAAGAAGAAGAAGAAGAAGAAGAAGAAGAAGAATTGGTTTTTATATGCCGACTTTTTCTACCACTTAAGGAAGAATCTAACCGTCTTACATTCACCATCCCTTCCCCTCCCCACAACAGACACCCAGTGAGATAGGTGCGGCTGAGAGAGCTCTTAAGAGAGCTGTGACTAGCCCAAGGCCACCCAGCTGGCTTTATGTGTAGGAGTGGAGAAGCAAATCCAGTTTGCCAGATTAGTGTCCGCTGCTCATGTGGAGGAGGAATCAAACCCGTTCTCCAGATCAGAGTCCACAGCTCCAAACCACAGCTCTTAACCACTATACCACGCAGGCAAGATTCCTTGTGCCTTTGGTTAAGGTCCTGCCTGGCACGGTTCTGGCACAGACTGAGGCCTCAAGGTCCCTGCTCCTCCCTCGGTAACCAGGATGTTGCCCACAATGTGCAAACTGGCCGCAGCTGATTGTGGGGGTTGTGACTCACTGCAAGTATTGGCTTGCAGCACCCTGTTCGCCTCTGGATGGCCACAAAGCCTCCCAGCTGGGAGGCGCAGACCTGTTTAAAGGGCCCCCTCCCCGCACCTTTATGGAAGCCCCGTGAAGGCGCGGCCCCCCCCCCCCGAATCTGCCGAATTTATTTGCTGAACCCCCAAATTCGGCAAATTCGGCTCCCCCGTTTCCCGCCTTTTTTGAGTTCGGTTCGTCCAAACCGAAAAACAGCCGAATCGAGGGAAATTCGGCTGTTTTTTGGTTCAGCCCGAACTGAATCAACAGCCCTACCAGAAACACACGAAGCTGCCTTATACTGAATCTGACCCTCCTTGGTCCATCGAAGTCAGTATTGTCTACTCAGACCGGCAGTGTTCCTAGTTCAGCAGCTGAGCCTCACAGCCCTGGAGTTAGGGCAAAAGAAAGTGCAAAGCACAAAGGGGGAATTGGCCCTTCCTCTTATTCCAGCTTAAGCAGATCCCAGTTCTCAGTAAGAGGGCTCCTCTTCAGACCAAATTGGAAAAATCAGCTTTGGGATTTTTGTTTATTTCTGTGTGTGTGTGTGTGTGTTTTTTCCTCTTTCCTCTGCAAAATTCTTAAGTAAAATATATCACAGGTTCCAGTGTCCATAAAAATGGGACCGTTTTTATTTTAATTTTGAAAACCATTTCAGTGGCTCTGATGAGGAGCCAAGGAGGAGGCCTGGCTGGGTCATCCATCCTGGCTGGCAGACAGAATTCCATCTGCCAAGATCTGAAATGAGAGACTAAATGTTGATGAAGTCAGAAGAGGATGAGTCCTCAGCAGAGCCTCCCCTGCCAGGCCTTCAGGGGCTCCCTGGAGACCCCCGGCAAAGAAGCAAGAGGCTGGCACCCCTGGGGAACACGCCCCTCCCTCCCTCCATATTCAGAATCCTGAATATGAAATGCCAGAGGAGCGATCAATCTTACTTTGGCGGCACCCGGCACTTCATTTGTTAGCGCGGGACGGGGAAGGGGGGCGTTCAGATGCAATCGCTGATTCTTCAAAACACATTTCAACGCAGCGGCTTTGCCACTGCTCATTTCACCGCAATCTCGACATGGCGCAGAGGAAGAGAGAGGGGCGCATGTCCACTGGGGTGGGGATAAGGCGAGAGAGAGAGGAAACGCCGTGCAGGCTTCCACAGATGGCTATGTACTTGCACATACGTATGCAAAATGTCGCTCTGTAGTAATATCTGGGGCCACTTGGCAACCCTGCTTTCCTGCACAGTTTTCTGCTTGAGTTGGGGCTTCCAAACTGAGTGTAGCTCATCAGACTCAAAAGCGGGTTGACTGTGCAAGTGTCCCAACACGAAGAAGAAGAAGAAGAAGAAGAAGAAGAAGAAGAAGAAGAAGAAGAAGAAGAAGAAGAAGAAGAAGAAGAGTTGGCTTTTAGAGCCCGATTTTCTCTACCTTTTTAAGGAGACTCAAACTGGTTTACCTTCCCTTCCTCTCCCCACAACAGACACCTTGTGAGGTAGGTGGGGCTGAGAGAGTTTGAGAGAACTGTGACTGGCCCAAGGTCACCCAGCAGGCCTCATGTGGAGAAGTGGGGAATCAAACCCAGTTCTCCAGATTAGAGTCCACTGCTCTTAACCACTAACCCACGCTGGCCCCCCTCCCGTTGTCTCACCTCAGTTGACCGCTCTTGCTTTCCACACAAGGTCCTAAACGAAATTCTTCCATTCGCCTCGCTTCCTGCTGGGGCCTTAGGCCCTTGCCTGCCAAAATGGCTCTCCTGGTTCATCCCTCACTTGGCACCTCAGTGAGAAGTGGTTCCTCTCTCCATTAATTCTCCCTTTGGGAAACAAGGAAGTGAACAGAGAAACAGGCTGCTGCTGACATTTTTCATCCCTACCAGCCAGAAATTTTAATTTAAATGGCAAGCTGCAAAGGGACACGTGACCAAGCCACGTGATCCACGCTGCACTCCCCTCAAAGGACACAGTAGTAGCCGTACAGAATCTGGGTTCAGGTCCCTGTAGGATCATGCCCTGCAGAAAGCAATTAAGTCTAAGTCATAAGGGGCCATTATGCTCAGACAGCAACCAGGCTTTGGCTCTTCTATGATGTATGGTCATCTAGAAAGGAAAGCATTCAAACTAGAAAGATCAGTGCAGAGCCATATTTGCATGTTCGCGTTCAACCTTTAAACTTCTGTCATCCAAGTATAACCGACTTGAAAAGACAAGACCCACAAATAGCTCCCCACCTACACCCCCCCCACACACAAAAACCCCTGCAAAGAACTGGATAAAATGTGAAAGTCAAAAATCGAATTCTATTTAATACATTCGTTTATTTTAAAATCTGAATATAGAATAGAATAGAATAGAATAGAATAGAATAGAATAGAATAGAATAGAATAGAATAGAAGGGTGATCTAGAAGGAATTGCGGGGGCATCTCGTTTCTGCCTCCCTCACTATTTAGTCTTTCACTTCCCTGACAGCCCCCATGGTCTCGCCCATGTTTCTGCTTCTTCCTCTCCTTTCCAACCACTCACCCATCAACATAACTTTTACCCCCCCTCCCCATCTTCAGTAATATTTATTATTTATTTCATGTCATTTACAGCCAGCTTTCTCCACAATGGGACCCAAAGCACCAGCCGTCTCCAGATAGCCAGCGTCTTCGGTCAGGAGGGAAGTCTGTGACCTGGTGCTGCTGCAAAGGTCGCCCCTGTCTATGGTGCTCACCTCCTGGCCAGAAAGGCCTCCAATGCCAACCCGAAGTGGACAGGTGGGCTCCCAGGAGATCTGGCTGCAGAAGTGGCAAATAGGTAGGGATGCCAACCTCCAGGTGGTGGCTGGAGATCTCCTGCTATTACAACTGATCTCCAGGCAACAAGGATCAATTCCCCTGGATAAAATGGCTGCTTTGGCAATTGGACTCTATGACATTGAAGTCCCTCCCCTCCCTAAACCCAACCCTCCTCAGGTTCCACCCCCCAAATCTCCAGGTATGTCCCAACCCGGAGCTGGCAACCCTACAAATGAGCTTGCACGAGCCCTACAGGCAGCCCTGGAAGGGGAAAACGTCTGCTGCCGCGGACTTCTCTGAATGTGCCTCGCCCTGACAAAGGGATCCATTTACCTGTAAGGGGTGGGGTGGGGGAGAATGTGCTTTGTATTGTCTTAAGCATGCCATGAGTGTTCTTTTCACCGCAAGTGCGCTGATCTGGCAGCCAACACAAGCAGAGAGTGCTCACGCTCTTGTGATGAAAAGAACACTCACCCCACACTTCAAAAGTGGCCTCCAATGTCGGGTGCACTTTTCTTCCTACCAAGATTGATCTCTGTGTCGGAAACTGTGATGTTTGACGTTGCCTGGCAAAAAACTCCCTGCATAGAAGTCACATGGACAGATGCAGGAATGACGTAACAGAGGACGCAAGAGGACACCTTCTCCTGAAGAAGAAGCCCTTAATCTGTCCAGGCTGGTGTTACCGCCTCTGGCTGGCAGCAGCTCTCTAGGGTCGGGTAGAGGTTTTTTTTTTAAATCACCTTATCCTTTTAACTAGAAGCTAAAATGACTAAACTGAGGCTGTCGTACTTTGGTCACATTATGAGAAGACAAGAGTCACTGGAAAAGACAATAATGCTAGGAAAAGTTGAAGGCAGCAAGTAAAGAGGAAGACCCAGCAAGAGATGGATTGACTCTATGAAGGAAGCCACAGCCCTCAGTTTGCAAGACCTGAGCAAGGCTGTTAAGGATATGACATTTTGGAGGAAATGGACCCATAGGGTCACCATGACACATCCTTTTAACATGGAGATGCCGGGGATGAAACGTGGGACCTTCTGCATACAAAACAGAGGCTCTGCCACTGTGCCACGGCCCCATCCTGCAGACGTTGGTTATTAATCCAAGTCAGCTGATTCTAGAGCTGGTCTCTATCGACAAAAGACTAGTGAGCACAAAGGGGTTCACTCTGCTGAAACGGATTTGGGGAAACCGTTCCAAGCAGTGGAACTTTGCAGCAGCAGGGGAACTCCTGAGCCTCAGATCGATTGGGGCCATTCTGGGGCAAACAGTTTCCCACCCAACTCATGAACTGTCACTCTTTATTTAGTTTATTTATTTATTTAAAACATTCCTGTGGTGTCTTTCCACCCAGCTTAGGGTCCCCAATGTGGCGAACAATCATAAACACTAAAACAAGCTTTTGAAATACATAGAATAGAAACAATTTAAAACGTCAATTAAACATAACATTCACAATTAAAATGCATGCCCAGGAAGGAGGGTCAGTGGTCAGGTTGCCAGGTCCCTCTTCACCACCGTTGGGAGGTTATGGGGCGGAGCCTGAGAAGGGTGGGGTTTGGGGAGGGGAGGGACTTCAATGCCATAGAGTCCAATGGCCAAAGCAGCCATTTTCTCCAGGGGAACTGATATCTGTCGGCTGGAGATCAGTTGTAATAGCAGGAGATCTCCAGCTAGTACCTGGAGGTTGGGAGAAAAAATAGACACCACTGTACAAGTATCTGGAGATTTGGAAATCAGTACAGGAGCGAAAACAATTTAAACAAAGTGCAAAAATATTTATGAAGACAACACAAGACAAAATGTACACAAAAGACCTACAAAAGCCATCCATAAATGTTCATATGTACAATGAGAGTAATTTTTCAAAGTTGTCTCAGATATGAGTACAAATTCTTCTTTTGAAGACAAATATCATGTAGTAAGATAGAAGCCACCAGTTTATGGAGGATACGGCCGTTTCAAATTCTTAGCTATTTAGTGATTCTTCTTCAGTCCTTCCTATATTATAAATAATGTAAAATATACAATCACAATCATAATATACAAGTAATAAATTCTACAACATTAATCAATAAGCAATATCTTAAAAATACTTACAATAAGCATTCTTCATATATTTCTACATATTTCATTTTCAAATTGTAGGTTACATTGTATATCCCACAACGGGTAAAGAACTAGTGCACGTCCCACGGAGGGTAAGGATACAAAGTGTAGCAGTTCCAGCAATGAAATTTACTAGTTGCTAAATAGCTAACTGGTGTGTGTGGAAAGAAAGTTAACCATATGCATCTGTTGCAGGGAGAAGCTCTGCACCATTCATTCTTAAAGGGACATGCCAACCATTAAATAAAACACAATAGATCGTTTTCCAAGTTTAATCCAAAAGGGGCCATAGAATTCAAAAGATGGATATAATAAGCATCCTTCTGTTTTAATAGCTTTTCTTTATCTTGTCTGTCAAATCTCTTAGTGTTCAATTGCCAGATCACAAAATAGCGCAGATTGTTCTCGCTATGCCGGAATTGAAGAAAGTGTTCTACTACCGGGGCTGATGTTACGCGTGCGCGTATTCTAGACCTGTGTTCAAGAATTCGGGTTTTAATTGATCTAGTACTGGATCCTGTGTAAATTTTTCCGCACGGGCATAAAAGGCAATATACGCAGAATTTTGTATCACAATTAGTGAAAGAGCGGAGTTGAAAGGAAAAGTCCAAATCGGTCCTTTTAAATTCCTTGAGTTCTAAACAAAAATTACAGGCAAGACATTTACGACATTTAAAGTGCCCACGGGTTTTGTTGCTGTTGGAATCAACAAATATGTCCGAATGTACAAGTTTCTCTTCAATGGAAGAAGTTTTCCTGTACCCTATCTTGGGAAATCTTTGGCACCCAGGAATGTCACTAAGCAGATGCCAGTGTTTTTTGATGATATAATTAATTTGCCCTGACAAATGCGTATGTTGTAAAGCAAAAGTCAAAGATTGTTCCTTCGATAGTTTGTTGGCATTTTTATAAAGTAACCCCTGTCTGTCTACAGTCTGAATTCTGTTCAGAAATTAGAAAATAATAAGATCCCCAAACATTATAATCTGTCCCTAGGTGAAAAGCAAGCCCTTGATGGACTTGCGTCCGATCCAGAGCTAATTATCCGGCCTGCGGATAAGGGTGGGGCAATTGTGCTTCAAAACAAAAAGGATTACGTAGAAGAAATTATGCGTCAATTGAATCAAACGGATTATTATCAAAAAATTCCTAGAGACCCTACTAAGACTATTGCTGCAATTATTACTGATTTTGTCCAAGAAGCCCTTCATAATGGTGACATAGATACTAATACCGCCGACTTTTTGATAAATAAATTTCCCCGGATGCCCGTTTTATATACATTACCAAAAATACATAAACCTGGCAATATTCCTCCAGGAAGGCCAATTGTATCAGCCTCTCAAAGTGTATTGGAACCAGTCTCTAAATTTTTGGATTACCACCTTAGACAATTCGCTGTGAACACGGAGTCTTTTATTCTAGATACTGGTGACTTCATTCGTTACATTGAAAATATTCATGTCCCATCAGATTGTGTTTTAGCAACGGTCGACATGGTGTGTCTATATACCAACGTTCCGTTAAGTTACACTTACAGGATTATCGACCCTATTCCTTCTACCACTTTTCTTTTAAAACTTTTAGAAGTGGTCTTCAAGAATAATTTTTTTTTGTTTTGACAATCAATTATATTTGCAAATAGGAGGAATAGCTATGGGATCGGCAGCAGCTCCAACCATAGCCAATATCTTTATGGTGGACTTTGAGAATAAATTTATTTATAATGACCATCCCTTTAAAGAATTTATCCTTGGGAATTGTTGTTATATTGATGACCTCATATTTTTGTTTTCCCCAGATATTAATTTTCAAGAATTTTTGGCATGGCTTAATACATGTTCTAGTATTAAGCCATGCCAAAAATTCTTGAAAATTAAAGGACAAAAAACCTTAAATCATTTTCAGTATGTTTATGTTCAAGAAAATGGCTGGTGAGGGGGGCTTCGAGGTTTCACAAGCGTATGCAGGACCTATGCTCACTTATGTGCAGTTTAACCTGGCGCATTGTGCTACCAATGTACACTTTTGCACATTTGCATGTGATGGCGTACACCACTCAGCTCATAGAGCAGTTTGATAAGAATGTTGCCTTTAAAGAAAAATGGGCGGCGGTGCTTAACCGCTGCTCTATGGACCTGATGCTCCTTATCATTGAACAGGCTATGACAGAGATTGATAATTTGAATGTTGATATTGAAAAGATAAAGAGTACCATCAAAAAAGATCTACCTGAACAGGAGTATAAAACACAAATTGAAAATATGGACAAGGAATTAGCTGCATACGTAGCCAATATTAAAACTTATAAATTGCGCAAATACAATCGCAACAAGGATGATTATGCTAAAAACAGAGTTTACAACTGGGAATTTCAGGACAGTAATTTTAAGAGAAATAGGAACAAAAAATATCAGAATCGTGATAATCAGAACCTTGATAATGACCCTATGGGTTCTGACCAAGACAGCATCAGTTCTTATGGGTCCAACTATTCTACTTCTTCCAATAGATCATATCAATTGAGGTCACAATGGCAAAAAAAATTTCCCCATGGTGCCCGACCCCAAAACTTTCAACGGAAGAAAATATAGTTGTTAATTTATCCTCTCGCAATCTTACTAACGAAGAAATTGATACTCTCAATTTAGGATTAGGTTTTGTCCCTAATGCACCCTATTCCTCTTTCCAGACAAGAATAGAACTGTTCAAGTTGTTCCGTAATATCAAATTGAAAGAATTTTTCCAAAATAAATCTAATAATGAAACAGGACAATTTCGTGGTAAATCTTCCTTTATTCTGAATAGGGCTGTTGAAAAAAATTCGGTATAGTTCGGCTTCGGCAAAATTCGGCCCGTTTTTATTTGGCCCGTGCCGAAGTCTGAACTCCCCCGCTTCAGATCCCCGGAAATTCGGGGGGATCCGGAGTTCAGGGGGAAATTCGCCCCCCCCCCCCGCGCGCCTTCAGGGGGCTTCCCTGAAGGCACGCGGGGGGCCCTTTAAACAAGCCCCTCTGCGCTGTTTGTGCAGCCCGGCCGGGAGGCACAGATCTGTTTAAAGGGCCCGCCGCGCGTCTCCAGGGAAGCTCCCTGGAGGCGTGCGGGGGAGGGGGAACAGATCTGCGCCTTCCAGCTGGATGGCGCAGATCTGTTTAAAGGGGCCAAATTTGCCGAATTTATTCGGGAACACCCCGAACTCGGCGAAATCGGCTCCCCGGTTTCCCCCCCTTTTTGAGTTCAGTTCGTCCAAACCGCCAAATTGCGGGAAATTCAGCTGTTTTCGGTTCAGTTAATGTACAAAAGATCCTTCTCCAACACAAGATGCGCTTTATCCATCTGTTCAATACTATGGCTCCATATGGATTAAACAACGAAGCAGATTTATCATGTTTTCTGTAAGATTTCTTTATTGGACATGGTCCCTTTAAGGCGCTACAATCTGAGCAGACCTCTATATCACATGACTTGCGTGCCAAATATATCTGCAAGATGCTATACTTTGAGTTTAGGCATAAAGATCCGCAGCCCCTCTGTGGGGGAGCATAGAAAAAATGGAAAATAAAAATTAGCAAAACCATATATAAAAGAATATGGGGAGCTAACTTAGCCCTCTAAATAACTTGTGTTCCTCCTTAAGAAACCGGGACGGTAGAGATCTGGGTTTCCTATGACTTTCTCTTGAGGTGAGAATCTTATATTTATATTTATAATTACAATTAAGATGTAAGCAATGGATTAGTACTATAGGTACCATATATCTTGATTCATGTTTTTAGGCTGATGAAGCTTGTTTGTGAAAACGCCAGAAATATCCGGGAAAGCGTTTCCTTTCTGTTCTTGCTTGTGCCCGTGCAACGGCAAGACTCATTTACAAGTGAAACTGACACCTACTCACCCCTTCGAAGTGGACTTTGTTTCACATCATTTTGGATTTGGCCACGGCCAGTGTGCTTAATTGAAGTTATAAGAATTGCAACAGCTTGTAATTATTTTTGTACATATTTGTATATATCTCCTCACACTGTTTGTTCTGATTTTTTGCACTTGTAGTAACATTTAATATACAATTTTGATATTTCTGACTTTTGAGCTGTCCCTGTTTAGTTCTTACAACTTTGTATTAACAGTGGCATTGAGTCTTTTTGCTAAATAAACCACCTGGAGGTTGGCAACCCTACTTCACCCGCACATCTTCAGGAATTTTCCAGCTCAGAGTTGGAAACCCTGCCTTCTGAGCACCGGGGGTGGGGGAGATGGCCTGGGTCAGGCCAGTGAAAAGGTGAGCCCAGAAGGAGATGCCGGTTGCCCCCAGCCAAGGCAGGCCCTGCATTTCCTTAGTGTCCTCTGTAGTGGCAGCAGAGAGCAAGGAGAAAGAGACAGAGTGGGGTGGGGTGGGGTGGGCTGGAGAGAGGGCCACTGCTCACTGGGGTCTAGCAGCTTAAGACCAATGCCAGTGGTAAAAAACCCTCATTCCCAAAGGTGAAAATGGCCAAGGGGCCATTTCATAGAATCATGGAAGGGACCACCAGGGTCATCTACTCCAACCCCCTGCACAATGCAGGAAACTCACAACTACCTCCCCCCCACACACACCGTGCCCAGAAGATGGCCAAGGTGCCCCCGCTCTCATGAACTGCCTAAGTTCATAGAATCAGCATTGCTGACAGATGCCATGTAGCCTTAAAAACCTTCAGGGAAGGAGAGCTTACCACCTCCCAAGGAAGCCTGTTCCACTGAGGAACCGCTCTGTCAGAAAGTCCTTCCCAGTGTTCCCTCCTCAGGCTTCACCCCAAAAACGTCCTGCCAGTGGCGAAGAGGGACCTGGCAGCCCTATTGCTAACCCTACTGATCTATTCCCATTGCCACTAGGCCCAGGCTCAGCTTGGCCAGTCATCCATACTAGTCTAGGGATCACTTCTCCCCGATGGGAGCGGCCATTTTGACTCCTGCCATAGATCCCTTCAACCAGGAGAGTCCCTGGCGATGCAGCACTTCCCAGAGGGTCGACTGGGTGGCACCGTGTTCAGGCCAGCATCTGTCGCATCCTTAGAAAAGAGGGACTCCCCTTACCTGGGATCCAGCGGCGGAGGAGATGGATGAGTCACGGTTCCTCCTCTGTGCCTCCCCTTGTCCTCAGCCAAGTAAAGCCAAGCTGAGTCCATGCATGGAGAAACCTTGAGCCCCACGGCTGTTGAACGGACTGTGAATATTGTTATCCCAGTTCATCAGCTGGCTTGAAATAAAAACTGTAAAGGTATAGTCCTATCATATTATAACAAATATGTTATTCCATAATATTAATTAATGTGGTGTTTCCACCCCCCACCCCCAGTGATTTGGTTGGGAGCTCTTTTTAATGCATGGATCCATTTAATTTACAGCCTGTCCTAACTCATGGGAGAAATCTAACTGCTCACTTATATGCTCCGCTCCTGCATAATTTGGCAACATTTTCAAAATTCTGTCAAACTGTTGGGACCGTTTCCAATCTGAGGACAGCGCACATTTTTGAATGGTTTTTTTTCCTTCTAAATTACCTTTGGATCCGTCTCCCCATAGTTAGGTGCTTTGCCCAAGCACGACGACGCTCACAAAACTGGTGAGAAAAGAAACAAAGGAGCACCTCAGAGACCAACTTGGGAGCCAGCGTGGTGTAGTGGTTAAGAGCGGTGGTTTGGGGGGTGGAGTCTGATCTGGAGAACCGGGTTTGATTCCCCCACTCCTCTACGTGAGCGGCGGAGGCTAATCTGGTGAACCGGGCTGGTTTCCCCCACTCCTTCACACAAAGCCAGCTGGGTGTCCTTGGGCTAGTCACACTCTCTCAGCCTCACCTACCTCACAGGGTATCTGTTGTGGGGAGGGGAAGGGAAGGTGCTTGTAAGCCGGTTTGATTCTCCCTTGAGTGGCAGAGAAAATCCGCATATAAAAACCAACTCTCCTCCTCCTCCTCCTTCTTCTTGAGTTTTGGGGTAGAAACTTTCAAGAAGAGTCAAGGCTCCTATCTGACAAAGGGAGGTGTGTTTCTTGAAAGCTGGTACCCTGAAAATCTTGTTGGCCTCTACGGCGCTCCTGGACTTTAATCTAGCTCTGCTGTGCCTGAAAACTCAGAACAAGGTAGTAAGGAAACAAAAAGCCAATCAGCAGCAGCTCTGGGTAATTTGCTTCGAACCAAATGATCCACAGCTCAGCAGCAGAGCATCTGCCTTGTATGTGGAAGGTCCCAGGTTCAATTCCTGCCATCGCCAAACGAAAGGATCGGGTAGTTGGAAATGTGAGAGGCTGCTCTCTGCACCTGACGACACCCCGGAGAGCCGCTGCCAGTCAGTTCTGACCTTGACAGGGTAAGTCACTACACGCCAGCATTATGCATGTTCAAAGCATCACTCATGATGAAACGTCACTTGGAAAAGTGGCCAAATCCCAGTGGCCATACAAGACACACACACACACACACACTTTTTGGTTCCCACCAGTCAGAACATGAACACATGTAGCATTTTCCTCATGTAAATATCTACATAGAAAAAATAGTTGAAAAGGTAAAGTGAAGAAATTTTTGGCAGGCATCCATCCCTGTTCTGCCGGGCATGTGCAAAGGGCCAGAACATTTCTGTTACATGTTGTTCACTTAAGGGATATGGTGCGTCCATCTGAGCGTGAGGGGCTGGCTCCTGTGACTAGCCCAAGGTCACCCAGTTGACTTTGTGTGGAGAAGTGGGGAATTGAACCCAGTTCTCCAGATTAGCGTCCACCACTCATGTGGAGGAGCGAGGAATGAATCCCCAATTATCCAGATCAGAGTCCACCGCTCCAGACTACCACTCTAAACCACTATACCACACTGGCTCTCCAATTTATATTTGTTTTATGATTATTGCTGTTTTAATGCTGGAAGTTTTATGGTTTTATATTGTTTTAAAGTGTTGTTACCTGCTCTGAGCCCAACCTGGCCGGGAATGTGGGCGGGCTATAAATTTAAATAAATTACTAAATAAATTGGTATTTTTATTTCATATATTCAAACCTGATAAGGCAAAGGGTATTTCCAGGTATGCTTGGTGGTATCCTGAAGAGGTTCTTCTCTTTATTTTCCTTTCAGATAGTTTATTATTATTTTTTACTTAAACCAAGAGAGGTTGAGTCATTCTTAACAATCACAGCAAGCGAACGTCACCATACTGGTTGGAGTTCTTTGAGGCCAAGACTTATTTTATTTATTTTAAATCCCACTTCTTTTCTCCCTACTTGGGACCCAAAGCAACTTTATCACATTGTTCTCCCCTCCTCTACTTTATCTTCACAACAACAACGTTGTGAGGTAAGTTTGACTAAGAAATTGCGACGGGCCCCGAAGTCCCTTGGAGAGCTTCGGTGGCAGAGCGGGAATTCAGGCCTGATTGTCCCAGGTCAGATTGTCTGATGCTCTAACCACTATGCCGTGCTGCTGGCTGTCCTGTCTTCACACCGGACGTGCCCGGTACGTACCTTGTGGCCTCTATAAATTAGGGCTTCCATGTGTATTCTTCAAGCTCCCCTTTATAAACCGACAACCAAGAGTTAATCAGCATTTTAGTAAATGCATATCCAACTGAAGTAGATATTTAATGGATTTTGTTACATCAAAATTAACCACCTAAGCATCTAATTCTCCTGAGGAGTCATAGTCCATAGATTATGTACCCGGAATAATTTCAAGTTTTATTATTCAAGTTTTCAAGTTTTCTTACTAGAATTTTAATCTAAATTGTAGCCAGAATAGACATGGGTCAGCCAGCCAGTGATTTACACGATTACCAGATTTTGAGCATAACCCTCTTGTGTGTGCACTTCTTACACAAGCAAACTACGCTCAAAATCTGGTAATCATGTGTCGCTGAGGGTGGGGCCAGTGAATTTGTTTATCTTGGGCTAGTCACAGTTCTCTCTGAACTCTCTCAGCTCCACCTACCTCACAAGTTGTCTGTTGTGGGGAGGGGGAGGGAAGGAATTATAAACCGGTTTGAGACTTCTTAAAGGTAGTAGAAGAAGAAGAGTTGGCTTTCATATGCCAACTTTCTCTACCACTTAAGGAATAATCAAACCATCTTACAATCTCCTTCCCTTTCTCTCCCCAAAACAGACACCTTGTGAGGCAGGTGGGGCTGAGAGCTCTAAGAGAGCTGTGACTAGCCCAAGGTCACCCAGCAGGCTTCATGTGGAGGAGTGGGGAAACAAATCCAGTTCACCAGATTAGCTTCCGCCACTCATGTGGAGGAGTGGGGAATCAAACGTGGTTCTCCAGATTAGAGTCCACCGCTCCAAAGCACTACTCCAAACCACTACACCATGCTGGCAATAAACAACCTGAAATTGTGTGCCTGTTCAGACAAGGTGAGCCTCACCACATCCCAGGAAGATGAGTCCCCTCTTGAGCGCCAGCTCTCTCCCCGCCAGCATTCCCTCCATCTTATCTGGGTTCAGTTTCAGCCCGACCTCCCCCTTCCACTTGGACCATGGCAACCAGCACTAATTCAGGAGGACAGAGATCTCTTTAAGGACAATGGAAGGGAACCACTGGAGGGATTGAGTCTCTCAAGCTGAAAATGGTTTTGCTAATTCTTCAGCTGCAACTTCCCATCCTTACATAAAAGCTGTGGAGACAGAAAACTGTTGGGTGTATAAGTCAACCACTCTGTCCGATTGAAAGGTGAGATTTGTTTTTTATTTTTATTAATTCACTGTAGTCCCCAATTAAAATGTGACATGTTTAACAGCGATCCGCAAATGAAGAGCTGCACAGAACTGCTTACTAAACCCAGCTGCACCAGAACAACCCCACCTGTGATGGGACTGGCACCTAAAGGGACAGCTGCCTCAAAGGAAATGCGAGTGATCCAAAGCAACGGTCCCAGTGGTCGCACCACGGAGGTCTGTTTATTGTTAATCAAACAAGAAGTGGAGGACGTTTTGATTCTCTCATACAACTTGCTGTGGGGGGGGAGGAGGAGGAAGAGGAGGAGGAGAAGAAGAAGAAGAGAGTTGGTTTTTATACCACTGAGCCACTGCCCCAGTTCCTAGCCTCATGTTCCTAACATCATCTTGTAGAAACAGAAGAAAAAGAGTTGGTTTTTATACCTTGCTTTTCTCTACCTTTAAGGAGCTCAGAGAGAACTGTGATTAGCCCAAAGTCACCCAGCAGGCTTCCTGTGGAAGAATGGGAAAACCAACCCAGTTCTCCAGATTAGAGTCTGCCACTCATGAGGAGAAGTGGGGAATCAAACCAATTCTCCAGATTAGAGTCCACCACTCTTAACCACTACACCACGCTGGGAGGCGTAAGTGCCTTATAGTTTTTAACTAGTTGAGTTCTTCGGTAACTGACTCACAGTGACTCCATGAAGTTCCAACTCATCAGGTTCTCAAGGCAAGAAGCTAACGGAAGCACCTTGCCGTGGCCTTCCTCTGCATATCGGCCCTTTGCATATCAGTCTTCTTTGGTGGCCTCCCATCCAAGTACCACGCTGACCTCTTAGAAACTGTATATTGCCTTCACCACTTCATGGGGGGAAAACACTTGTTATAAATTAAAAGCCCTGACCTGGATGGCCCAGGCTACCCTGATCTCGTCAGATCTCAGAAGCTAAGCAGGGTCATTCCTGGTTAGTATTTGAATGGGAGACCACCAAGGAATACCAGAGTTGCTGTGCAGAGGAAGGCACTGGCAAACCACCTTGCCGTGAAAACCCCAGAAAGGGGTCACCATAAGTCGGCTGCGACTTGATGGCACTTTACACACACACATAAATTAAAAAATGGTGGCAATTGGCAAGTATGTTTCACCAAGACCCATTTACAGGTTGCTTGAAAGGATTTTTGCTGTATAATGACTGTTGGGGTTGTGTGGCACATGGATGAAATGTTTTGCCAGCAAGCCAAGACACCCCTTCCTACAGCTGTTGCAGCAGAACCCAAGGACTGAGCCCCAGTGACCACCACACAAGGTGGAACCGATTAGTCCTGTCCCATTCACCTCTGAAGCCAGGAGAACAGCCTTATCTTGCTGCAGTTCCTGTCATGCCAAGTTAATTTCACAGTTTTACAAATATTGCTACACACACAAAGCATACTCCACAGACACAAAGACAAAACAGATTCCTAGTAACAACCTGACAATTGCATCAGAGATCAACTTGATCCAGCTGTTTCCATTTCTACAAGGGAAATCATGTTGAAGAAGAAGAAGAAGACACAAAATGCCTGTCCCAATGAACAGAGAAATCTCAGCCAATTCCCTGCCTATTAAATGTCGTTTATAGATCAAAGAAGGGAGGGCCCTCCTCAGAGTCCTTCGCTGTCTCGTCTGCTCTGTTGTGTCATAGATCTGGAGGAGTTTCACTCTCTTCTACAGATTATAATTCAATTACTGTTACGATCTATGGTCAGCGGGACTGATTAAAGGGGTCGGCATCAGGGAGAATTGCAGCTGTTCTTTGTCGTCGGCATCAAAGGCTACGATTAGGAAAAGTTACATCAGGTTAAAAGGGGAAAGGGAAGATCTAGCTTCAACAGACCTTTGCTAAAAGTCCTTAAGGTTGGGAGGTGCCAGGCCGTACAGCTGGCCGCAGAAGGTGCCAGGTTCAAACCCCAACATCTCCAGTTGAAAGGACCAGGCAATAGGTGATGTGAAAGACCTCTGCCTGAGACCCTGGAGAGCCCCTGACCGTCTGAGGAGACAAGACTGATCTTGATGGACCGATGGACTGATTCAGTATAAGGCAGCTTCATGTGTTCAGATCATTTGCTCTGGAGCTAAATAATTGAATGTGTGCATACAGGGCAATTTCTCCATTCAGGCCACCCTAAGAAGAAGAAGAGTTGGTTTTAATACCCCGCTTTTCTCTACCTCTAAGGAATCTCAAACTGGCTTACAATCGTCTTCCCTTCCCCTCCCCAAAACAGACACCTTGTGCGGTAGGTGGGGCTGAGAGAGCTCTAAGAGAGCTGTGACTGGCCCAGGGTCACCCAGCAGGCTTCATGTAGAGTGGGGAATCAAACCCAGTTCTCCAGATTAGAGTCCACTGCTCATGTAGAGGAGTGGGAATCGAACCCGGTTTTCCAAATTAGAGTCTGCCGCTCATGTGGAGGAGCAAAGAATCAAACCTGGTTCACCAGATTGGAGTCCACCACTCATGTGGAGGAGTGGGGAATCAAACCAGTTCTCCAGATTAAAGTCCACTGCTCCTAACCACTACACCACACAGTAGTGTCCACCACAGCCATTCCAATAAGAGTACAATCCTTTGCCTTTCTCAGTACACCAGTGTAATGCTTCACACCACTGATTACATTTGAAGGTCCCAGGGTATGGTTGGAGGGCACGTCCAACAACCAACCTTGCTGAAGATATGTAGGTTTGCGTATGGTCAGTGTTTGGAGGGAAGATCTCCTGGGAACCACCTGGAACTCCATGGTGAAAATACAATCAATGATAATAATGATAATTAAATGTGTATGAGAGCTGCCAGAAAAAAACTGGCCATCCTAGGGACTATAAGAGAAGGAGCATCATGTTCTTCCCACTTCAGGGGCTTATTTACAGTGGAGACATTATCCTCTGGGATAGGGGAACCCCTTCCCTTGTTTCAGTTCCTGGTTTGCTTAACCAACGAAAAAGCTAAGCCGCATTACAAGAAGGGAAGCAATCCTATCAATTAGGGCTCTCCATGTACATTTTTATTCATCTTTGGATAAGTTATCAAGGTACAGGTTGGGTATCTCTTATCCGGACTGCTTGGGACCAGAAGGGGTCCATATTTCGGATCTTTCTGTATTTTGGAATATTTTGGAAATTTTGCATATACATAAGGGGATATCTTGGGGATGGGACCAAAGTCTAAATGCGAAATTCATTTATGTTTTATGTATGTTTTAAACAATATTTTTAATAATTTTGTGTATATTGAACCATCAATGGTGCTGCTGAGGGACTGTGAGCCATGCCTGCATGCCGGCTCAAAAGGTCCGGTTGTCAGATCAGTCCAGATATAGGATGTCTGGATAAAGGATACTCGACCTGTACCCACAAGTTGTTCAAAGTGTTTCACAGATTTTAGGAATAATACCAAATTACGGGTTTCAGTACAAGCCAAGTTTGATTCTTGTCCATAAAATGCTTTCCCATTAAAATAAAGGCTGGCCAAAAAAGAGAACAGCTGTGAATCAGTCTCCTGCCTGCATGCCAACTGGGGGCTTTAAAGAGCAGCTCAGTGAAGAAGGCTCTCTCACTCCTTGGATATCGGACGGTGGGCATAACTACCAGTTCTGGAGGAAAGGACTGTCTTCCTGCTTTCCATTTAGCTGAGAGAGGAACCGGCCTTCATTGAGGGCAGGAGAGAGAAGAAGCAAGCAGCGGGCAGCGGGGATGCCCAGAGAAAACGCTGATGGGACAGTGTGTTGAAGGTGGAGGAGGTGTGAGCAGAACAGCTTGGTGGAAATGCAAGGGCCACATCCACTCCACCCCTTGCTACTCATGAGGTGCAACATGCAAGGAGCTCCCTCCAAGAAGTGCCTCTCTCCCCTTTCGTCTGCCAGTTCTATGGCTCCTGTGTGTCTTTATTCCTCCGTGGGAAGGCGCTGAATCGGAACTCGTCTGTCTCTCCAGTTTCCCTCAAGGAAGCGGCTCAAAATCCAAAGACACATTCCTTACCTGCCACAGGGTTACCTCTACGATTGCTGGTGCAGCGCGGGGACCAGGAGAGAAATGCTGTAAATTAATTAACATCAGACCTCTTGTAGCTGTTCATTTCTGTAAACAAACATTTTAATATACCGTAATTAATTAAATCTGCCATGCCGTCCCCTTCTTCTCATTGATCTTTCTCCTGTTCTGTCTCATCCTTTTTTTTTTCTTTTTTTTTTTGCTTGGTGAAACATGGAGATAGACTTGTTCTCCCTGCTCCAAAGAAAATGCAGCTGACAGGGGGCACCACGCTTGTCTCCGTCTGCCATGGACTTTTGCATGTCCAGCCCCTCCCTCCTGTATCCCTATCACTTTCTCTGACTAATGGCCTCCCCGCCCAATTATCTCCCTCCATTATTGTGAAAGCACCTTAGAATTTGAATGGACAGATAAGAAATAGGCCTGGGTCCTTCCCTGCATGCACAGAGCATCAACTAGTGGTCGTGCCTCTTCGAATCCCAGATGGCCCACTTAGATCCTATCAACTCATTCCCTAAACTGTTGCATTTAGACCACCTGTTGCAGAATGGCCCTGCTGGTCCAAAAGCCCCATTCCACTTTGGGTCTTCTGAGAGGCTGAGACCCTCTGCAGCAATGCACTGGTCTCCCAAGACCACCTGACTCCCAGAGGTTTTTTTTCTTCTTCTCCCTGGGTATCTATGCTTCCCCAGCTGGTCATTTAGAGTATCTCCCACTAACAGGGCCATCACGCCAGTACTTTGTCTGTATTGCCATTAACAGGCTCTGCCTAGTTCCCACCTCTCCCACTCCAGTTAGGTACCACAGAGACAGCTTACCACAGTTGTGCAATTCAGGGATCCAGCAACCTATTGCTTAACTACCTCCCTTCTCTGGCATCTTTTAAGTAATATTCTCAAATAGGGCTTAACATCATTACAGAGAATAACCTTCCAACATTCAAAGTAAAAAGCAACGTATTAAAAACAAAAAGTCCACACACGTACTCTGCACTGCAATGAATTGAACAAGGATCCAAAGTAAAGGAGCATACACACTGCCCCTCCTTTAGACATACCCTGCCTGTTGTTATTCTAGGATAGGCTATTTACTCTTAAAGGTACAGCATTCTATCCATCATCCATTACCTTGAGTCTTTGTTCAGGCTACCTGCCATTTGCTAGCTCCATGTAATAACGACAGCAATCAAGGTGGAGAACAGTTGTGAGAGCTTCTTCCTGCAAGTTATCCTCAGATGGAATAAGCCAAAATGGATCACATTCCTTTTGTATCCAGGGAATGTATCTCCTCTGTTTGCACACCTCCATGTGGGTCAGTCCTTCTGTCCTTGTTCTTCCCAGGAAGAGATAGAATTTAGCATTTGGAATCCCCTCATCTCTGTCCCCTCTTTGGTGTCACATTACTGCCTGGGAGTGATTTGGCTCTTTGATTGTTCTCTGCTGGCTAGAAGCATTTGCATAACCAAACCTTAAGTACTGGATGCTTGTGTGAGCCATTGCCAGGGTGTGGGATGCTTGAGAGCAATTAACCTGTCTCCTCTTTCCTGCTCTTTTCTTTTTTTGCCATCAAGTCACAGCTGACTTATGGTGACCCCATTAGGTTTTCAAGGGTTTGTTTCCCCACTCCTCCATGTGAAGCCTGCTGGGTAACCTTGGGCTAGTCACAGTTCTCTCTGAACTCTCTCAGCCCCCACCTACCTTACAAGGTGCCTGCTGTGGGGAGAGGAAGGGAAGGCGATTGTAAGCCGGTTTGAGCCTCCTTAAAGGTAGAGAAAAGCAAGGTATAAAAACCAACTCTTTTTCTTCTTAATATTGTTGAAGGCTTTCACGGTCAGAGTTCATTGGTTCTTGTAGGTTATCCGGGCTGTGTAACTGTGGTCTTTTTCTTCTGTTTCTACAAGATGATGTTAGGAACATGAGGCTAGGAACTGGGGCAGTGGCTCAGTGGCAGAGCCTCTGCTTGGCATGCAGAAGCTCCCAGGTTCAATACCCGACATCTCCAGCTTAAAGGATCAGGCAGTAGGTGATGTGAAAGAGTAAGCACTCTAAACCAGAAAGAAAGAGGAAGCGCACCTGTGACAGATGAGCCAACCACCAAGTGCTTCCTGTGGGTTCTGGTAGATGAGCTGCATGCAAAGGTTACCTATCCCATGGTGGCAACTGGCAGCCAAGCCGAGTGGCAGCTGGTCACATGCCCCTTCGCTCTCCCCCCTGCCCCACACCATCCCAACTCAGCACTTTGACTAATAGAGCAATGTGTGTGGTGGCACGGCCAGCCCTGTGGCCAGGAGACCTATGAGCTGGCCATTATTCCTCTAACCCATCGGCAGTGCTTGATCGCGAGCATACCAGACGGACGCACACACGCGGGCACACGGGCACGCACACACAGATAGTCAGCAGGAACGGCAGCAGCTCAGCCCCGCTCAGGATCAGGCTGTCCATCTGCAGTTTTATTATCCATTTTTCTTTTAATGTTCTACACACTTGAGAAACTCTCATTGAGAGCAACAGAATGAGAGAGGAGAGGGGGGGCAAGATGGAGCTCATTGCGGGCATTAAAAGGATGGAGTCTGATTAGCTGAAGTTATAAAAATGATTGATGCCGGCAAACATTATTTCTACTTGTATTGTTTGCCTGTGAGGTTGACGTCACTGCTTGGAGCTGCTGGGTAGGCTTAGCTAAGACGAAAGATTTGTGGGGGGGGGCATCTTAGACAGAATTCAGAAATCCAGAAGGATCTTGGGACAAGGCAGAACAATGACTGCCATACTTAGCAAGGTTAGGACAAAATGCAACGGTTTAAATTACGAGGTCATTGGGGGTGGGGGGTGTCAGCTCTTGACCCATCGAACCAGAAATCACCACAGAGACAATCAGATTCCAAGCAGATGGCTTTACTGGTCAAATAGGCAATACAGTGCATGAAAGGCAAGATGACAGCTATGGCTTGTCTTGCCCGTTATTTGGAAATATAAGGCAGAGAAACGGCGGGAGATTACAAAGCATAAACAGAGCATTATTTCCCAGGAGTGGCGTTCCCAGGCTTTGGTATGTGTAGCCGTCCTTGAGTCTGGACGGTTCAGCAGAGAAACGAAAGGAAACATCTAAACCGAGATAACAGCCTGACATCCTGCTCCCCTTAAGTCCCCCTCCCATCCGGCAAGGGGGCTGGTCTGTCCGGGTAGGTATTGTGAAAGGCGGTGACGAGTTTGGGGGCGGAGACATCCCATGCGCGAACCCACTCATCATAGGCAGGGGGGAAGTGTTTCCAGCGGATCAGGTATTGCAAGGCCCCATGGTGTATGCGGGAATCCAGGATTTTGGAGACCTCGAAATGTTCCTCCCCCCCCCCACCATTATGGGTTGTTCAGGAGGCGGCTCCGGGTGCCATTGTGGGGAAGCAATATGGGGCTTTTGAAGGCTGACATGGAAAACGGGGTGCACACGCCTCAGAGTTTTGGGGAGAGACAGTTCCACCGTGACAGGATTTATGAGGCGGGTGATGGAAAATGGGCCAATGTATTTAGCACTGAGCTTATGGCAAGGACGGGTGGAGCGCAGGTTCTTGGTGGAAAGGTATACCAGGTCACCCACTTGCAGATCCCTACTGGGGGAACGATGCTTGTCAGCCTGCGCCTTGTATTTGCGCTTGGCTCGGTCCAGGTTGCTAATCAGCCAGGGCCATGTTGTACGGAGGGTGTGTGCCCAAGAGGCAATGTCGGCATCCCCCTTCCCCTCTGATCCTTCTACCGGGGTGATAGGACCGAAGTCCTGTCCATACACTGCATAAAACGGGCTGAAACCTGTGGACTGATGTACAGCATTATTGTAGGCATATTCTGCAAAAGGCAACAGTTCCACCCAGTCATCTTGGTGGTAATTGACATAACAGCGTAAATAACATTCGAGTACAGCATTGACACGTTCGGTTTGACCATCCGTTTGGGGATGGTATGCACTAGACAACCCTTGCTCCACCCCCACCAATTTGAGAAAAGCTTTCCAAAACTTAGCAACGAAACTACTTCCGCGGTCGCAGATTATCTTGCGCGGAAACGAATGTAGTCTAAAGACATGTGACACGAAGAGGCGGGCCAACTTCTGAGCGGAGGGGATCCCCGCACATGGAACCAAATGTATTTGCTTAAAAAATAAGTCAGTGATAACCCATAACACAGTTTTTCCCCCGCTGAGAGGGAGATCCGTCATAAAATCCATAGCAATCACTTCCCAGGGTTTGCTGGGTATTTCAAGTGGTTGCAGTAGTCCTGAGATCGTTTGACCGTGGCGCAAACAGGACAGCTGCGAATAAAAGAGTCAATGTCAGAACGCATTCCCCCCCACCAGAACTGTCTGCGCAACAGGTGAAGGGTCTTTAGGAACCCGAAGTGTCCAGCTGTTTTTACTCCATGAGCCAAATGTAAGACTTCTTTTCGGAGCGTTTTGGGCATGTATAATTTCGAGTCTTTGTACCAGCAACCTCCTTGTTCGATTACATCGGGAGGCAGGGTTTGAGCAGAGCGTTCCATAAGGCATTGTGCCCGAAGGGAATTTAAGAAAGACTCGGAGACGGGAACCCCCCGTTTTGCTTACGGTGGAATCAGGAGCAGATATGGGGGTCGACGAGGGGGAAGCGCTTACGTGCGGTGGTGCGCTGACTGCAGGCGGCTTGGCGGCCGGTTGGGTTGGAGGAGTTGGTGCGTCGGCTACTGCGTGCTTCCATTGTGGGGCAGTGTTTGGGATCGGGTTTGTACAGCCAGCACGGGTAGGGCTTCTCTTTGCGCGGGCGTAAATAAAGAGTCTGTTGGCCGATCGAGTTTCACCGGGTACTGAGGCAGTCTGGAGAGAGCATCCGCGAGAACGTTTTGTTTGGGACATGCTTCAGGACAAAATGAAACTGAGCAAAGAAATCCGCCCAACGCTGTTGTTTCGTGGACAATTTATGGGTCCCCGTGAGGGCAGCTAGATTTTTGTGGTCGGTCCAGACTTCAAAGGGTACTTTAGACCCCTCCAGGAATTGTCGCCATAGAGTAAGTGCATGGTGAACGGCTGATGCTTCTTTTTCCCAAATGGGCCAGTTCGATTGGGAGTGCGCAAACTTCTTTGAGAAGTAAGCGCAGGGGTGAAGGAGACCATTTGGTCCTCTTTGGAGAAGGGCCCCTCCCATAGCCACGTCGGAGGCATCGACTTGCACAATGAACATTTGATTCGGGTCTGGGTGCCGTAGCACGGGCTACGAAGTGAAAAGGCGTTTGAGGGCTACAAAAGCGGCCTGGCATTGATCAGTCCACAGTATCTTATTGGAGGGTAACGTAGCCGAGCTTCCTTTACCCTTTGTTTTCAGAAGGTCGGTGATGGGCAGCGCCACTTGGGCGAAGTTAGGGATGAACCCGCGATAGAAATTAGCAAAACCTAGAAACTGTTGTACTTGTTTGCGGTTGGAGGGAGGGGTCCAATCGAGGACGGATTGGACCTTGGCTGGGTCCATGCTAAGGCCATGGTGGGAGATTATATATCCCAAGAAAGTTATTTTGCTCTGATGAAATTCGCATTTAGCCAACTTTGCAAAGAGTTGGTGACTGCGCAGGCGCTGCAGAACTTCTCGGACCAGAGCGACATGCTCATCCATGGTTTTTGAATAAATAAGAATGTCATCTAAATAAACTACTACCCAGAGTAAATCGTGGAGGATTTCGTTGATGAGTTGCATGAAGACCCCCGGGGCCCCTTTTAACCCGAAAGGCATCACAAGGAATTCAAACATTCCAAAACAGCTAGAGAAGGCAGTGAGGGGTTCGTCTCCCTCGCGGATACGGACGCGGTAGTAGGCTTCTACTAAGTCCAATTTGGAGAATATACATCCCTCCTGCAATTGTCCCAAAATATCTGAAATCAGCGGTATAGGGTAGGCGTTGGCTTGGGTAACTGCATTGAGCTTTCGGAAGTCGATGCATAGGTGCAGGTCGCCCTCCTTTTTTCGGACGAAAAATGCGGGGGCTGAGTTGGGAGCATTTGATGGGCGAATGAACCCTCGGGCAAGGTTTTTGTCCAAAAAGTCCCGTAGTACAGTGCGCTCGGAAGCGCTCATAGGGTAAATCTTACTCTTGGTTAATGTGCAGTCCTTCACCACCTCAATTGCACAGTCAGTGGCACGGTGGGGGGGTAAGGCATCACATTCTTTAATGTTAAAGACATCCGCAAAGTCCTGGTATACATCAGGTAGGGACGGCGGTGATGGGACATCGGAGGTTAATGCTGGAGCAGGTGGAGACAGCACCGCAACTTGCTGTCAGTGCTGATCGCATTTGGGGTTGGCAAAGGAGATAGTGTTCGTCTCCCAGTCTATACTGGGACTATGACCTTTAATCCAGTTAATTCCCAGGACCACTTCAAATCGGATAGGGGCTATGGTAAAGTCTATTTGCTCCCAGTGGGAGCCAATACCCATCGCCACCCCTGTAGTGCGATGATCAACTGGGCCCCCCTTGAAATGGCTTCCGTCCATTTGGGCAAATTGGACGGGGGCTGGTAAAGCCTCGGACTCGACTTTGAGTGCTGCAAATGTGGCCTCATTGATTAGGGTGCGACCGCAACCGGAGTCAATGAGTGCCTTAACGGGTAGTTGGGGACCACCTTTATAGTGTTGTAAAACTGCGTCCACATAAACGGTGGTTTCCACTTCTTTCACCTTAGTGGGAGCTTTCGGTTTAGCAGGAGATTCTGCAGGGGTCTGTGGAGACGCTCCACTCACCACAGACTGGAGCCGTTTTTTGACAAATCAAGGGGGGTTTCCAGGTTCAAAGCTGGAGGATTCCATGGGTTCTCTTCGTCAGACGAAGGAGAGTTGTCCCCCAATGGGGCATTTGTAATCCGGGACCCGGCGGGGTCACTCGATGTAGGAAGGTTAGATGAGTCCTCAACGTGAAGTGCAGAGAGTGTGGGTCTTCCCGGCGCTGCGCTGCGGGTGGCCGCGGTGCCTCTGCGTTGAGGTCGTCCTCAAGCTCGGGCTGCCATGCTGGGGCGAAAGAGTTCAGGGCGATGTGGGCAGACTGCCGCAAAGTGGCCCAGTTCCCCACAAGTGAGGCAAGCTCCTCTTTGAAACCGTGTTTCGTGATCCTGGGGTGGACGCGCGGGCTTCCGTGGATTGGGGAGCGGTGCCTTGGACTGAGGTTTTTGGACGCTTTTCTCCTTGTTTCTTTGGCGGATGAGGGAAATAAAGCGCCGGCGGCTTTCCACCTCCTCGGCTAATAGAATCCAATCTTCGAGGGTGTCGGGATCACCCCGCGTATACGACCAGTTCAGAATGTCAGGGTGTAAGGCTTCCCTGAAATGGTGAATTAGGGTGGCTTCAGGCCAGTCCACAATTCTGCTTGCAAGTCTCTGGAATTCATCGGCAAACTCTCGAACTGGAGTAGAGCCTTGTCTTAATTGTAGAAGCTCCGCTTTGGCTCGTTCCCCCAGAAAGGGATCCTCAAACCTCCTCCGTAAGGCAGTCATGAAATTGTTGAGGGAACGGATAGAGCGGGATCGGGTGTCAAACTGGAGGACCATCCAGTCGGCTGCTTTACCTGTCAAAAGGGAAGCCACATAGCGCACCCGGCTGTCCTCTGTAGGGAAGAACTGTCCCTGTTCTCGCATATAGCTGTCTACCTGATGCAAGAAACAGGGCAGGGTTTCGAGAGATCCATCGTAAGTAGTTTTCAATTTGAGTTGTTTCCAAGGACCGGGCATGGGTTGGCCCGGTTGCACGGGTGCCCTGGGTGCAGGTAAAACGGGACCTCCGGGAACCAGGGGTTGAACAGGCACATTAGCGGGTGGCTGGGCTGGCACTCCCTGCTGAACCGGTACTGCGGCCCCCTGTGGAACGGGTTGTGCCGGGGTTGTCAGGGCCCGCTGTAACTGCCTGTTGTCCTGAAGCAGGCGTTCCATTAGCTCCTGGAGTTGATCTACACGGTCAGATAGCTCCCGATTCTGAGCTCATAACAGGTGAACGTCCTCACCCGGGCCACCTGTACGATGAGGTTTGCTTGTCCGAAAACTTGTGGCCCATTGAGAACTGTTCCCATACAAGTCCTCTTCCTCAGACTCCTCGGAGTCTTGGCGTCGTTCTGCGAGACGGCGTGTGCGTTGGGTCGTGCGCGACGGGGCAAATACCGGGGAAAACGACAGACCCAATGGAGGACCGCTCCGTCCGGAGTCTTTGGGGCGGCTGCCTGTCAGCGCCCGATCCGCAGCCAACTGCTGCTCTTTGTCCCTTGCGGCTTGAGCCTCGGCTTCTGCCTTAGCCGCTTCAGCAGCTTCCCTATCCGCGAGAGCCTGTGCGTTTTCAAGTCTCAGAGCGGCAGCTGCAGTAACGTGCGGTAAAAGTTCCGTTTCCAGGAGCGTGAGTAGGGGGTCGGGCTCCCCACCTAACAATGGTTGCACTCGGACCGCGACCGCGGGTGCATCGGCCCCGAACGTCGGGGTCAAACGTTGAGCCAAGGTGTCTATCGTGGTATCCTTTGTACAATCCGCAAAGAGGAGGGCTGTCTGGATAGCGATCCTCTTGGCTTCAGCTTGACAGTCAGCTGCATTGGGTACCAGAGAAACGAATCAGCAGAGAAACGAAAGGAAACATTTAAACCGAGATAACAGCCTGACAGGGGGAGAAACATAGTAAAAGAGAGAGAATAATGGATCGTTCTGCCCAGGATGGTTGCACGCCTTTCATCTCTGGGACTTGTTCATTCACACTAGGATTACCAACCTCCAAGTGGAACCTGGAGTTCTCCCAGAATCCCAACTGATCTCCAGACTACAGAGATCAGTTCCCCAGGAGGAAATGGCAGTTTTGGAGGGTTGTATACCATAGAATCTAGGAGAAACAGAAGTCCTAGAATTACATCACATCCCTGCTGAGCTCCCTCACCTCCCCAAACTCTGCCCCCCTTAGGCACGGCCCCCAAATCTCCAGGAGTTTCCCAAGCCAGAGTTGGAGACCCTAATTCAAAGGCAGACTCAGCGTTGATCAGAGACACTGGTGGTACAGAGGGTAGCCGCATGTCACTGTCGGCGTGGGCAGGGTGCAGCCTCAGAGCTCTCAGTATACTTCTGATAACCTCAGCTAGTGATTTTTAAAAGTCACTGGAAAGTACCCACAATTACCGAGACGTGACAGGATCTGTGATGACAAAGGGGCTGTAAATTAGAAAGCAGCTCACACTTTGCTCGAAATGTTTGATGCTTTTTAACTCTTGGGATTTCTCCTGCCGTTTTCTAAGGGATAGCTCTACACTTCCCATGCTCTTCTGTAATACTCCCAAGATGTTTTTGCCACAACGGTTTCCAAATATGAACACTGTGGGATTACACAACTTGGACCCACCATGCTGACAATGTGTGGGTTTCACAGGAGGCTGCTTGCCAGATGGGTGAGTGGTTGGCTTCCTGCTGCTGGAGACCAGTCTTCCTGGCAAAATGCTGAAGCGCCTCCAGTATTTTCTTATGGTGGGAGGCAGGAGGAGATCTTCCACCACAGGCTATAAGGCCTCCTTGGTCTAAGTAGTCCATCCTCAGATCTGGGCGGCGGAGGCGGCGGGGGGGGGGGGAACTGGCCTGGCTGCTTTAAGTCTAGCTAGGGCTGATATCGGAGCCAGCCAAAGTCTCGATTACGGGGCTGTTCTGAAGGAGACTGCTCATCCGCGCAGGTGAGGAAGTCTTCTTCAGAAGCCTGGTGGTGTGAGCAGCTGTTGAAGATGGTT